>NC_092176.1:13556542-13929042 GCF_045791955.1 Oncorhynchus clarkii lewisi | reverse complement strand
GTCCTAGCTTCAGGGGGAGGCTGGTTCCACCATTGGCGTGCCAGGACAGAGAAGAGCTTGGACTGGGTTGAGCGGGAGCTGTTCTCCCGTAGGGGTGTGAGGCCCAAGAGACCAGAGGTGGCAAAACGGAGCAGAGTGCTGCAGACAGCTACAGTGTCATGTGTGAGTGTTCCTTTATACAGAGGCAGCTGGCTCTGACTTCAGAGGGTCTCCCATCATGACGAGGGCCAGGCAGGCAGTAGCTAGGCTTCAGTGGGAAACAGAGCCCTACCCTGCCACTGAGAACCCCGCTATCTAACCCACAGAGGATACAAGCAGTTATCCAAGCTCTAGCTACCAAACAATCACAGCAGCGTCAGGCTATAAACAGTACTGTCTTCTGGTGCCAAACTCCTCCACAACAGCCACACTTATATTGTTATGGACTAATCCCCCCAGCTAAAGTTGACCGTATTAGCACACTCTGATGCCCGGCTCTGCCCCTGTCACCCCACATCTCTTAAGCAACTCTCCCTTCAAGATAGATATTACTACAGGTATAGCCAAATGCTTGTGTTTCTAGCTCCCACAGTATAGTAATATCTAACAATACACATAAATCTAAATGTAAAATAATGGAATTAAGAAATATAGAAATATTAGGACGAGCAATGTCGGAGTCCGGAGGACAAATATATATACAGTACCAGTCAAAGGTTTGGGCACACCTACTCATTCAAGGGTTTATCTTTATTTTTACTATTTTCTACATCGGAGAATAGTAGTGAAGACATCAAAACTATGAAATAACACATATGGAATCATGTAGTAACCAAAAAAGTGTTAAACAAATCAAAATATATTTTATATTTGAGAATCTTTGAAGTAGCCACCCTTTTCCTTGATGACAGCATTGAACACTATTGGCATTCTCTCAACCAGCTTCATGCATTTTAATTAACAGGTGTGCCTTGTTAATTTGTTAATTTGTGTAATTTATTTCCTTCTTTGTGCATTTGAAACAATCAGTTATGTTGTGACAAGATAGGGGTGGTATACAGAACATGGCCCTATTTGGTAAAAGTCTATATTATGGCAATAACAGCTCAAATAAGCAAAGAGAAACGACAGTCCATTATTTTAAGATATGAAGGTCAGTCAATGTGGAAAATTTCAAGAACTTTGAAAGTTTCTTCAAGTGCAATCACAAAAACCATCAAGCGCTATGATGAAACTGGCTCTCATGAGGACCGCCACAGGAAAGGAAGACCCAGAGTTCATTAGAGTTACCAGCCTCAGAAATTGCACCCCAAATAAATGCTTCAAAGAGTTCAAGTAACAGACACATCTCAACATCAACTGTTAAGAGGAGACTGCGTGAATCAGGCCTTCATGATCAATTGCTGCAAAGAAACCCCTATTTAAGGACACTAATAATAAGAAGAGACTTGCTTGGGCCAAGAAACACGAGCAATGGACATTAGACTGGAGTAAATTTGAAATGTTTGGTTCCAACTGCCGTGTTTTTGTGAGACACATAGTAGGTGAAGCATGGAGGAGGAGGTGTGATGGTGTGGGGGTGCTTTGCTGGAAATAGTCAGTGATTTATTTATAATTCAAGATACACTTATCCAGCATGGCTACCACAGCATTCTGCAGTGATACGCGATCCCATCTGGTTTGCGCTTAGTGGGACTATCATTTGTTTTTCAACAGGACAATGACACAACACACCTCCAGGCTGTATAAGAGCTATTTGACCAAGAAGGAGAGTGACTGAGTGCTGCATCAGATGAACTGGCCTTCACAATCACCTGACCTCAATCCAATTGAGATGGTTTGGGATGAGTTGGACCGCAGGGTGAAGGAAAAGCAGCCAACAAGTGCTCAGCACATGTGGGAACTCCTTCAAGACTGTTGGAAAAGCATTCAAGGTGAAGCAGGTTGAGAGTATGCCAAGAGTGAGCAAAACCGCCAGCAAGGCTACTTTGAAGAAAGTAAAATATGAAATGTATTTTGATTTGTATAAAACTTTTCTGTTTACTACATGATTCCATATGTGTTATTTCATAGTTTTGATGTCTTCACTATTCTTCTACAATATATAAAATAGTAAAAATAAAGAAAAACCCTTGAATGAGTAGGTGTGTCCAAACTTTTGACTGGTACTGCATATACAGTATGTCACGAACCGGCTCGAAGTTTGTAACAGAAAGGAAGACAAAGTGGAGATAAGGAATAACAAAATATACTTATTAACTGAATTAAACTAAATACAATTAACAATGGTTTGTGTAGTCAGTTATCAGTAGTGTAAGTGAGTGTTTGTGTGCATAGATGTGATAATGAGGGGTGTTGAAAGGTGTCAAAGCAAACAAACAAACAAAACAGCCACTAAAATGCCACAACCAAACTCAATCAGTGTGTCTGCATGGAGAGAGTCTCCTCAATAAATGGGTGAGAGGTGTCTTTATCCCAGGACACACCCGAGCCCAGGTGTGACCAATTTCGCTGACGACCCTCCCGGCTCCACCCACCGACATCCTATTAAGGGAAACAAGAGCAAAGAGAAAGAATTCGGCAGACAGAGTGGGAGGGTCGTCACAAGTACATATATGTGATGGGATGTACAGATATTATGGACAGTATGTGGATAGAATATATAGTATATCTGAAGAATACGTGGATAGAATAGTATATGTACAGCAATAGTTGATTAGGATGGACTTGACTAGAATACAGTATATACATATGAATTGGGTGAAACTGTATGTAAACATGAATAAAGTGACCAGTGATTCCATGTCTGTGTACATTGGGCAGCAGCCTATAAGGTGCAGGGATGAGTAACCAGGTGGTAGCCAGCTAGTGATGACTATTTAACAGTCTGATGGCCTTGAGATAGAAGCTGTTTTTCTATCTCAGGGCCATCTCGGTCCCAGCTTTGATGCACCTTTACTGACCTTGCCTTCTAGATGATACCGGGGTGAACAGGCTGTGGCTCAGGTGACATGGCCACGCAGTCATGGGTAAACAGGGAGTACAGGAGGGGGCTTTTGTGGGGCCCCTATGTTGAGGATCAGCGTAGTGGAGGTGTTGTTGCCCACCTCCCCACCTGGGGGCGGCCCGTCAGGAAGTCCAGGACCCAGTTGCACAGGGCGGGGTTCAAACCCAGCAGCCACGTTTGGCTACATATGGACCGTTAGTGGAATTCCCGTGAGAGACACTGACACTGGTTAATATGATTGGATGTTAATTATTTGACTAGGCTACCTGTATGTGACATTGTGTTCTTATTTTGCTGAACACTAGATGGTTTAATTAGATTTTTGGCAGTGAAACGAGGCTACACAGGCGAGAAACAACCTCACCCAAATCTAGAGCCCCGTTGGAAAATAGAAATGGACTGTTTGAAAATGTGAGAAAAAAAATTAAACAATTAAAAACACACACATATATATATATATATATATATATATATATATATATATATATATATATATGTATATATATATATATATATGTATATATATATTAAATGTGAATCACATTTTTAATTTGGCGTACCCCCGACGGCATTGCGCGTACCTCGTACCCCAGTTTGGGAATACCTGGTCTAGGGTGTCGGGTAAAGTGGAGGTGATATAATCCTTAACTTGCCTCTCAAAGCACTTCATGATGACAGACATGAGTGTTCCGTTCGCTTTCTTGGGTACACGAAAAAACGGTGGACATCTTGAAGCAACTGGGGACAGCAGAGTGGAATAGGTAGAGATGTAACATTCCTGGTGCATTGGGGGTAACTCCCTGTCCCTGTCACTGTACCGGTGCTTCTGCCTGGCATGTTTCCTGGTTGACTTCCTGTCAGAGGGGAAACGGTTTCCCGCCAATCTGATCATGGAATAGGTTGTTAGTGAATTAGCACTACCACTGTATTCATCAAAAGACACCAAATGCAGTGGGACATGATGCAATCTACATCATTGATGTGTGTCTGAAGTAGTATTTTATGAAAACACTCTTGGCATGTTTCTCTGTTGATATGTAGCTGAATGTTGTATTGAGACATCACTGTGTTCAGTTGTATTGGTGGGGGTCCATTCTTTGACCTCATTCGGAGACCACCATTAAGGTCAAAGGTCAGCTCTGGCTAATGGAATGCATTGCCTGTAGTGATCACAATGTAGATGACCTGTCGACCAGGGCATTGTCTGAGCCTTATGTTGAATAACATGTCAGGTGGAGAGGTGAGTGTGGTCAGCAGTACTCAGTCACAACTCTCTGAGGAATGTTCCATCCTTACAACCTCCTGCCCTGGAGGGGCCCTGAAAAAGTGATTGAGACAAGAGTCACTGCATCCTCCTGTGATTCATCTGCTGATTAGTTGTGTTTTATCGTTGCAATATGAAGATAGTTATAAACCATGTATATAACCTTTGTAACAATGTGTTTTATATAAAAACAATATGGTCTACAAGCTACATGACAGTATTAAGCCAAAGGGAGATATGTTGGGCTATCTATGACAGCTGTAGCCTAAAACTGAGTGAGATAAACTTTCATTTAGAGTGAAGAAAATTAGGGGTCTGGAACTGCAGACTCAGAGAGAGATGTACTGGGGTCTAGAAAGATCTGTGTCTTTACTGAAAGCTGATGATAAATGCTAATTGAATTAATTGAGCTTAGTGTTGAGACCATTGGGTAGGAAGGTAGAGCAATGGGAATAGAAATACAATTTATGAGCCTTTCTGTAAAGTGCAAGCATGACTTAGTTTTAGAGCAATTTGAAGTTATTTATCACCATTGGGATTATTGGGGCCCTCGCATTATGCGGGGCCCTCCCAGCATGCTCACATTCACATCCAAGGTCACACAACTCTTAAACCACCATCCACAAACACAGGCACTACACAATAGACAGTAGCATCAACACAGTCTCTCAGACTCAACATCCTACAGTGTGACTGCCAGTTGACCAGTTAACCATTGGTGTGTGGAGTCCCCAGGCCTTGTGTGGTTTCCTCTTACTGGTCTGGGAGGATACATCACAACCTCCTGTTTACACGCCTGGTTCAATGCAACGAAAGTGGTGCGGAGAAATGCCACAGCACAGTAATGAAAGCTGTCAGGGTCTCTTTTGACCAGAGCCGTCCTGTCATTGTGGGTCTTATACCCAGGGATGGCATACTTGTTAATGATTGCTGTGTGAGAGACCCACCCACTGTTATTGAGAGTAATTAGTCACACAATGGCTGAACTGATGAAGTGTTGGGTGGTTTTTGCCCTGGGACATTGGGTCGTTTCCTTGGAACCTAGGACCTGGGGTCCAGCTTTATGGCAGTGTCCTGTTTCACCAGGGACACCAGTACACTGTGTCTGACTCCTAGTTCAATCTCTGTTGTAATGTAGAACCTATTTGGGTCCTGCACTGGGTGACCTGGTGTATATAGTGTGTGTATGAGCATGCGTGCGTGCGTGCGTGCACATTAATATCTGATTTATGCCCATGTTCCCTTTGATCACATGACATCAGTGCCCATAATTATACTTGCAAAAAAAGAGAGATAATAATGGCTACAAAACCCCTCAATGGGGATCTGTCAGATGACAGTTAGAATAGATAATGGCTGAGTTTCTCACAAGGTAGGAATTGCATTGCTCTCCAATTTTGCATCAGTGAATCATTGTCTGTGTGGATGATTCTGCCTGTTCATAAGTGCCACTGGGTGTGGTGGGCTACTTAGGCCAGGTTTACTTTGACCTACAGTCTCTACAATGCAGTTGTTTGTGAGCGGTTGAGGTTGGTTTGGATTGGGAAGGTGCAATTGGGGCACCTTCTTGACCTCCCTCTGTTTCCTTCTCTCTCTCCCCTCTGTTTCTAACTCTCTCTCTACATCTCACACTCTCACACTCTCTCTCCCTCCCCGCTCTCTCTGCCCCCTCCCCCCTCTACTCTGAGGAGGTCTGGCTGATGGATAGGCTGTAATCAGCAGCAGACAGCCCTGCCACAGGAAACATCTCCACATCACGTCTACGGAAACCAGCACTTCTCCAGAGACCCACAGACAGACACGGAGGAGAGGGACAGGGGGGTGTGGAGGTCAAAACAATAGGATTCTCCAAGATTCAAACAAAAAAGCAAAAGGCTTATAGTTCACAAACTTAACAAGAAATACACATTTTTGCCAGGTGACCTTCTTAGAACAATAAGTCAGGGATTCAATTGAAATGTTATATGTAGTGAAACTATCCCCAAAATTGGCAGTTTTTTATTATCATTGGGAACCGAACTCTTCTTAGCAGCCATGTTGGTAGCTTGAATAAAAACATATGTGTGTGCAGGGTCAGAGTAAAGATAAGATAGAAAACTGTCAGATGCTTTAGGGCATTTATCAAGGGAGGTACAGGGAGAAGACATCTTTCTCACCATATTTTGCTGTGTGCTTTGTATCCTGGCCCTGGGGCTTTTACACTACTGACAGCCAGGTGAGCTGTCTCTCCTGAGAGGCAAATCCTCCTGAAACCCACCAGTATGTTAGGAAGAGAGAGGTGATGAGTTGTCATTCACTCTGCTTATGAATAGAACAATGTGTCTGACACACCAACCTGCTATTTTGGAATGCTGAGGACTGTTTGACTTTGGGCTGGTAAAAGCCTGCCCCTTAGTACCCCGCTAACAAAGACGATCCCAGTGTAAGGCTTAGGCGTCTTCATGTCTCTCTCTTCTTCTCAAATCCTCTGACCTTGGGCTAGCGCTCACCCATCTCCCTGCCTCTGCACTGATCCGTGAGCTCTTTGTGGCACAGGTGTGTGGGGGAGCATCCTGTCTTTGTATAATGGGGGTAGCAGTGCTAACCATAATAGTGAAAGTAGATGCTGTTTGTCACAACATCAGAGGACCTGGTGGAGCAATGTACTATAATTCTGGAGAACTGTTTTGTATTTGATCCCTCGACTTGTTGCTCTCATCTGAGGCATAGATAATGGCCTGTAATGCCTTGTTAGAGAGAGCTCAGAGAGAGAGACAGAGAGAGAGACAGAGAGAGAGAGAGAGAGAGAGAGAGAGAGAGAGAGAGAGAGAGAGAGAGAGAGAGAGAGAGAGAGAGAGAGAGAGAGAGAGAGAGAGAGAGAGAGAGAGAGAGAGAGAGAGAGAGAGAGAGAGAGAGGGAGCAGGTTTTGGCTTGCCCTCCTTCTCAGTCCTAATCCTGTGTCCCCAGACAGGAGGAATCCACCTCTGCCTCCAGGGAAGCTTCTTCATCATGACACCCACCAATATTATTAGAAACATCAGTCAAACTGTTAAGGCCTTGCAAACAGAAATGCCTGCAAATGTCCCACTCTCCCATATGACGTATGGTTAGACCTCACTGGACAAACCTGTAGGGCAAGGGCCATGCACCAGGGCAACCCTCATTGATGAAATGACACCGCCCTAAACAAAGTCCCACAAAGGCAGGAAGGGCAGGGGCTTTGAACCCTACACCCTAGAAAGGATTCCAGTCCACTCAGCCCTGGGTACAGGGCATTGACTGTGAGGACACAGGGAGGAGCACAATGATAGGCAACACAGGCTGTTTTTCCTGTTGAAGCATTCACATGTGAGGAGAGGATCCCTCTCCTGAAACACAGGAAGGCTCACCAGGGGTCCGCAGAGGAATACAAACACACACATACACTCCCTCCACACCACAGACATGACATATCCCACAGGTCTTCCCCCGGAGTGGAAAACATAAACATCACACTGATTTCACTTGTGTGGGTAACGGATGGATGTTAACTTTCTTAACCATTGTATTAGCGGTTACCTTCCAACTTGGCTGCCAGCAGAATACTGGTAGATGCCTTAACCAAGCACAGGCACCCTCTGAAGCTACACTCAGAAAAAAAAGGTACTAAGTAGAATCATGTCGTGTTCTTCATAGAAACCCCTGTAAATTGTTCTACCTAGAACTTTCTATGAAGGGTCTTGCCCAGGAGTGGTTCTACCAAGAATCCTTTTATCTTTGGAAGGTTCTTCTTAGAACCCTCTATGAACGGTTCCACCAGCCTTATTAACATTTAAAATTAAACTCTTTATGACATTACATTACATATGTCATCAGGCCTTTCTTTTGAAGGCCAAGTTCAGCGTTTCCCAAACTCGGTTCTCGGGACCCCAAGGGTTGCACTTTTTGGTTTTTGCTCTAACACTACACAGCTGATACAAATTATCAAAGATGGATGATTAGTTGATTATTTGAATCAGCTGTACAGTGTTAGGGAAAAAAACAAAACGTGCACCTCTCGGGGTCCCGAGGACCGATTTTGTGAAACCCAGGCCTAGTTATACCCTAAAGGCATCAGCATGCTTTAGTTTGAACCGAACGAGTGTGCTCACATAATCCCTTAAAAGACCTTTGCTTGAAAAATGAGAAAAAAGTGACAATAATATTAATTGTCCATTTGGAGATGCCGTAGCCAGTTTTCTATTCCTCAAAATAGTAGATAATTAGAAGATAATTCATTATTATAAGATAATTCAAGAAATCTGTCATTCATTTTGATGTTTTTGCAGAGGAGATCTTAGTCGTGCAATTTTGCATCTGATTGGAATGTTTGGTGCAGTTTTTCTCAAGGAAAAGAAATGTGCATGAAGCTGAGTCGTCGTTCGTTGAATGACAACAGGCACTTCATTGAAGAATCCCTACTGTTGGCCAATCACCGACGAAGGGGCGTAGACTTCAGCAACCGAAATGTTGCGTCCCCAAACAGCCGAAAAAACCCTTGCCGAAGTCCAAAACTAACAAAAATGTTGTCATAATATATGCACAAACTGTTCTTAACGGTTTTGGCTGGGAAGCATGCAGACTCCTTAACACAGTGGTGTTAGGAAACTCCTGGTTTACAGGCTGCATCAGGCCTGCAGTTCACATTATGCTGGCTTGAAAAGTGAAATGAAATTCCTATGTCCAGAGTAAGGATATCCATCAATTGGATTTTTTAATCACCCACAACCTGCATGCAGAATGACTGCCAGGGTAGGGAAGATTGATTAATGGGACTACCAAAAGGATCTAAACTATCTCAGTATTGGGTGCAATAATAACTACTAATAGATTGGATTAGTTTAAAAAAATGTATGTTATATATATTTGTGTAGCATAAGATGAATCAACCAATCAATGTAAATGCAAAAATACAGACATTGAAACAAACAATTCTGAAAATCAACCTGTAATAGTGCATGCTGGGAAATATGATTATGATGGTTGTGGTTTTCAGTGTTTTACTCCACACAATCACAGTCAACTCTGGCTATTAACACCAACACTGGGGTTATTTTACACCACTGAGTGTTGAATTTAACTTCTGAATCAACACTAGAAATGTTACACTGAAAAATAAACACTAGGGAATACCAGATACATGCATAAATATTTCCATATACAGTTTAAAACATTCTCACACCTATCTTTTAGAACTTATCACATTACTAAAACTCCTGATGTGAACATTTTAGCACTGAGGTAAACATATATGCTCAGGCACAACAAAACAAAAAAGAAGCTTATTCAGATTCAGAAGAATCCTTCTTGCCTTCCAAACAATCATAAAAGAAAGCTTTCTTCCAAAAACAGTTCTTAGGAAATTAACTACTACTAATAATAACAATAATATGAACAGCAAGTTGATCCTGTGATATTAATAGAACCCTTGGTCTGACATGTATTTCTTAAATAAAAAGTTCAACAAATCATACAAATTTAGATTGAATAACCTGCTGAATGACCTGCTTTGAAATAATATAGTTTACCTTCCGAGTCTTTAAGAACAGGCTAGACATGATGATAGTTTTGCTGTAGACCCACCTGGTGCCTTGTAGATACGGGGCGTATAAATGGAAAGTCTAGACAGGCTCAGTGGTCGATTGTCATCACTCAACTATTCTGATGATTTTATGTTAAAGGTCCTCATTGTCACTCTTGGACACGTGAGATCCAGTTTCTAGATTGTTCTTTCAGATTGTTCACGAGCAGTAGTCATGTGGATACCATCCACGACTGACCGTAGCTGCAAAGCCAGCAAAATGCCAAAAGTTTGTTTCAGGACCTCTTTTCATGTACTATACAGATGTAGGATTTTAATTTGATCACTCTGTTGCAGGAGAACTTTCCTGCTAGGCAGGAAATGTAAAACTTGCAGAGTATTTGAGGTTTAAAAAGATTCTGAAGTTTGTCATTTCTACTTAGAACTTTCAGAGTTGATTTTTCCTTACGGAAAATGTGTCAACCCCTACAAATCTTTACCCCTGAGTTGAATTTGCATCAGAGTTTTTTCTTATCCTTCCAAATGATGGTAATTGTTCCGTTAGAAGTGTGAGGGGTGGATGGGGGATGTTGCAGCTGTCTGAATCAACTGATCAGAGTCAGCTGGGTGGGGGTGGGGATGTGTGGGGTGGTGGAGGCAGGGAGCTCATAGTAGGGGACCCCTATTCCTTTGTGCCACCGTCAGCCTGCACAGCACATATGCCAGTCCCATGGCCACCCTGAAAACCTGGGCCCTATGCAGCCCTCACAACTGTAACTCTGTATAATAACATGGCCTGTTCTTCCACTAATGGGTTCCTCCACCATGCAGCCATCCTCTTCACTTTTTCAATGCATTCTTTACTAAAATTTGATTGACTTGCTCTGCTGTTTCACAACATCCGTACCTCCTTTCCGTACATATGGAAGCTTGAACATGTTGAGGAGCAGTTTTGGAAAGCTGAAAAAGTCAAGGGCTTTGTCCAAATATTTTCTCAGAGTTGCTGGCCCATATTACAGGGTAGTAAACCTTCCCCCACCAGGCTTGGGAGAGTGACACATGGCTTTGACATTGACTTTGGGCCTGTTTTGGCATCGTTAAAAGTACATTTGCCAGTCTTCAACACAAGGCGGACAGAGTGATGTGTTTTAAGGGGCCCCACGTCTGGGCCTTTTGTGTTTTAACAGTGTCCCGCTTCCTCTTTCAGAATCCCTGAACTACACATGTCTAATGCAAAGTCAACGTCCACAACCTGTTGGTCCCATTTCACTATCAGGTGCTGATCAGGGACTCCTATTCAACAGGACCACCGCCACACAGGCCCTGCCCTGTTTGTATGTGTTTTCCTATTCCTTTCCTACATCCTCTAGTCCAATGAGTGTCTGGTTAAAGGGTTCAGCCAGGCTCTATGATAATAATCATGAGTGGTAATGAGGCTAATGTCATAATCAGATGCCTGTTGAGGAGACGTGTGATAAGAGGAAAACCTCTCAGAGTCTGATGTGTGATGTACAGTAAGCACAGAGGCAGAGACAGAGCTATAGAGACGAGGCTGAGGTCTGCTCTGACAATCAGAGCCACTGCCTGCCTGATTAAGGGAAATGGACCTAGAGGAAACTCTGTGTGTGTGTGTGTGTGTGTGTGTGTGTGTGTGTGTGTGTGTGTGTGTGTGTGTGTGTGTGTGTGTGTGTGTGTGTGCGCGTGAGTGCAATCTATATATATGTCCCCAGCAGACTCCAAATGTGTGTACATGAGCACTTTGCTTGAGTTTTGTTTTCAGACGCCAAGACAATAGCATCATCGAAACAGATGTAGAAAAGATTAGAGCGGGGTATGTTTTCACTTACTCTCCCCCTCGCCTTGTGATTGCACATCAAAGTTGCAGAGTAAGTGCTAAAGTGCTGGTGATTGATTTGATTGTGTAGCTCCTTGGAGCAGTAGTCTGTTTCTGAAGGAGCAATGAACCCTAGCTGTAGACAGAGGTGACATCACAGACAGCCTCAGAACAACCATAACTAGAAGTGTTATTTGTGTAACATAGGCATCTCTTTGCTCAGCCACTGGCCATTGTCATTTACCCAACAGGAGATGATGCTTGATAGTGGGTTAGGTTGAAGGTTGTAATGGTACTTGGTAAAAGTGGTGAACAGCGAGAACAGCTGACATGGGTTAAGGAAGTGAGAGAGGCAGTGAGACTGGCACGATAATGGTGAATACAGACCTGCTGTTTGTTTGCTCCCAGCTTGGGGAGTTGGGCTAGGCTGCTTTCAAAACTCCCTGATTTACAGTTTGGTGCTGTCTATCAATCAGCTGACAGATGGACCCAGCGCTGCACTGCCGCCTCAGCATCACAGCAGACACACATCACTGTCCAAACTCTCCCCATTTCCGTCTAGAATGCTGAGGTGAAGTCCATGTGTTTTTGGTGGGAAGATTTAACAGGTACCATAAACATCTTCTTGTAGAACATCAACAGTTCTGTTGTGTACCAGATTTGTCCATGGAACCACCTGTCATTCAAACAGATAGAACATCATCTCACAGTTGGAGCTCACTGCAGGAGATTGAGACAAAGACCTGCCTCTGTTACACGAGATTCAGTGGCATTTGACACTATATATTAACTTTACACATATGGTGAATAAACATGGGTAATACTTGTTTAACCCTTGTAAAAACATTGTTATTCGCAGCTCTGAAATAAGAGTGAGAAAGTTACACACCCCCTTGGTCCTAGCAGTACAGGCGCTGTCGTTCTGACAGACAGCCACTCGGGACAGAAATACTGTATAAATATGATGGCTTATTCCTGGCATGCTAAGAGTACGGGCCACAACACACTGCTTAGTTTAGACATTTTATAAAAAAGGGTTGATTTATTTGAGTTTTATAAAGATCTCTGAGGGTTTGACTGGCAAGGCTCCAGTTTAGGGTTAGATTAAAATGCTTAAATTGACTGTTATATAAGTAGACTTTAATGTTGCTTTCTCAGGCCTGATCTATATACAGAAATAACTAAATGTTCAGTCTACAAATCACTCTTGCAATATATGGTAAATTATTGCCTTGATACAAAAAAATGTGATGGAAAAATAAGCAAATCTGTGATGTATTTGTAGGAGTCAAAAGCCTTGTGGCATCCGATCATGATACATTCCCTCCTTGTTTTTGGCAGTGAGGCCTGAGACTGGGCTTTCATTCCCATCCTGATGCAAGGTATCATATGACAGCCAGAGTTTCCAGGTGGACATTGGTTGTGTGTGGAAAGTCTGAGCACCTGGTTTTCGCGTGGCCACTGTTTGGGTTTTCACTAAGCCTCTGCATGACAGGGATAACCATTGAGTGTTTTTGAATCTGGGGGAAGGAGAAATAACAGAATGTGACACCCTCACGTATAAAAGGGTAAAGGTCAATTATGGAATGGTTAGACATATCCAAGCCTCCTCTTACCATATGTCCGAGGTTGGCCAATGGTTTAGAACGGTAACCGTAATGTTAAATGGAGACAGGCTAGCCTCACAGCAGCTTATTTCCATCTAATTGAGTAAAAGGAGTTTTGTTTTGTCAAGAGATTTTGAGCCAAATGGAGTCAGATTCCTATAGATCTCCTGGGATGGGTAGGCAGGACAGGGGCAGTTCAACCCCTCGAGTGTCTACCGGGGCCAGTGGATCCCAGCTGTCTCCAGCTCCTAATCCCTGTCATTTTCCACAGAGCTGGGCTGTCTGGGCCAAGAAACAGGGGAGACTCTCCTCCGCCAACCCCAACCCTCTCATCAGCCTTAGCCTTTGTCCTTCTATTCCTCCCTTTTAAAAGAGGGGAGTCTCGTCCTCCCCTCTTTCATCAGCTTTATCTGTTGCCTCTCTATTTTTCTCCTCTCATGTTATTGTTTCTCATGTTTTCATCCCCTTCTTCTCTCAGGTTTCCTACCCCCCTTTCTCTCAATCTTACTCTTTCCATGGAGTGGCCTTGCAGAGAGACTGCAAATGAATGTGTCTTTCAGATCTACTTAAACTTATTTCCTCAGTATTGCGACTGTTCTTTTTATTGCTTTGGTACTATAGGCTTCCCTAAATATCTATTTATAAAATCATTTATCTTTCATCTCTCTGTGTCTTCATAATTTTCCATCAATTTGCAAGTGGCTGAATCTCACTGGAGAAATCATCTGAGCAAGGGACACAGCACCCCGCTGTCTCAGTATGTGTAGCCCATGTATTTGATGCTGTCTGGACCAAAATAATATAGCATGCTGCCGAAGTAGCATTTGATTGATAGATGCCAGCAAGCATTTGGCCTCCCATGATGATTTCTTAAATAAAATAATTGAGCTCAACTCAATTCACCAAGAGATGCCTTTTTGGATTTGGCTTCAGACCAATAAAATCACTTCCTAAGCAAAACGTAATTTTCCGAAAAGATTTCTAAATCGTCCCTTTCCTAAACCATGGATGGAGATGGAGATTTCAACTTGTGGTTTTGACTCAATTCTCTCAGGCCAATGATAATGATGGTGATTCTGTTCTAACCATAAATTAATATGTTGTGCCCCTGGCCTGAGACGACGGAAGGTCAGTGTGTAGCCTAGATGTAGTCTAGTAGGCTCACATTAACTAGCTAGCTAACTTAGCTAGTTCATTGTTGCCCATGCAAGGAAGTTAGGCTAGCAAGCATTTTAGATAGGTAGCCTATGACAACAAAAACGAAACGTGTACTGTATGACAGAGCCATAGACTGTTTTGCTGGCATTGGTGTTCAACTAGTCTATAAGTAAGGTGAGTGAAAAAAAAATGTTTTTACTTGCGTGCACACACACACACAAAGCAGTACCATGGACAGCCACATGATATTTATCAACATTGATTGTACTCAATTGTTTTTGGCATCTTTAAGTTTGTTTTCAGTGTATTAAACTAAGCATACAGTATATAGCCTTGTTGATTTGATGATGTTTAAATGTTTCAGTGTAAATGGTGCTGGAAGAGCATAGGTAGTGATCCTGTTGTCTTTCTGCTGACTTGCAGTAACTCTGTGTTTCTAAATCACTAGCTGTATAGTAAGCTATAGAAAACATTAACTTGCTTGACCATGCTGCAAGTGACATACTGTTTGTTACATGCAATATTTGCTTTGTGGACTTCACCGGATAGAAGTTGCTCTCCGGTTTTGTGATGAAACAAACAAATGTGTAGTTGAATGTACGTATTCTGCCACTGTGTGACTGTTGTCTTTTTGTTGTCACAGCCTTACTGTATATCACGGTGGTGCATGAACGAATGGGTTATAGAGCAAACAACGCAGTTATCCCAACATAGGCTGTAATATAGCTTTTTTACAGGCTTGTTTGGCTTCCTCAGTGATTTTACCCATGCACCGCTACTGACTCCGTGTATGTTTACTGTCAAATACAGTGGGGAGAACAAGTATTTAATACACTGCTGATTTTGCAGGTTTTCCTACTTACAAAGCATGTAGAGGTCTGTAATTTTTATCATAGGTACACTTCAACTATGAGAGACGGAATCTAAAACAAAAATCCAAAAAATCACATTGTATGATTTTTAAGTAATGAATTAGTATTTTATTGCATGACATAAGTATTTGATACATCAGAAAAGCAGAACTTAATATTTGGTACAGAAACCTTTGTTTGCAATTACAGAGATCATATGTTTCCTGTAGTTCTTGACCAGGTTTGCACACACTGCAGCAGGGATTTTGGCCCACTCCTCCATACAGACCTTCTCCAGAACCTTCAGGTTTCGGGGCTCTCGCTGGGCAATACGGACTTTCAGCTCCCTCCAAAGATTTCTATTGGTTTCAGGTCTGGAGACTGGATAGGCCACTCCAGGACCTTGAGATGCTTCTTATGGAGCCACTCCTTAGTTGCCCTGGCTGTGTGTTTCGGGTCATTGTCATGCTGGAAGACGCAGCCACGACCCATCTTCAATGCTCTTACTGAGGGAAGGAGGTTGTTGGCCAAGATCTCACGATACATGGCCCCATCCATCCTCCCCTCAATACGGTGCAGTCGTCCTGTCCCCTTTGCAGAAAAGCATCCCCAAAGAATGATGTTTCCACCGCTTCACGGTTGGGATGGTGTTCTTGGGGTTGTACTCATCCTTCTTCTTCCTCCAAACACGGTGAGTGGAGTTTAGACCAAAAAGCTCTATTTTTGTCTCATCAGACCACATGACCTTCTCCCATTCCTCCTCTGGATCATCCAGATGGTCATTGGCAAACTTCAGACGGGCCTGGACATGCGCTGGCTTGAGCAGGGTGACCTTGCGTGCGCTGCAGGATTTTAATCCATGACGGCGTAGTGTGTTACTAATGGTTTTCTTTGAGACTGTGGTCCCAGCTCTCTTCAGGTCATTGACCAGGTCCTGCCGTGTAGTTCTGGGCTGATCCCTGACCTTCCTCATGATCATTGATGCCCCACGAGGTGAGATCTTGCATGGAGCCCCAGACCGAGGGTGATTGACCGTCATCTTGAACTTCTTCCATTTTCTAATAGTTGTTGCCTTCTCACCAAGCTGCTTGCCTATTGTCCTGTAGCCCATCCCAGCCTTGTGCAGGTCCACAATTTATCCCTGATGTCCTTACACAGCTCTCTGGTCTTGGCCATTGTGGAGAGGTTGTAGTCTGTTTGATTGAGTGTGTGGACAGGTGTCTTTTATACAGGTAACGAGTTCAAACAGGTGCAGTTAATACAGGTAATGAGTGGAGAACAGGAGGGATTCTTAAAGAAAAACTAACAGGTCTGTGAGAGCCGGAATTCTTACTGGTTGGTAGGTGATCAAATACTTATGTCATGCAATAATCGGCAGTGCATCAAATACTTGTTCTCCCCACTGTAGAATGAGAACATTGGTTAAATCACCAAAACACAACATAATGATATTGTCTCAATTTAGATATTTTAACAGTTAATCCAATAGCAAAAACATGTACAATTGCCTTTTGAATGTAGTATGCTACAGTACTGTAAATTACAGTACATTTACACTGTTTTCACAATAGGTAACACTCTTACACTACCCATTAAAATTGTCTGAACATCACATTTCCATAATTTCTATCCTATGTGTGATCAAAAGTGTGATTTTTGTAGACACATTTCACAATGTAATCAAATTAAATAAATGAAAGAAACATAGTGTTTAGCAGGCACTAGTTTGCATCAAGACTGTTTTGAGCATTTAGCCATAGGTTCTCGTCGAAATCGCAGTAAATATCCTCATTGTTCATGCACCTGGGGAAAAACCTTCTGGCATGGTGAATCCAAGCCTGGCATAGGTCTGGATTGAAATCTTTGCATGTCTCATCCATGGCCTGAAGGAGGGTGGTACGCTCAAGGGGCTGGAAATCATGCATCTTCCATCTGTATAGTAATTGTATTGTATTTTACAGTATTGTATTGTACTTATGTATTGTAGTGGTCCTGTACATGGTTCCATTCATAAGAGCATGACAATAGCAACACCAGAGTTGTGGGTTTGGTTCCCACTGGGGTCACATAGAAAAATGAATGGACTATTGTCACTGAGGATAACAGCGTCTGTTATGTAAATTGCATATATTATGGTATCATAGTACTATATTGGCCAATGCAAGCATTTCTCTGCAGCTGCTGTAACATTTGCTAATCTGTGTATTTGACCAATACATTTAGATTTTATTTGTAAGTGTTATGCCGGGTGAGTGATGGGTGTGGAGTCAGACGCAGAGAGCAGAAAGTGAACAGGAAAAAAACACTTTAATGTCCTCTTTCAAAGTAACAGGTCCAAACTTAAGTGAAGCCCTAAACACAGGTGCAAACAAACCCAAAACCACTGTTACAAAAACCCGGACAGCGAAAACCCAAAAGACAACGATAACCACTAACGTAACAATAACAACAAGCCTGCACAAACACCAGCGGGCTAAACGAACTTAAATAACACTCATCCCAAACAAGGAACAGGTGAAAACAATTAGACAAAAACAAACGACAAGGAAAAAGGGATCGGTGGCAGCTAGTAGACCGGCGACGACGACCGCCGAGCGCCACCCAAACAGGAAGGGGAGCCACCTTCGGTGGTATTCGTGACAGTAACACACAATACATCTCTGATCTTGACAATATCAGATTTACTTGAAACTCATGAAATAAAATAAATCATAATAGTCATCATCATAGTAGTACATTTGAGTATATATCATACTATATTATACTATATCATACTTGTGATGTTTCTACTTTACAGACATACATGTACATTATGCAGTTCTCCAAATCTGTTACAGACAAACCAGTTTACCTGTCAAATCTACAGGTTCACCAAATGTTTAAGTGGTCATCAATTAAGAGCAGTCGGATTACGTGGTAAACTGTATTTTAACAACAATCATAACAAAAGTAAGTAATGTGAGCATTGCATTATGAAAGGCTATTACTTTATATAAACAGGTATTGCATTGTGAAACAGGTATTTCTAAGTGAAACTGAATACGTTTGGTGAAAAGTGATTTTGTGTGTTGTACTTTGAGTTTTGCAACAACTGCCTTTTTGATGTTCTGTTTGAGTTTTGACTAAGAATTGTGAAAATGTACCACATACTTGTGACAATTGCACCAAAGTCATAAAAAAACTGTAATATCCAAGGCCTTCAGCACTTTGCAATATGTAAGTGTCTTTAAGTTGGAATATTTCAATATCTTTTCATGTTGCATCTTCTCTCATGAATTAAAGCGTTGACCTATTTTTACTACACTATGAAAACAACCGAGGATGTACGTTTTTATTTAAACACAATATTTATATTATCAACCAATCATGCTGCCTCTACAACAAATAGCTTACCTTGAACGACCATTAAACAAAAGTTTGACCGAAGCATCTCGGTTGGAGGACAAACTTCCGTTATAGCACATCCTGTCGGTCCTGCTGTTTTGTCCATTGACAGGGGGGCATGGTGCAGAGTGGATGGGGGTGGTCCAGAGTCCTGAGTTGGGAGAAGGGAAACACCTTGTGACCCCCTTGTTCCTCCCATGACATGACACAGTTACTGGAGGTATAGAGACAGGGACGGACAGAGAGGAATGCTGCCAAGACAAAAACAAAATCTCCAGTATGTTTGGATGCAAAACTGTCTGCCCATATTAGGATATGAAGTTACTGATGGTCTCTGTAGGTCAAGTATAGTAGGAGAAGAAATCAAAATTTGCGAAGTTAAGAAAGTGTTACCGGCTAACTTGATCACAGCAGAAATGAATTGAAATGCAGAGATAGAACTGGAGAGGCACCAGTCTAGCCATTGAGCTTTTGTTTTATGCCTTTCTTGGCTATGATACAGCTGCTTGGAAGATAAATAAGTCATATGTAAACAAACAGAATCTTGTTTCTCATAGCAACAACAACAATGAGGTCTCAATCTATCAGATCAGAGTTTTTTTTTCTCTGCCTGTTGTTTGGGTTTTGATAGCTGGCTCCCATTGTTTCCAAGGCTCAGGGAATGGTCTGAAGCTCCTTGGTGCAGGAACACAGACTAATGAATGGACTGCCCTGTCCAACTCATCCATGGAAGTAGAGTTCTGCTTTGATAGACCCCAGGTCAATTCCTACACTTCTGCTTTTAATAACATTGAACGAATAAAGGCTAAAATATTGCGGCTATTGAGGCTGCAGAATGAAGTTTCCAGACTGCAGATAACAATGGTCTTTTTACATAAGCAGATCCCCCCTCATTCAATTTTGGGATGTTATTTTCAGCTTTATTATCTTTTTTGAACAAGTAAACAGATATTTTGAGCATTTCCCCTTCCAAAAAAAATGAATGACTGTCTGTGATGTGGTGCGTAGCAGTGCACAGCGAAGGATTTTTCAATCTTCCTTCGTACAACAACAAATGTTGGTGAAAATCTAGAGGAGAGCTCAGACTGAAAACAGGTGTATAGCTCGTTAACAGAAACGTGCTGAGGGCAGAAATGAAACAATAGATGAACCTTATCAACCCAAACACTTCTTACAATCAGGTGGGGTTCTATTCAATTCAATGGTGAGGTCAAGGCAGGACAGCTGTGGGAAAAGGATAGCAGTTTGTGTAACCGGTCATGTTTGAGAGGCTAATTAGGTCCACCCAACGTCTCCAGGAAGTTGTTATGGGACAAGGCCTAGTTATGGTAAAGGAGAGCAGAGTTTGATTTGTATTAATGCCTGGGGTGGCAGGTAGCCTAGTGGTTAGAGGGTTGAGCCAGTAACTGAAAGGTTGTTGGATCAAATCCCCAAGCTGTTGTTCTGCTCCTGAATAAGGCAGTTAACCCACTTTTCCCCGGTAGGCCGTCATTGTAAATAAGAATTTGTTCTTAATTAACTGACTTGCATAGTTAAATCAAGGTTCTGTAAAAAAATAATTGCACTCTGGTTCCCATCGGGATTCACTCATTTCTTTATAACTTTTTGCACAAGATACAGCAGCTCACCCACAAGTGTGTCACTTCAAGTGACCTAGAATCAAGAGCAGGAACATGCAATCTTATCCAAAACACAGGACAGTGCTCATCATCTGTAAATCTAATGAAGTTGTAACAAGTTAGCGGCTCTGCGGATCACCACAATAGGAGCTGTGCCTTCACACAGGGGGTGTTGGGTGGGAGTGGTGCTGTTGATCTGTGGCACAGGAGTCCCGATGCTTAGAACGCTGATGTGAAAGGAAGCCGCGGTTTATAGCAAGCTGCTGTAGGTATCAGCACAAGTGAGAAGAGATATACACACAAATATAAGACATAGTCTACTATATTAGACACCCTCACCAGTATTTCAAATCAAATCAAATCAAATCAAATTGTATGTGCCGAATACAACAATGAAATGCTTACTGACGAGCCCCTAACCAACAATGCAGTTTAAAAAAAAATACAGATAGGAATAAGAAATAAAAGTAACAAGTAATTAAAGAGCAGCAGTAAAATAACAATAGCGAGACTATATACAGATATGATATTTGTCACATGCCCCGAATACAACAGGGTGTAGACTCTACCGTGAAGTGCTTGCTTGCAAGCCCTTCCCAACGATGCATTAAAACCAAACAGAAATTGTAACAGGAATAAAATACCCAAGAATGAAGTTAGATACAGGGAGTACCAGTACCAGATCAATGTGCTTGGGTATGAGGTATTTTAAGGTAGATACTGTATGTACATGGAGGCAGGGTAAAATGACTAGGCATCAGGATAGATAATAATAAGAGTAAAATAAAGAGTAGCAGCTGTGACGACCCTCCCACTCTGTCTGACGTATTCTTTCTCTTTGCTCTTGTTTTCCTTATTAGGATGTTGGCGGGCGGAGCTGGGAGGGTCGTCAGCGACATGGGACACACCTGGGCCCGGGTGTGTCCTGGGATAAATACACCTTTTCCCCATTCATTGAGGAGACTCTCTCCATGCAGACACACTGTTAGATTTGGGTTGTGGCATTTTTGTGGCTGTTTTGCTTGCTTGCTTGCTTGCTTGCTTGCTTGCTTGCTTGCTTGCTTGCTTGCTTGCTTGCTTGTTTGTTTGCTTGTTTGTTTGCTTGTTTGTTTGTTTGCTTTGGTACCTTTCAACACCCCTCATTATCACATTTATGCATGCAACCACTCACTTACACTACTGACTACACACACCATTGTTAATTGTATTTACGTTACCTCAATTAATAAATATATTTTTTGTTATTCCTAATCTCCACTTTGTCTCCCTTTTTGTTACGGACTTCGAGCCGGTTCGTGACACAGCAGCATATGATGAGTGTGAAACTGTGTGTGTGTGTGTGTGTGTGTGAGAGTTGTGTTCCTATTTAATTGATTGATTCATGGATCAATGTGATTGGCTCCCTATGTGATTGTCTCTGTTTATAACCGTTTCCTTTGTTTGAGGTGTGGCAACTCAGTGGAAGGCACAAGTGAGAGGGACGCTACGCTGTTTGAAGCTGTGGCAGAGCTCTTTTGGAAGCCTTGGGTTTTTATCTGAGAGAAGTATAGTATTACCTTGATGAAATAATGATTTAAGTTAAAGAGAATGTTAACACTTTCCCTCCACCTGCACGGAAACCTGTTTTGTTTGTATTTCTGGTGTTATCCTCCCTCCATTTGTGCTGAAGTGGGTATGGAAACTGAACTTGGCAGATATGGTGGACTGTGAATTGACATGCCTCTGATCCTCATTTAATGTTCTTCCACTCAACCCCAAACTGAAAGAACCTGTGTAGCCAATGGTAGTGTTATCTAATCACAACCCCTCTCAGCTAGGATGTGACATGTATATACTATATAGTCTTGTGAATGTGCATAGAGTCAGTGCAAGATACGATCAATGCAGATAATTAAATGGTTACTTAGCAGTAAATGGGTGAACAAGTCTTATGACTTGGGGGTAGAAGCTGTCTCGGAGACAGTCTGTGAGCTGTCTGTGAGCTGATGCTCCAGTACCATTTGCTGGACAGTAGCAGAGTGAACAGTCATTGGCAATTTTTTGGGCCTTTCTCTGACACTGCCTGATAGAGGTATTGGATGGCAGGGAGCTTGGCCACAGTGATGTGCTGGGCCATCCACACCACCCTCTGTACTGTTTTGCGGTCGAGTGCAGTGCATTTGCCATACCAAGCGGTGATGCAGACAGTCAAAACGCTCTCGATGATGCAGCTGTAGAACTTTTTGAGGATCTGAGAGCCCATCTTTTCAGCCTTCATCTTTTCAGCCACTCTTCACGACCGCCGGTGTGTGGACCATGTTAAGTCCTTAGTGATGAACTTGAAGCTCTCAACCCGCTCCACTACAGCCCCGTTGAGGTGGATGGGGGCTTGCTCTCCCCTCTTTCTCCTGTAGTCCACAATCAGCTCCTTGGTCTTACTGACGATGAGGGAGAGACTGTTGTCCTGGCACCACACTGCTTAGCCTACCTCATCGGTGTCTGTGATCAGACCTACCAACATGTCAGCAAACTTGACGATGGTGTTGGAGTTGTCATTGGCAATGCAGTTGTCGGTGAATAGGGAGTACAGGAGGGGACTAAGCACACACCCCTGAGGGGCCCCCATGTTGAGGGTCAGAATGGCAGAGGTGTTGTTGTCTACCCTCACCACCTGGGCCCGGCCCATCATGGTCCAGGATCCAGTTGCTGGATCAGTCCCAGGGTCCCGAGCTTGGTGATGAGCTTGGAGGGGACTATGTTGTTAAATACTGAGCTGAGGTCTATGAACAGCAGTTATTTCCCCTCTTGTCCAGGTGGGAGAGGGCAGTGTGAAGTGCAATTGACATTGCGTCACCTGTGGATCTGATGGGGTGGTATGAGAATCAGAGTGGGTCTAGGGTGTCTGGGATGATGGTGTTCATGTGTTTCATAGCCAGCCTTTCAAAGCACTTCATAATTGTACTTTTCGTGGCTGTTTATTTACCATCACAGAGAGATGCTGGATCGCACTCAGTCAGCTGTATAAGGAAATCAGCAAACAGGAAACCACTCAACCAGAGGCGGTGCTCCTAGTGACCAGAGACTTTAATGCAGGGAAACTTAAATCAGTTTACCAAATCTCTATCAACATGTTAAATGTGCAACCAGAGGAAAAAAAATTCTAGATCACCTGTACTCCACACACAGAGACATGTACAATGCTCTCCCTCGCCCTCCATTTGGTAAATCCGACCACAACTCTATCCTCCTGATTCCTGCTTACAAGCAAAAATTAAAGCAGGAAGCACCAGTGACTCGGTCTACAAAATAAGTGGTCAGATGAAAGCAGATGCTAAACTACAAGACTGTTTTGTTATCACAGACTGGAACATGTTCCGGGATTCTTCCGATGGCATTGAGGAGTACACCACATCAGTCACTGGCATTATCAATAAGTGCATCAAGGAAGTCGTTCCCACAGTGACTGTACGTAAATACTCCAACCAGAAACCATGGATTACAGACAACATTCACACTGAGCTAAAGGGTAGAGCTGCCGCTTTCAAGGTGTGGGACTCTAACCCGGACGCTTACAAGAAATCCAGCTATGCCCTGCGACGAACCATCAAACAGGCAAAGCGTCAATACAGGGCTAAAGTTGAATTATACTACACCGGCTCCAATGCTCGTCTTATGTGGCAGGGCTTGCAAACTATTACAGACTACAAAGGAAAGCACAGCCGCGAGCTGCCCAGTGACACGAGCCTACCAGACGAGCTAAATCAGTTCTATGCTTGCTTCGAGGCAAGCAACACTGAGGCATGCATGAGAGCATCAGCTGTTCCAGACGACTGTGTGATCACGCTCTCCATAGCTGACGTGAGTAAGACCTTTAAACAGGTCAACATACACAAGGCTGTGCTGACCAACTTCATTGAAATTTTCAACATGTCCCTGATTGAGTCTGTAATACCAACATGTTTCAAGCAGACCACCATAGTCCCTGTGCCCAAGAACAAAGGCAACCTGCCTAAATTACTACAGACCCGTAGCACTCACGTCCCTAGCCATGAAGTGCTTTGAAAGGTTGGTAATGGCTCACATCAACACCATTATTCCAGAAACCCTAGACCCACTCCAATTTGCATACCGCCCAAACAGATCCACAGATGATGCAATCTCTATTGCACTCCACACTGCCCTTTTCCACCTGGACAAAAGGAACACTTATGTGAGAATGCTATTCATTGACCACAGCTCAGTGTTCAACACCATAGTACCCTCAAAGCTCATCACTAAGCTAAGGATCCTGGGACTAAACACCTCCCTCTGCAACTGGATCCTGGACTTCCTGACGGGCCGCCGCCAGGTGGTGAGGGTAGGTAGCAACACATCTGCCACTCTGATCCTCAACACTGAGCTCCCCAGGGGTGCATGCTCAGTCCCCTCCTGTACTCCCTGTTCCCCCACGACTGCATGGCCAGGCACGACTCCAACATCATCGTTAAGTTTGCAGACGACACAACAGTGGTAGGCCTGATCACCGACAACAACAAGACAGTCTATAGGGAGGAGGTCAGAGACCTGGCCGGGTGGTGCCAGAATAACAACCTATCACTCAACGTAACCAAGACTAAGGAGATGATTGTGGACTACAGGAAAAGGAGGACCGAGCACACCCCCATTCTCATCGATGGGGCTGTAGTGTAGCAGGTCGAGAGCTTCAAATTCCTTGGTGTCCACATCAACAACAATGTTACTTACCCTACATTATTCATCTCATAGGCATACGTATATACTGTACTCTATATCATCGACTGTATCCTTATGTAATACATGTATCACTAGCCACTTTAACTATGCCACTTTGTTTACATACTCATCTCATATGTATATACTGTACTCGATACAATCTATTGTATCTGCCTATGCTGCTCTGTACCATCACTCATTCATATATCCTTATGTACATATTCTTTATCCCCTCACACTGTGTACAAGACAGTAGTTTTGGAATTGTTAGTTAGATTACTTGTTGGTTATTACTGCATTGTCGGAACTAGAAGCACAAGCATTTCGCTACACTCGCATTAACATCTGCTAACCATGTGTATGTGACAAATAAAGATTTGATTTGATTTGAACAACAAACTAGAATGGTCCAAAAACACCAAGACAGTCGTGAAGAGGGCACAACAAAGCCTATTCCCCCTCAGGAAACTAAAAAGATTTGTCATGGGTCCTGAGATCCTCAAAAGGTTCTACAGCTGCAACATCGAGAGCATCCTGGTTGCATCACTGCCTGGACCAGCAATTGCTCGGCCTCTGACCGCAAGGCACTACAGAGGGTAGAGCCCAGCCACCCCAGTTATAGATTGTTCTCTCTACTACCCCATGGCAAGCGGTACCAGAGTGCCAAGTCTAGGACAAAAAGGCTTCTTAACAGTTGTTATCCCCAAGACACAAGACTCCTGAACAGGTAACCAAATAGCTACCTGGACTATTTGCATTGTGTGCCCCCACCAACCCCTCTTTTTACGCTGCTGCTACTCTGTTTATCATATATGCATAGTCACTTTAACTATACATTCATGTACATACTACCTCAATTGGGCCTACGAACCAGTGCTCCCGCACGTTGGCTATCTGCATTGTGTCCCACCCACCACTTGCCAAACCCCCCTTTTACACTACTGCTAGTATTTGTTCATCATATATGTGTAGTCACTTTAACCATATCTACATGTACATACTCTCTCATTCAGCCTGACTAACCAGTGTTTGTATGTAGCCTCGCTACATTTATAGCATCGCTACTGTATATAGCCTGTATTTTTACTGTTGTTTTATTTCTGTACCTACCTATTGTTCACCGAATACCTTTTTTCACTATTGGTTAGAGCTTTTAAGTAAGCATTTCACTGTAATGTCTACCTACACCTGTTGTCTTCGGCACATGTAACAAATAAACTTTGATTTGATTTAATTACAGATGTGAGTGCTAGAGGGGGACTGGGACAAGGAGAGATTGAAAATGTCCGTGGAGACACTTTCCAGCTGGTCTGCGCATATTCTGAGAATGCATCCGGGTATTCTGTGTGGCCCAGCAGCCTTGCGAGTGTTAACCTGTTTAATAGATTTACTCACATCAGCCACGGACAGCAACAGTCATCTGGAACAATGGGAGCTTTCATTCAAGACACTGTGTTTTCCTTGAAGCAGGCTTAAAAGGTATTTAGCTTGTTTGGTAGTTATGCATCACTGGGCATCTCACGGCTGGGTTTCCCTTTGTAATCTGTTATCGTCTGTAAACCCTGCCTCATCCGATGAGCTTCGGAGCTGGTTTAATAGGATCCCACCTTCCTCCTATATTGTCCTTTTGTATATTTTTTGTCTTGTTGGAGGTCATAGCGACTTTCTTGTGTACATTCGTGTAACGTGTCCCGCTCCTTGTAAGCGGTAGCTCTAGCCTTTAGCCCAGCCAGGATATTGCCTGTAATCCATGGTTTTTGGTTTGGATATGTTCGTATAATCACTGTCGGGGTGACAACGTGTATGCACTTATTAATGAAGCTGTGACTGATGTGGTGAACTCCTCCATTGTACTAGCAAAACAGTCTTGTAGCCTTGCATCATTGGACCAATTCCGTATTGAGTGCGTCACTGGTACTTCCTGTTTGAGCTTTTGTTTGTAAATAGGAAATAGGAGGATAGAGTCATGATCTGATTTGCAGAAGAGAGGACGAAGGAGGGCCTTGTATGTGATTCTGTGAGTAGAATAAAAGTCTCGATTTTTTGCACTCCTGCTGGAAAAGGAGATGTGTTGGTAGAAGTGAGGTAGAATGGTTTTAAGTCTCCCCACGTTAGTCTCCACCTACCAGAAACGCTGCAGCTGGGTTTTTGCGGTTTCTTGTTTGTTTATGACCCCATACAGTTTGTTGAGTGCCAAAGTGATGTTGGCTTGTGGGGGGATGTAGACAGCCGTGATATTTATGAATGAGAACTCTCTTGGGGAATGAAAAGGTCTGCAGCTTACTATGAGTTATTCTATATCAGGTGAGCAAAAGCTTGAGATTTCCTTCACACGGAAGCAGTGTTGTTTCTGAAGAGGCACACCCCTCCCCCTTTGGACTTTCCCAAGGCCGGTATCTTCCTATCATTCTTCTGCATGGAGCAACCGCTGAGTTCTCTGTTCAGCAGCCAGCCAAGTTCCTGTAAGGCATATAATATTACAGCTTTCCAAGTCTCTCTGATGGGAGACTCCAGAACAAACCTCATCCATCTTATTATCGAGTGACTGGACATTTGCGAATAAAACGGAGGGGAGCGCCGGTCGATTTGTCTCTTCATCGCAGTCTCACCAGGACGCCAGCCCATCTATCGTGTCTACGCCTGCAGCGTTTTGGTAGCCCATGAAACCAAGGATTAGGGTGTGTTATGAACAATGGTATAGCTGAGTCTAAGTCGAAATCGAGGTTAGTAACTGTCGATCGGATGTCCAAAAGTACCTGTTCTTAAAAAAAGTAAAGATAAACACGAAAAAGTAACTAAATAGCAAAGTCGGGTTGGAACTCGTAAGATGTCTGCCTTCTCTATCGGCGCTATCTTTCCTTAGTCCTTTACAGAGAGCATATTACAATGTTATAATATAACATAACTTGCTTCAAAATGTCAGAAACAGGGTCAGGAACCTTCCCCACAGTTCTTCAGGAGCTGACAGACACCCTATGCCTAGTGTCTTACCTCAACCACAGGCCTACTCAGGTGACTCCAGGCTGTGACCCTGGCCCCCTCGTCCCCCTGGCCCTGGGCGCCTGGGTGTGATTTGTTGGGCTTGGGGTCTGGTGCATTGGTCCACAAATCAGGAGGGCCAATCTGTTTGTGGCTGACAGCTTTATGCTTCAAACAGGTCCCTGGTCACAGATGACATGTCCTTCCAACCATTGCTCCTCACCAGACTGGAGCTGACATGTGTCCATTATAAATGTCCCCAAAGTTCCCAGTTTCTGATCTCACTGAACTTTGTGTGAGTGAGATAAACAACAGATAAATTGCACCCTCTGCTCACTTGCTGTTCAGGGTATATTGGACATTCATAAAATCCAGCTGTGCACGTAGAACCTGTTGTTTTATATGGAGGTAATTTAAGGCAATCTAAGCCAAAGATGGCTGTCAGTCAAAACTCAATTCAAAGAATATGAAATATGGGAATTCTTGAACATCCACTCCCCGAGGTGATTGTGGAATTTGGTTCTTTCCAGAACACTCAAGATAACTGATATTCTGTTTGGATTGTTGGAAGGGAAACAACCATGTTTATTCCTCCAGCTCCTAAGATGGTTAAAACATGTTTCTTAGAGTCTGCAGGCAGAGCAACACAGTCGTGGTTTGACCAGGGTCACAGTGAGACAGAAGCAGTCATATTGCAACAGCAGGGTCATTTGAACACAAAATCAAAAGCACTCACAACTGTGTCAGGGACACCTTAGCCAGCTCTCACATGTGTGGTCTAACCCTGAGACAGCAACAAAAAAAACTCTGGGACAGGGAAACACTTTTACCAAGGTCACAAAATACACTTTAGTAAAATGGTCACAGTGTTAGGAATATGTACAAATATGTGAACAGATGAAGCAAGAGAAATCAATCAAATCTTGATTATAATCTAATAAACACAGATTTAAGTATGGAAAGATAGTTTAATGTGCTTCAAACGTTCAATATTAGTTAGTAGGCTTTGTTTTTATCTGTAAGGATGTCCCAGAATGAGACGATGGGCTAATCTGACCATCTGTTTCTTATCTGTCCTCCTTAATTTTCTACATTTGTAAATGTATTTATCTAAAGACTTCTAGGCCTGAAAACAGCATGCAGCCAAACCTCTGCCTGGGGGGTGAGATGGAGGCGGAGCACTGCCTAGATGTGTGTGCGTGCGTGACTTCATGGGGAGGAGTGTGCTTGTCTTCAAGGACTAAATGCATAATTTTTGCCTGACAATATTTCCTTCCCCTTTATTGTGTTGTCGTCCTGCAAACCAAATCTATTGAAAAAAACATATTTTTTTTCAGAGAATTTTATAATGTACAGTGCTCACACATGTAACAAGGTGAAACACTTGAAGATCTTGAATGCACCCTAAGTCAATGCCAGGTGTTGGTAATTGCCAATTAAGGGTGGGCCTGCCAAATGCCCAGGTATAAAAGTTGTGTTTTTAGTCATTTAGGGGATAGAT
Source organism: Oncorhynchus clarkii lewisi (assembly GCF_045791955.1). Taxonomy (NCBI): domain Eukaryota; kingdom Metazoa; phylum Chordata; class Actinopteri; order Salmoniformes; family Salmonidae; genus Oncorhynchus; species Oncorhynchus clarkii. The sequence continues at coordinate 13,899,631 of NC_092176.1, read as the reverse complement.
ACCCTTAATATGTAGGTGATTTGCCAGAAAGAATACAAATATTGATTGAAATGTATACATTAACGATTGAATGCCTATTAATGTGGTGAGGAAACTGATGATTTAACGCTGAAGAAATTAGTCTTGTCACCAAAAGCACTCACAAACTTCTACAGACTTCTACTGATGCGCAATCGAGAGCATCCTGTCGGGCTGTATCACCGCCTGGTACGGCAAATGCTCCGCCCACAACCGTAAGGCTCTTCAGAGGGTTGTGAGGTCTGCACAGCGCATCACCGGCTGCAAACTACCTGCCCTCCAGGACACCTACACCACCCGATGTCACAGGAAGGCCATAAAGATCATCAAGGACAACAACCACCCGAGCCACTGCCTGTTCACCCCGCTATCATCCAGAAGGCGAGGTCAGTACAGGTGCATCAAAGCAGGGACCGAGAGACTGAAAAACAGCTTCTATCTCAAGGCCATCAGACTGTTAAACAGCCACCACTGACATTGAGTGGCTGCTGCCAACATACTGACTCAACTCCAGCCACTTCAATAATGGGAATTGATGGAAAAATGTATCACTAGCCACTTTAAACAATGCCACTTAATATAATATAATGTTTACATACCCTACATTACTCATCGTATATGTATATACTGTACTCTATATCTACTGCATCTTTATGTAATATATGTATCACTAGCCACTTTAAACTATGCCACTTTGTTTACATACCCTACATTACTCATCTCATATGTATATACTCGATACCATTAATTGCATCTTGCCTATGCCGTTCTGTACCATCACTCATTCATATATCTTTATGTACATATTCTTTATCCCCTTACACTTGTGTGTATAAGGTAGTAGTTGTGAAATTTTTAGGTTAGATTACTCCGTTATTACTGCATTGTCGGAACTGGAAGCACAAGAATTTCGCTACACTCACATTAACATCTGCTAACCATGTGTATGTGACAAATCAAATGTGATTTGGATTTGATTTGGTGTGCTTGTTAGTTATTTGTTTTATCTTTTTCTTTTAACCAGGAAAAGCCCATTGAGACCCAGTCTCTTTTTCAAGGGAGACCTGGCCAAGAAGGCAGCAACAATCAATACATTACAGAATTACAACATACTACAATACAACAACATGATCCAGCCTAAAAAAAGCATTTTACACCCCTCCCCAACAGTCTCCCATCAATATGTTGTTGGCAGCAGTGACTGCAGCAAGCCCTAGGTGCTGAAGATGGTGTCCGAGATTAGCTTTCATTGAGTTGCTTGAGTAATTGAGAATTAAACCTATTTCTGTATACTTCTGGCCTGATCATTCCCATGCTGCATTTCTTGATATAAAGAACATGTGCAGTGTTAGCTTAGGCCCAAGGACCTCACCTTGTTTGTAAAAAACAAGGGACATAATATCGGCTACAGGAAGAGGTATTTATGTTTATTTCCCCCACGTTACACACACACAATAAATAGCTGAGAGCTGTTGGCTTTCAGGAGGATATTAGACAGTGAGTACTGCTGACCTGAGCGGGTGTTGCGTCTACTGGGCGACAGCATCTCCGTGCTGATGAACAATGGCTCAGAAGTGTAATGAGTCCAATCATCTTTGTGCTCTGACTCCTCCCAAATATCCCCATTGCTTTGTCTCTGTCTCTGTCTCTCACTCACTCCTGAGAAGCTGCCCAGGGCTTATTTTGTAAATCAGGAGGTGCCTGAACAAAACGTGAGCTCGAGAGGGGCGTGACCTGGGGAGCTCTGAGGGGCAAAAAATCTACTTTTTCTTGTTCTGAGAAATCAAGGCTATTCCATGCGAGAAACTGAAGATCTGGTACAACGCTGTGTACTACTCCCTTCACAGAACAGCACAAACTGTCTCTAACCAGAATAGGAGTGGGAGGCCTCGGTGCACAACTGAGCAAGAGGACAAGTACATTAGAGTATCCAGTTTGAGAAACAGACGCCTCACAAGTACTCAACTGGCAGCTTCATTAAACAGTGCCCGCAAAACATCAGTCTCAACATCATCAGTGAAGAGGCAACTCCGGGATGCTGGCCTTCTAAGCAGACTTCCTCTGTCCAGTGGCTGTGTTCTTTTGCCCATCTTAATCTTTTATTTTTATTGGCCAGTCTGAGATATGGCTTTTTCTTTGCAACTCTGCCTAGAAGGCCAGCATCCTGGAGTCGCCTCTTCTCTGTTGACGTTGAGGCTGGTGTTTTGCGGATACTATTTCATGAAGCTGCCAGTTGAGGACTTGTGAGGCGTCTGTTTCTCAAACTGGGCACTCTAATATACTTGTCCTCTTGCTCAGTTGTGCACCTGGGCCTCCCACTCCTATTTATATTCTGGTTAGAGACAGTTTGTGCTGTTCTGTAAAGGGAGTAGTACACAGCGTTGTACCAGATCTTCAGTTTCTTGGCAATTTCTCACATGGAATAGCCTTCATTTCTCAGAACAAGAATAGACTGACGAGTTTCAGAAGAAAGGGCTTTGTTTCTGGCCATTTTGATCCTGTAATCAAACCCACAAATGCTGATGCTCCAGATACTTAACTAGTGTAAAGAAGGCCAGTTTTATTGCTTCTTTAATCAGAACAACATTTTTCAGCTGTGCTAACATAATTGCAGAAGGGTTTTCTAATGATCAGTTAGCCTTTTAAAATTATAAACTTGGATTAGCTAACACAACGTGCCATTGGAACACAGGAGTGATGGTTGCTGATAATTGGCCTCTGTATGCCTATGTAGATATTCCATTAAAAATCAGCCGTTTCCAGCTACAATAGTTATTTACAACATGAATAATGTCTACACTGTATTTCTGATCAATTGGATGTTATTTTAATGTGCTTTTCTTTGATAAACAAGGACATTTCTAAGTGACCCCAAACTTTTGAACGGTAGTGTATATACTGTATTTTATACCATCTACTGCATCTTGCTGCTTGGTCAATGCTCATCCATATATTTATATGTATATATTCTTATTTCATCCCTTTAGTAGCTGTTGTGGAATTGTTAGATTACTTGTTAGATATTCCTGCACTGTTGGAACTAGAAGCACAAGCATTTTGCTACTCTTGCAATAACATCTGCTAACCATGTGTATATGACCAATAGAATTTGATTTGATGCACAGATCACTCACAGGTGATGGCCAATGAGCTCAGTGCCAAACCTCTATTTCTCTTTTTTTACTTTGTAAAACAATATTTGGAACTTGATAACATATTTTGGTAGGCTACACAAGACAGATAAGTATTGTCTTTTCAGTAGGAGCCATTTTCCTTCCAACCGGTGTTTTCCCGCGATTGTATTTAAAATATTGCGAAAGGCCTGTTTTGTTTGCATGATGTTCACTGACAGATTTCCCGACCGCTATGCCTTATTGTTGGGCTACACACAATCCACAGCGAAGCTATTTTTTTTATTTGAACACGTTATTGTTGATCCTCTGTGGCTAAATTATAAGCCTTCTAATTGTGTAGTAGGCTATTCTGAATTATTTCATTTATTTCTGAAAAGACAGGAGTAATTATATAACTTTGGCAAATGTATTAAACATTTTCAGGGGTGCTGCAGCTCCTCCAGAACTGTTCGCGCGGCTATGATTCTATAAGGAAATTAATGATGAAGTGCAACGCTGGAGAGATGAGAGTTGCAGGCTCATGTCTATCAGAGCAGAGAAAGGGAGAGCGATCATCGAAAGTGAATCTCGTTCTAGTTCTGTGAGAGATTCAGGCACGCTTGTCGCACAGGCACCACAACGTGTAGATCGCAAACATAGGTTAGTTACAATGTTGCGCAAACCATAAACTTGTTCCGGCCCAACCCGAATCAACACTTAGAAAATCAGGCCTGGGCTGAAAATCTACTTTTCACATTACGTTCTTTTGAGGTGGCAGAAGAATAACGAAGAGTCACTGAACTGACCCTCCAAACCTTGTTTTGTATTTTCCTGAAAATACTCTTCTATGATCAGAAAGATTTTGACATGCACATTTGGAATTAAAGACACTTTTATGTTTCTTGATTGTTTGATGAACATCATATTCTACATACTGTAAACGTTTCATCTACCCATTCATCTCAAAGATTAAAGGAGGCTTTAACTGTATGTGATCAGAAACTTAAAAAAGGAGTGGGTGCTTATATTTATCCTATTTCAAGTGTGAATTGAAAATATGTTTTTTTTTGCATATGCCAACTCCTCCTGAGCCACCTTTGGGGAGTGGGTCACAGCCCCCCAAAAAACAAGATCTAGCTGTAGCCTATAGTTGAAAAATCACTGCACTTGTTTCCTTAAGTGCATAGGGACTGAGTAAGAGCTTGGGGGGTGGGAAGAGGTCCAAATAGGCCTAACATTTTCCCTCAACACAATTTTTATTTCAGTTTCTAAACAGTTTTATTTAAAAGCCGGAGTATATTAGTTTATGTGTTTTAATTTTGGCATTAGCAAGTTGAGCCAATAGGCCAAATTACCACGGTCAAAGTGAGTCAATCAAAGATGGGTTAAGGCGAAAGCAACGTTTCCTTTTGTTATTGTTTATCCTGCATGTCTTTGTCATTTTATCATGGAAATTAATCCCTAGAGGTGAGAATTAAATTCACACACCCTCTGAGCTGTCTGTTTACATTGAATTTAATCGTTAAAACCGTTGAACCAATTGAACCAATTCTAAAGTGCCCGCCTATCAATCTAATTTCAATTTCAAGTTTTTTTCCAGACACACCGAAGTTCTGCATGCAACAATGTTGCATTGGCAGCTGAATAGTATTCCTTATTATTGTAATATTTTAACTATCCTATTGTTATTGTTGCACTTTAAAACATTTTAATTAGAGCATGTTGATAGCCAAATGTAAGTGGCAAGACCATCAGGTTAGGAAATAAGCACTTACTTTTAGCATTGTTGCATTTACATTGTAATGTAGTAGTTCAGTCGTGAATTAGAAAACTTGCCTGTCCAGACATGCCGTGAACCCTAAAGATTGAGCAATAGTTCTCAAAATCAGTTGAACATCTTTGAAACAATTTTTATATTTTACAATATCTTAACAAAAACATTTGCATTGGAAGTAGCACTATTTTCTATGAGCTTACTGTCTATAGTCTCACAAACCTGTCGAGTTAGTCTGTATTTTTTCTGCACTATTTTGAAAATGAAAGATTATTCATTTAAATTGACATAACTTAAATTGATGTAAATTCTAAACAATAACCTTTTCAAAAATATTTCAAAACATCTACGTTTTTAGGGAGCCAATTTAACCGTTTATTTTCGCTTTTCTTTCCATTTTCAAATTATATGAATAAAGCTTGACGGGGCGTCATCGCAACTGGATAAATCCTAGTGTGTGCTGTGATAGAGAGAGGTGAGGGTGGTGCCGGGGCTAAGTGTTTAATGGGGAGGGGGATTCGTCCTGGGAGGGAGGGAACAAGGGGTGTGGAGCACTGAGTTTAAAAAGCCAAGCAGCACAGCATTGCACTCACTCATACTGTCTGTGTTCTTCTCCAGCGACTGATAGGGACTGACCATTCCTGTAACATTAATGTTTCTCTCGTTTTCAGCATTGACAATTGGTTTATTTGAATTTTACTGAACCAGTTTTGGACTGCACAGAAACGTTTTTTTCCACTCTAAAGGATTTTTAGCATTAGAATTTATTTTTCGTTCCAAACAAAAAAGCATGGATCCAACTGTGGAGTATAGAGATACCGATGATTATGATTATGGTGACAATGAAACTATGTGTGACTACTCTGAGTGGGAGCCGTCCTACTCCCTCATCCCTGTCCTCTACATGCTCATCTTCATCCTGGGCCTGTCTGGGAATGGAGTGGTCATCTTCACCGTGTGGCGGTCCAAGTCCAAGCGCCGAGCAGCAGACGTCTACATAGGCAACTTGGCCCTGGCTGACCTCACCTTTGTGATCACTTTGCCCCTCTGGGCGGTGTACACTGCATTGGGCTACCACTGGCCCTTTGGTGTGGCCCTGTGTAAGATCAGCAGCTATGTGGTGCTGGTCAACATGTACGCCAGTGTCTTCTGCCTCACCTGCCTGAGCTTTGACCGTTACCTGGCTATCGTCCACTCTCTGTCCAGCAGCCGGCTGCGGTCGCGGGGCACAATGCTGGCCTCTCTAGGGGCCATCTGGCTCCTCTCAGGCCTGCTGGCCGTGCCCACTCTGCTGTTCCGCACCACCATGGACGACATCAACAGCAACCGCACCACCTGTGCCATGGACTTCAGCCTGGTCACCCTGAACGAGAGACATGAGTCCCTGTGGATCGCAGGGCTCAGCCTGTCCTCTTCCGCCCTGGGCTTCCTCCTGCCTTTCCTGGCCATGACCATCTTCTACTGCTTCATTGGCTGCACCGTCACACGCCACTTTAACAACCTGCGGAAGGAGGATCAGAAGAAGCGGCGTCTGCTGAAGATCATCACCACCCTGGTGGTCGTGTTTGCCATCTGCTGGACCCCATTCCACTTGCTGAAGAGCATGGATGCCCTCTCCTACCTGAACCTGGCTCCCAGCTCCTGTGGATTTGAGCGCTTCCTCCTGGTGGCCCACCCTTATGCTACCTGCCTAGCTTATGTCAACAGCTGCCTCAACCCCTTCCTGTACGCCTTCTTTGACCTGCGCTTCCGCTCCCAGTGCCTGTGCCTGCTCAACCTGAAGAAGGCCATGCATGGACAGATGAGCTCCATGTCCTCCACGCTCAGCGCCCAGACACAGAAGTCAGAGGTACAGTCTCTGGCCACCAAAGTGTAAAGAGAGGGGACGGATAGGTGGAGTGGAACCGCTGGCTGGATCCCTGTGCCACCACAGGAACACTGACTGGCAAACGCACAGACTTTTGGTGTCCGTAATGAAATGCTTTTAAGGTGTAAAAGAGACAATGAACCATATCAGATGAATTGACTTTGTTTTCCTGAACATGGGTTTGCATATATGTTTTCATTCTTGAGTGTATGTGCATTTCTCTCCCATTTCCAACCCAACGGGTGCTTCACTGGGTAGGGGAGAAGCCCAGGGAGTCCTCGACCCTACAGAGGTTCCCTCTAACCCCTGGACTGGACCCTGAAGCTGGGGCCAGCTGGCTGATCTCCATATCGCTGCTTCCTTTTCTTCCACAAACTTTCAGAAAGTGACAGAGGTAAATATTATTTTCAGACACAATCATTTTCCTGTTGTCTTTTTCAAATGTTATTCTTTACTCTATACAAGGGACCAGAATTCTGAACAAAGAGGCAGACAGTCATAGAGGGTTTATTTGTGTCGTTGTTACGTATTTCATATGCAAACCTGTTTACACTGGGTAAATCACAAATTTGTACAGTATTTTCATACTTTTGCTGTTTAAGATGTGTTGATATTTTTTGTTTTATTACAAGCACTTGTTAAATGAATTAAATGTTAAAGAGGGGAAAGTTTGTTTGCAAAGAGACTATCTTCTTAAGCTTGTTGTTTGTGAAGGTAGGAGACTGGGCGGAGGGGGGTGATGTAAGAAGAGCTAAGGTGTTGCTGCTTAATTACATACTTTGAGGAGGAGACGGCGTGGGGGGGGGGGGGGGGGGGGCAGACAGGCAGATGGCAGCAGACAAATGTTGTCGGGAAGCAGGTGGGGTGGGGGCTTTACAGTGCACTCTTGGTGCCAGAGGGGAAAAGGAAACTTCATGAATGTTTTATTATTATGCATATATGTTGTATTTTTTGACATCCGTGTAACTAACTACTGTATTAAAGAAATATGTTCTATAAAAATAATGTCCTTGTTGATCTTGTTGTTGAATATCCTCAAGAAATACGGGTATGTGTATTCTCTTTGTCTTTGGTCCTGTTTGAAATAACACACAAAGTTCTGTCTTTCAGGAAATTCATGACTAATTGTTATGGCGTGTTAAGGCTTTATTCATTCTGCACATGTGAACTTTCACATTAGTTTCATCAGAGAGTATAGGATTTCAACATCATTCTGTTATTTCAGTGATAAGGATGCCCAGAGGGCTGCAGCTCTGCTATGAATATCTTGCTCTTGGTTTACAGCACTGGACCAAACACTCGACCCTATTCAATCAAAACCGGTATACAGATCTGAACGATAGGGAAAAACAACATTCCTCCTACACTATTGCTTTTGTGTCTGGATACAGGTTTTGATTGAATAGAGCCTTGGCTGGATCACACTATACTGATGTGATATAAGCACAGCAAGGCGTGAGCTTGAGCTTGTCTTTAAACATATTTTCATTGCGATCCTTTATCATTTACCTTCCAGGCAGAGGTTTACTTAACTGTGTCTAGAGACTTTTACAGCATGCCACATGTTTCATTCCCTAGAAATACAAACAAATATTGGCACAGCGTTGCACCAGTAGGGGAACTAGTTATACTGGGCTGGACTGGGCTGTCTATTCGGTGGCAGTTATCTTAGAGGTTAGAGGGTTGGGCCAGTAACTGAAAGGTCGCTAGTTTGAATCCCAGAGCCAAAAAGGTCAAAAATCTGTCGATGGGCCCTGAAGCAAGGCACTTAATCCTAATTGCTCCCGGGTTGCTGTTGACCCAACAGTCTGAGGGTGTCTCAGGGAGAGTTGGGATATGTGTAACAGTATAGCTTCCGTCCCTCTCCTCGCCCCTACCTGGGCTCGAACCAGGGACCCTCTGCACACATCAACAACAGTCACCCTCGAAGCATCGTTACCCATCGCACCACAAAAGCCGCAGCCCTTGCAGAGCAACGGGAACTACTACTTCAAGGTCTCAGAGCGAGTGACGTCCCCGATTGAAACGCTATTAGCGCGCACCCTGCAAACTAGCTAGCCATTTCACATCGGTTACATATGCACAAAAAAATCTAATTCAGACATGCGTATTAATACACACTTGTACATGTGTGACATAGGACAAATGTAAGCACCAACCAAATTATGATCATTATTCACTGAGAGTTTGCGGGTCAACACCACCACATGTTGGCTGAATAACGGGGTCATTACCAATGAGTGACTCCTATGAGGGGCCCTTTGATTTGACAGTAATGAGCTCTGTTGGACATAATCATGAGTTTTCGGGTGCTAGGTTCCCAATCCTGGCATAAATTGGGCTGCAGGACAAGTCGATATTTGTCCCTGTTGACAAGAGATTGCAGTCAGAAGCACTGAGGAGGGACGAGGTGGGGGGGAGGAGGGGGTGTCTGCAGATGCTCCAACCGACAGACGTCGAAGATAAAAGCGGATGACTCTGCCTGCTGAGATCAGAGGGAGAGAAAGAGAGACAGACAAAGGGAGACAGAGTGGGAGAGAGTTATTGGACAGGATCATCATTTTACAGTTTTGTCAAATTTCATCCTCTAGCACAGCCAAAACTAACTACATATGTGAAATAGTGAGAGCGAGAAGTGATTCATCTTTCTGTGTGTGAGAGATCATGTGTTACTCATTTGCCATCTGGGAAAGGGAACGTATTTGACAATGATAGAGCATAAAATAAATCCCATATGATTGTAATTCTGAATTATGCCAGAACCTAAACCCTTAAAGGACCACACAACAGTCAGAGAAAATTACACAACTAAATGCAAGCATTCAAGTTTGAGAGACTACTCATGTTGATTGTTACACCTGGTTACCTGATTACAAACAAACTACTAATAACGGATCATGTAAGAAGAGATAGGATGCAATCTTGCATATGGTCGACTGGCCAGACCTGTTGTTGTTATTGAGATGAGTTGGACTGACAGCTTGTCTGATGGTGTTAGCCAGTGGCAGTTTTGGGATAACTCACCCAGAATACCAGCTGACCAAGGCAGAGTGGGAATATGAAGGCTACAGCCAGTGAAAAAGCATCAGTGTTAGCTTTTTAAAATCCCAGACATGCTTTCTGTGATTTTGTGTGTGCGTGTGTGCATGAGTGTGTGTTTAGATCAGCCTTTCTTAAAATATGGGTCCTGGACCTGTTAATGGTGGGTGGCGACATGTCAGAGTAAATGTATAATCATTTCATGAATTGCTGGAATTGATTTGGCCAAGTGCAACTGATGATGTGCTGTCAGCCAATGACTAAGGATGATGTGCTGCCAGTCAATGACTAAGGATGATGTGCTGCCAGTCATTCCCACTCACTCACTTCTGTCATCAGATGGAGTCAAGCTAGCCGCAAGTTCTGACTGAACTCAATTGTCATGAAACGCAAGTACAGCGATGAGTTTCTCTCTCTTGGTTTCATACAAACTCTGAGAAATAACTGATACTGCAACCCTAAGTAACAGTACATATGAAGATGAAAAAGGATCAGGCCTACTGTTCATCTTAATGTAGAAATTATTGGTGGAAAAAGTCTAGGTTGGAACTGTCACTGTTAAAATAAGTCATATTTGTATTTATTCTGAACTGGAATAAATTGAAACAAGATGCTTTTTGAGGCAAACCCACTCACACAATCCAGGGTTGTTCATCTACAGCAGGAAGCTGTCTCCTGCCTGGCTGAGAAAGCAATAGATGTTCTGATTCAGTTTGGTACCACATACTTATGCTAGTCAGGGTTCTCAACTCTGGCGTACTTAAAAAACAAGTACAGAAACAGTGTCAATGCTGAACATGACCTTACTGTTAAAAACAGCCCAGAATAGACCTGCTTGTTGAATCTTCAACCAGCCACACCTCTCACTTCTCAACTGTATGTGTTTCTGGTCTACATCTGTGTGATGTGATCAATCAGTTTATTCCAGTTCAGAATACACATGATTGATGTATTATATTTTAACAGCAACAGTTCCAACCTAGACAGATATGTAAGAGTGTTTTTAAAGGGGGAAATAAACATGAATAGCTATTTATATGATTATATTTCATTTCATTGTTATTTGTCTATATTGCATTTGTTTTAGGCTGACATAAGGGAAATGAAATGTACTAATATTTACGTATAGTTGCATGTTTTCATAAGGTTGGGTTCCAGGAAAACACAGAATTTCTCATTTGGGTCCCAGGCTGAAAAAGTTTCAGAACCCCTGGTTTAGATGCATCATACATGTTTGCATTCATGCTCTGTGTTCTACAGGTTGTCGTCCTCATGTTTTGTTGTTGTTCAAAAAAATGTCAATGTTCAAGACCCCAACCCTATGAATAACTGAAATGCCTCATCAGGGTGGGGGCATGGGAGGATGGTTGTGCTCAGGGCCGGCTCTAGTTTATTGGAGGCCCTAGGTGAGATTAAGTTGGGGGCCCCCCAACTCCCGTCAACATTTTTTGTTGATGTAAGGTTTAAAGTTAATTTCCTGCAATTCTACACATTTTACCATGGGGCACAGAGAAAATGTTGCAGTTTTACACCAAGTTTTCTGCATTTCTACACATTTTGCCGTGGGGCGGAGAGAACTTTGCAATTTTATAAAAAATGGAATGCAATTATACTTATTTTGCCATGGGGCTTCAAGAAAAAGTTAGCAGTTTTACAGCTTATTTCCAGAAATGTTACGCATTTTATAATGACTTATTTCATGCTTATATAATATACCTGAGTATGAATTACTAACACAATCAATGGGGGGCCCCCTGGAGGTCAGAGAACCTGGGCACGTGGCCTGCATGCCCGGTCGGTATTCGGCCATGATTACTACTATTTTAGATAGCTGGCTAAACTATCTACCAATCTAAAAATGTTAAGCTGACATGGCTAATTGAGTGGCTGTCAGTGACTGACATACACTACATGACCAAAAGTATGTGTACACCTTCTCGTCAAACATCTCATTCAAAAATCATGGGCATTAATATGGAGTTGGTCGCCCCTTTGCTGTTATAACAGCCTCCACTGGTGGAAGGCTTTCTACTAGATGTTGGAACATTGCTGCAGGGACTTACTTCCATTCAGCCACAAGAGCCTTAGTGAGGTCAGGCACTGATTTTGGGCAATTAGGCCTGGCTCGCAGTCTTCGTTCCAATTCATCCCAAAGGTGTTCGATGAGGTTGAGGTCAGGGCTTTGTGCAGACCAGTCAAATTTTTCCACACTGATCTCGACAAACCATTTCTGTATGGACCTTGCTTTGTGCACGGGGGCATTGTCATGCTGAAACAGGAAAGGGCTTTCCCCAAACTGTTGCCACAAAGTTGGAAGCACAGAATCGTCTAGAATGTCATTGTATGCTGTAGCGTTAAGATTTCCTTTCCTTGTAAGTAAGGGGCCTAGCCCGAACCATGAAAAACAGCCCAGACCATTAATCCTCCTCCACCAAACTTTAAAGTTGGCAATACGCATTCAGGCAGGTAGCATTCTCCTGGCATCCGCCAAACCCAGATTCATCCATCGGACTGCCAGATGGCGAAGTGTGATTTATCACTCCAGATAACGCATTTCCACTGCTCCAGAGTCCAATGGCGGCGAGCTTTACACAACTCCAGCCGACGCTTGGCATTGCGCATGGTGATCTTAGGCTTGTGTGTGCCTGCTCGGCCAAGAAAACCCATTTCATGAAGCTCCTGACGAACAGTCCTTGTGCTGACGTTGCTTCCAGAGCCAGTTTGGAACTCGGTAGAAGATGAAATAGCCGAATCCACAAATTTGAAAGGGTGTTCACATACTTTTGTATATTTAGTGTAACAAGAGAAAAAATGCTGATGTGCAACCAAATATCGAAATTGCACCTGGAGTATTCTACTATTCTTACCCGACTGAGTTCCTAAAGAATATATATAGTGACCAGGGGCCCTAAGTGACCGCTTATGTTGTTTATGCCTGGAACCAGCCCTGGGGGTGAGTATCAATGTTCACACAACTGTCACCCCATGTCAAGATGGAGAAAGCCATGCAGCATATACCCTGCTTAATTGATGTACACCACCAGTCCAACTCACCTCCCGTAGTCCCCACTCCAACCCCAGGAACACAGGTGTCTGTCCTTGAGTGTTGTCATCAGCGTGAGCTGCCACACTCAAATGGAGCATCTGAACACCCCACAACTGAACCTAAACACAACTGCAGGTCGCTACTCCGGACCTCCCCTCAGATCTCCCTGCTGTCCTATCCCACCCACACAGCTACAAATGTCCACGCATTTCAGGCGCACCCAAGCGCATACAAACACATAGTAATTAGTGTGTGTGTGTGTGTGTGTGTGTGTGTGTGTGTGTGTGTGTGTGTGTGTGTGTGTGTGTGTGTGTGTGTGTGTGTGTGTGTGTGTGTGTGTGTGTGTGTGTAAACAGAGATCTGACACATTCCACAGCCTGTCAACACTATCCCTACTTTCCCCCCAGCATCCGTCCACCTGTCTCATGAACATACACACACGCACACACACACAGGCACGCACACAGTATCATATGTCAAAATAAAGTTACAGAAAACACCTGAGATCAGAGAATGGAGCCCATAACATATTTGCAGGCTTTTAAAAATACAAACAGTAACTCAAATACTCAAATGTTTATCAAACAAACAAAGCACTTGCTAAAGGCATGTGTACTCACAAAGATCATGTTAGAACCTCACATCATTAACAAAAAACAATTAGTGAAGTTACATATAGAGAATGGAACAAGAGAGCTGTGAGAATAGAGGTTTAGGGACCCCTCACCTCCCCTCCCCCACTCCATCCCTCCACAGAACAGGGAGGCCTGGGGTGTCATCCTGCTTAGCACAGGGCATAGTTATTAGACCCTACCCTGGCTACATGTGAGCTGTAACACAAAGGAGCCACTGGAGCCCACGTTCAGGGGATCAGGTTAGGGGCACTTTAATGGGACACAATTTGGTCCCATTTGGGGGGGGGGGGGGGGGGGGAAGAGGGATAGATAGAAAGAAAGAAAGAAAGAAAGAAAGAATGAAAGGACGGTATCTACTAATGAAAAGTTCTCATTCAGAATTTTAGGGGTAAGTTAAATGTAGAATGACAGAGTGTGTCAGATTCAACAAGTCTTTCCTGGTTACATCGGATTTTAGTGACCACCTTAAAAACACAACCAACATCAGATAAGCCACGGATAGGTTTGAAGTGAAACATGATATAATTGGATGTACAGTGATCACTAGCTCGAGCAGTGTGTTATTGGTGATTGTACGAGCACATGCTGTCTAACGATAAAAACAGGCTGAGTTGAGACTGTGGCCTTGTGGAGGGACTGAAGTCTGCTTGTCTGTAAAGGGGAAACCCTATCTGGCTGGAGGATTAGGACTCTCACACAACAGTGTTAATAACTGAATGCGTCTGTGCATGGGCTCCACACCAGTCTAGACAATGGAGCTTCTGATCCATCAAAACACATGGGCCAAACATGACCAAGTCTGACCTCTGAGAACCCCAGAAAGTAGCAGGAACCCCTTTCCTGTCGGGGCAACCTGGACTCAGGGGTAGACATAACATAGTAAACGTACATCCAGGACACTCCAATTAGAATGATATGTTATGTTTTATATGGTTTCATATGAATTCCAATTTGTTGTGGCTAACGTTAGCTAGGTGGCTAGCGCTTACATTAGCTATGTGGCTAACATTAGCGAGGCTAGGGGTTAGGGTTAAGGTTAGGAGTTAGGTTAAAGGGTTAATGTAAAGGTAAGCTAACCTACTAAGTAGCTGCAAAATAGCTAAAAAGTAGTAAGTAGTTGCAGAGTTGCTAAATAGATAAAACTGTCTGTGATGAAATTTGAACATGCAACTTTTGGGTTGCTGGACATTCACGTTATACTCATACCCATCCATCCCAACCAACCACCCAACTTTATTTTTTTTGCTTTAAGTAATCTATTACCTTCTGTAACCATACCACACATAGCAAACATATCATACTAATTTGAGCGGTTTGGATTTCAATTTACTATGTTATGTTTAGTCTATGAGACCAGGCTGGTCAGGGTGGATGAAACTGATTCCTTCCCCAGAAGATGAAGGAGTTAGCTTTATCCTATATAAGGACATAATGGTATTTCAACTAAGTTATTTGCCGATTACCAAACCTAAATACAACCAACAACCATCCAACAGTTCCAGAACCAACTCATTGGAATGCCCCCACCCCATGACCCAACTAGCAAATTAGGACTCTTAATATTGGGATGGTATTTTTCCATGGGTTGATCTCCCTGCCTGTCCTGTGCGTTTACAATACATCAGTTCCACACACCCTTCCACACTGTGGGTTTCTCTCTATTTGTCTTTCTCTCCCAGAGGAGCCCCCCAAAGTGAGTTCCTTTGATGTTTTAAATACCCCCCCACCCCCACCTTGCTTCTCCACAGCACTGTAATGAGCAGTTTGAGAAGAAAATAGAGAAAGGTACATTAACTTGAAGTTAAACAACACTTTATAGGAGACTACTCAACCAATGTCAACAATCTCTGACTTCACCCCAGTTCAAAGGAACCATTTATCCTTCTGCAAAGGAGACCAGACAGTGTTACAGTGTGATAAATATTCAAAGAGCTTGCAAAAATGAAGCATAACGGCAGTCTAAAAGTAAGTAAATCACTGAAACTGAGAACAGTTTGTCTTTTGGGAACCTCAAAGTTCAATATCCTAATATCTCTTGTGAGATTTAAGCCTCCACTTTCATCATTTTCAAATGATTTCATGCCATGTACCTTCTGGAAAATTCATTTTGCCGTTTTGCAAAGCAAGCCTCCATAGCAGGGCTTGAACAATTGTTCAGCTATGTCCGATGAACTTCAGCCTGACCAGCTGCCTTGTGTTGTGTGGAAACCTCAGTTTCTGTTCCATGCATTCCGATCTCTCTCCCCTGTTCTTAACGTGTGTGAAGCACTCATTCTGCACACATGCTCACACCATGGTATTTGTGAGCCCTGCCCTGACACACAGCCAGCATTCCTGTGTGTGTGTGGCGTAACCCCAGAAATTGCAGGTTGTGAGTGAATTAAAGAGGAGAGACGTAGATGAGCAAAACCCGACTGAGAAAAATCGTATTTCTATAAGTATTTTTCAACCCTCAGCCAAAGGGCAGGCCGGTGGGGAGCCTGTTAATCCACCTGGCTGGTTCCAATCTGTTGGGGTCAAAGGGCAGACCCCCTATACACTCTGACAGTCCATGGGTCACTCTGTCAGGACCCCCTCATAATCCTCCTGTGACCGCAGGACAAACATTAACTCATTTCACAAGGTCTGATCCATCAACAGACGTCTCAGGGCAGACCTCATCCATTCTCTGTGTGGACTCAATTCTCTCCACTCTGAAAGGTCAGAACGGACAAACGGACCCCCAGGCAAAGATTATCATTGTTGATCAATGCCCAAGCTTATCTCACCACTCTTGTCGCTTATTTGAAGATTAGGTTTTTCATATGTTTAATTTATACATGTCACTATAGTTACGAAATCGGTTTTGCGGAACAAAACATTAATACGAAGCTCCATTGATAGTGATTGATAGGAATGACTATAATTGCTGTCTTTACAGTAATGAGCTTGTTTTTCTCCAAAAATACTATGGTGTCTGCAGTCTGTCTTCTCTGTAAGACACTCATGTGCTTTGATGAATGGTGACTTAAATAATATCCATAATGGACGATGGACGTTGAAAAATCGAGATTGTGTAACTTGAGGATGGGGGAGTATTGTAAAAAAACTAAACTTTTCTATATGGCCAACAAGTTGTCAACACTCACTCAATGATTGGGATTTAAACCTAAACAAAGATAGCAATTGAAGATCTTGTAATCTGAGCTAATGGGATAATACAGGTCTTTATGCATTACAATGAAAAGGAGAACAATTGGACGGCCAATACACAACCATGATGTTACAGTGTCTAGAACCATTATCTTTACTCCTCCTCCTCTCTCTCTGTCTCTGTGTCTCTCTCTCTCTCTTTGTGTCTCGCTGTCTCTCTCTCTCTCTGTCTCACCCTCTCTCTCTCCCTCTCTCTCTCCCTCTGTGTCTCTCTCTGTCTTTCTCTCTCTCAACGTGTCTCTCTCTCTTTCTGTGTCTCACTCTCTCTGTCTCTCTGTAACTAACTCTGTCTTTCTCTGTCCCTGTCTCTGTGTCTCTCTCGTTCTCTCTCTCTCTCTCTTTCTCTCTCTCTCTCTCTCTCTCTCTCTCTCTCTGTCTGTATCCTTCTCTCTCTGTGTCTCTCTCTCTTTCTTTATCTCTCTTTCTCTCTTTGTAGCTGTACTACACTGTACTTTGTCTCAGATAATCTTCCCCTAGGCTGTATGTTGAGTAGTGACCCATTACATCATCAGCTGTCCTGTTCGACCAGGAAGTACCCTTCCCTCACTAACCTGTTACACCAACACACTGTACAGGTGAGATAGCCCAGACTTGTGCTGTCTACAGTAAGGCAGCAGTATTGGGATGGTAACAGTTTGGCCTTTTGGGCCTTCACTGGGTGGGAGATCTGAGAAGTTTTTAACAGGCATCTGATTAAAGCAGATTCTCTGAATGGACCGATGTTGTTTAGACATGTTGTTTTTATTCATGCCCAGGACCACACCTTGTTCCACCCACTGGTACCAGTGACAGACAGGGCTGCTTGGGCGAGGAGGATTTTAGCCAGTTGGACGAGTGCATGAAAGGATATAAAGAATGAAGACTAAGACCCTTGTATTTTGTAATACAGTAAGTGAAGCATAAAATACTAGATGTAAATCAGGATCGGTGGCACTTCTAGCAGAATTCTGATCATTGACATTCTACAGGAAATTAAAATACTCCACATTGTGAGTCGCATACATTTTAAGTAGTATCATAAACTGAGCAATAATACTACCTATTTCGGTCAAGCATGACAAGTACCAGACCCAGTAGAGGGTACAACATGTGTATTCCTGAGAGACAGCTGTGTTGTAGCAGAAACTGATGTAAAAACAGAGGGCGTGACACTGACTGACCTCAAAACGGGGTGACTTCCTTCCTCATTGCCCTGCTAATGGTTGAGATGTAAAAAATGGACCTGATTATCCATTTGTGATGTGTGGGTGTGATCATTAGTAATGTCCAAATTAGATATGCATTGAATAAAGCTTGACTTATTGATGATCTGTCCTTTATTAATAATCTGATATATGTGGCACCTTTCAGACATCATCGAGAAGGTGAAAATCATGCCCCGTTAAACATTTTTTTCAGGGGGATCTTTTTGATGAGACAGCAGCTATTTGAGGGAAAAAAAACATTCAGTTAAAATGAATCTTACAAATAGCAGTGTTGGGGCGATCTGAAAAGCCATAGCCAATCAATAAATAATATAAGAATACTCGTAGGAAAGATTTCCATCTTTAGCTCACAATCTGTGGATAACAAACGATTAGAAAGATTCAAACATTTTGTAACACATCACAGCACAATTGAAAAATATATGGCACATGGAAACCAAACGAGGGTGGTCTGTGGTGATAGGTGGGATGGGCTGAGTGTGGCTGAGGGGTGGGATTAAAGAGTCTGCTTGGTAATGTATTGTTGTTATATATAAAAGTACCACGTATGTAAAATGTATAGTTAAAATGTACATATATGTAGCAAAAAAGCTGTAAAAAAAAAACTACAATATTTGTCCTCCGAAGAGGAGGGTGGTGGAGGGGTAAAAAGTAAATAAATATATATATATATTTTATGAACAAAAGGAGCAGTAAAATAACTGTGCTCCCATGTCAACACCAAGACAACAACGATAACTTTGTCATCGGTTTTAACTGTGCAATAAACATCAATAAGCAGCTAGGCAGGTTCAAAAAGAAGGAAGTGCATATGTGTTTTGAAGGAAATGAACAACGGCAATGTGGGGTAAGATGGACAGACAGACCTGGATCCCTCATCCTGTCCGCTACTGACCACGTGTCGTAGAGCGTTGGGCCAGTAACCGACAGGTCGCTGGTTTGAATACCCAAGTCGACAAGGTAAAAAATGTGCCGATGTACCCTTGAGCAAGGCACTTAGCCCTAATTTTCTCCAGTGGTGCTGTACTACTATGGCTGACCCTGTAAAACAACACATTTCACTGCACCTATCCAGTGTATGTGACAATAAAATAACCTGGTTTTCAGAATCATTGGGCAAGGATGGATGGGCATGTGGAAAATAAACCTGGCCACAAAAATAATCAGAAAATGTTTTTGAAGCCCTGATGACTTCCATTATTACTAAACTGAACTGAATGATGACTAGATTCCTTATAATATTGAGGAATTTCCAAACAACCTATCACAGGAGAAACCAAGGCATATTAGCAGTGCTTTTGGGTGGACATCGTTATGTGATGCTTCCGATGACAGCGTGCCTTGGCCAGAGCTGAATGTGCTTGGTTCGTGGCCTTCCGGATTTGGGCGCTCAAGGCTCATCCTCCCTGGGGTACAAAGCTCCTCTTCACAACATCCTCTATCCCATCCATTGTGAAAGAGTGGTGCCTCTGGGCACACTGCCCCCATGCCCATTACAGACCTAAATGCATCTCCTGTCATTGCCCATACCCAGTGCCAGTTCAGCTGGATGCATACAGGTGCTCGGATCCTGCAAAAAAATAACAATAATAAAAACAATGACCAGAAGGGTACATTCTATTGAACCAATTGTTACCAAACTCAAATAATAAGTTCTGACATGGTAAGAATTTGACTCATTCAGGTGATCTGACATGACTTGACATGACTCATTGATGTGAGAAGACTGGGCTTCCAAGGCTATGACTTAGTGATGCTCACACAGGAACATTTGCATTATAATATATATCAGTGATGTTCTTCCATATTTCTCACCATGTCTCACCCTGTAGACCTCTGCGACGCCATCAAACATTACTGCCCCTAACCCTTGCCAGGTGCCCTTGACAGCTTCCTCGATTTGAGCACACATATCAATAGGGGCCATTGCTGCACAAATAACAGAACAAAGCTGCCTCAGTGATTACTTGGTGTGATGCTGTGCTCTGTCTGCACCTCCTTCCTGTCACATACCCCTCCCATTCTCCGGCATCGTGAATCCTAGGGCCTGTAGAGACCCCCCCCCCCCCTTCTTCCTGACAGGTGCCCCCAGTATTAGTTGGCTTGCCTTAGCTCTGCACTGGAATCTATCAGAGCCTGGCTGGGCTACGAGGGCAAGCAGGGATCTTGGGACAGACGCTGGCGACGATCAAGAGATGCATGGCTGTTTTAAAAGTTGCAGTTGTGTATTCTATTATTTTAATATAGAAAAAATTGTTAAAGTTGCAAATATAAAGAACAAATTGCAAGCACCTACTCCAATTACATTTCCAGCACAAACGTTTGCTGTTGATGAGAAACCAAAAAGCCAAACCATGGTTGACCAACAACCTGACCAAAATGGTGACCTTGCTCATGCCCATTCTAGGATCTCTATGGGTGTGCAGAAGGGTCTCTCTTGCTCTCTCTTCTACTTCTTTATGAAGCTGCCATCTGCTGACCAAAAAGAGGTAACACTCATCACTTTGCAATTCCTCAGTTTGGTCAGCAAATGGCAGCTTCATAAAGAAGTAGAAGAGAGAGCGAGAGAGACCCTTCTGCACACCCATAGAGATCCTAGAATGGGCATGAACTAGAATGGTTATGAACCTTCTTATGACGGAGTTAAGGGTCACCATTCTGGTCAGGTAGTTGGTCAACCACGGTTTGGCTTTGCTGTGATAAAGATACATAGCCGGAGGAAGTAAGCGTGCTGCAGCACCTGCTAATAAATGTAAATGAAAAATAATAATAATAAAAAATACTCTGTGTGAGCGGATAAAAATACTCCTCAGCACAAATTGAAGAATGTATCTTCACTGTATGTTCGTTAACTAGCTAGCTAGCCAGCCAGTTTTAGTGGAATGATTCCATAACACTTTTTTTTTAAAGACTAGCCTGCTGGCCTTAGGGAGTCGATATGAACATTAGCCCGAGCTATTTAGGAGGGATATCACACCTGGCACAAATGATTGTCTAGTTCTGTTTTTCCTGCTTAGGGGTGTGCCCAGAGGGGAGTAGTTCAAAGTCTGGGTACAGGGGGTGGCTTGGGTCTAAAATGATATAGTGAGCCTTGCGGAGGGCCCTGACCTTAAAGATCTCATTCAGGCCTGTCTGTTTGACTCCAAGTACCTTGCTTGCTGTGGTGATAATCCTTCTCAGCATATTTCTCTGGCTGACAGTGGCATTGCCAAACCAACAAACAATAGAAAAAGTTAAAATACTCTCAATAAAAGATATGTAAAACAGAGTCAGTATAGTACAGTCTACATTAAAAGATTCCAGCTTTTTAAGAAAGTACAGTCTCTGTTGGCTCTTTTTGTAGATCAGGTCTGTACATTTACTCCACTGAAGCTTATTGTCCCAAGAGGACACCCAGGTATTTGTATTCCTCTACGATCTCTATGTTCTGACCTCTGATAGATGTTGCAGAGGCAGGTGTTGTACGCTTCCTGAAGTCTATGCACATCTCTTTGGTCTTGTTGGTATTGAGGACCAAGTGTGATTCCTCACACCACTCTACAAAGTCATCTAGGACCGGGCCAGGATGTTCCTCGTCATCATGCAACAGGCTGATCAAGGCAGTGTCATCAGCGAACTTAACAAGGTGTCTGTCAGTATGGGAACTAGTACAACTATTAGTGTATAAGATGTACAGGAGTGGGGACAAAACACATCCTTGAGGAGCACCTGTGTTGGTATTGCGTATATCCGACATGTGGGGACCTATATTGACTCGCTGTGAGCGTTGGTTCAGGAAGTCCAACAGCAACAAAACCAGCCCATCATCTAAGGAGAAGTCCCGAATGAGTCTCTGTGCCAGAATATAAGGCTGGATTATGTTGAAGGCAGAAGAAAAGTCAACAAACAGAACCCTAACATGGGATTTGGCACCCTCTAGATGTCTATAGACCATGTTAAGGAGGGTGAGAATGGCATCATCAACTCCTCTGCTAGGCTGACAGGCAAATTGAAATGGGTCGAGAAGCTTCTGAGTGACGCTGAGAATAAGACTTTCCACAAGTTTCTCAAGGCATTTCATTACTAAGGATGTCAAGGCGACAGGGCGGTAGACATTCAGCACAGAGTGGAATAGATGCTTTAGGAATTGGTATAATTATTGAGTTTTTCCACAATACTGACATGTGTTGCTGGTCGAGTGAGGATTGGAAAATGTCTGTAAAAACACCAGCCAGTTGTTCAGAACAGTGCTTTAACACATGTCCACTTATTTTGTCTGGGCCTGGGCTTTTGTATGTGTTACATCCCCTGAACAACTTCAAAACATCAGACTGTTGAACAACAACCCTCTTAAACATTTGTAATGATGCTTCCATTTGTTTTACCTCCGACACAAAGTCGTTTGTTTCAAATCTTGAGAAGAAAAGATTCAGTTCATTAGCCATGTTCTGGCCCTCATATCCCACAAAGTCAGCACTGGTTTTTCCCCTGCCTATGTGGGGGGCGCTAGCTGTGGATTTAATCCCTTGCCAGGCCACCCTTGCGTTTCCTGAGGAGAGGGTCCTCTCCACCCTTTGCTTGTCTCCTTGTCCAACATTCCAACAATATGAACAACATTCCTTTCAAACAATGCAGTCAATCCACAGCCATACACTGACTGAAATCAGTTGATGATAGGACTTAGACAAGTTGTACAAGCAACTAGAACTGACATTGTATCATGTAATACTAACAGCTTTCCAAGAAAACAACAATTGAGACATTTATGGTCTGTTTACATATCTTTTAGGGGTTATTTGTCCAGGAAATTGGCATAAAACCCATATAAACTGTGTTTATAATTAATTATATGACAATATTTTAGGTTGAAAATATTTCTATAACACTTTTCTGATGTATCACATGCCTTAGGCCTACTTTTAATTTCCTGCATAAGTCAAATCAGGAAATGCATCAGTTCTGCCTCTACTGTCATTAATTCCAACTAGACTGGTTTTGGATTTCTCCCTAACCACAATGGCTGCCATTTTCACCCCATTCTGGGACTTTAAGGGTTTATGACATAACACCTCAAGTAATTTAATAGGATCTCTATGGTCCACATGGCAAAGTGACGTTTTCAACTAAATTCACGGAAGCGGGGACAAGCAGAGGAGGGGAAGCAATCTTTCCTCATTGAAAGCAGTGCAGCCAAACCTGATTTCATTGAATAACTTTATTTATTATAACTGGATTATAGCTTCCATCCAAATGTTGTGAATGGTATATATTCATGTCAAAGTCACAAGTCAACTCCATTACACTCAAAAGTTACTTCAACTTGTGAATGCTAGCAATGGCTAGCTATGCTAGCTATTGTCTCCAGTCAACTCCATTACACATAAAAGTTAAGGTTGGTAGAAAATTCTCTGTGCATACACCAAACAGTACCCATCTTGTAACGGCTAATGGAGCACCACATTAGCCCGTTACAATATGCTAGCTAAATTAAATGGTTCTGTTCACCACCTAAACTGGAACCGTGTATGGATGCATTGCCTATCACGTTACAATTCTGTAGAAAAATTTTGACATGACTGTAAACTTCTATGGCGCCTGCTATTGCTTCAAAACATTTATTTTATTTATTTATTTCACCTTTATTTAACCAGGTAGGCAAGTTGAGAACAAGTTCTCATTTACAATTGCGACCTGGCCAAGATAAAGCAAAGCAGTTCAACACATACAATGACACAGAGTTACACATGGAGTAAAACAAACATACAGTCAATAATACAGTATAAACAAGTCTATATACGATGTGAGCAAATGAGGTGAGATAAGGGAGGTAAGGGCAAAAAAAGACCATGGTGGCAAAGTAAATACAATATAGCAAGTAAAACACTGGAATGGTAGATTTGCAATGGAAGAATGTGCAAAGTAGAATAAAAATAATGGGGTGCAAAGGAGCAAAATAAATAAATGAATTAAATACAGTAGGGAAAGAGGAAGTTGTTTAGGCTAAATTATAGGTGGGCTATGTACAGGTGCAGTAATCTGTGAGCTGCTCTGACAGTTGGTGCTTAAAGCTAGTGAGGGAGATAAGTGTTTCCAGTTTCAGAGATTTTTGTAGTTCGTTCCAGTCATTGGCAGCAGAGAACTGGAAGGAGAGGCGGCCAAAGAAAGAATTGGTTTTGGGGGTGACTAGAGAGATATACCTGCTGGAGCGTGTGCTACAGGTGGGAGATGCTATGGTGACCAGCGAGCTGAGATAAGGGGGGACTTTACCTAGCAGGGTCTTGTAGATGACATGGAGCCAGTGGGTTTGGCGACGAGTATGAAGCGAGGGCCAGCCAACGAGAGCGTACAGGTCGCAATGGTGGGTAGTATATGGGGCTTTGGTGACAAAACGGATTGCACTGTGATAGACTGCATCCAATTTGTTGAGTAGGGTATTGGAGGCTATTTTGTAAATGACATCGCCAAAGTCGAGGATTGGTAGGATGGTCAGTTTTACAAGGGTATGTTTGGCAGCATGAGTGAAGGATGCTTTGTTGCGAAATAGGAAGCCAATTCTAGATTTAACTTTGGATTGGAGATGTTTGATATGGGTCTGGAAGGAGAGTTTAGAGTCTAACCAGACACCTAAGTATTTGTAGTTGTCCACGTATTCTAAGTCAGAGCCGTCCAGAGTAGTGATGTTGGAGGCGGGCAGGTGCAGGTAGCGATCGGTTGAAGAGCATGCATTTAGTTTTAATTGTATTTAAGAGCAATTGGATGCCATGGAAGGAGAGTTGTATGGCATTGAAGCTTGCCTGGAGGGTTGTTAACACAGTGTCCAAAGAAGGGCCAGAAGTATACAGAATGGTGTCGTCTGCGTAGAGGTGGATCAGAGAATCACCAGCAGCAAGAGCGACATCATTGATATATACAGAGAAAAGGGTCGGCCCGGGAATTGAACCCTGTGGCACCCCCATAGAGACTGCCAGAGGTCTGGACAACAGGCCCTCCGATTTGACACACTGAACTCTATCTGAGAAGTAGCTGGTGAGCCAGGCAAGGCAGTCATTTGATAAACCAAGGCTATTGAGTCTGCCGATAAGAATGCGGTGATTGACAAGAGTCGAAAGCCTTGGCCAGGTCAATGAAGACGGCTGCACAGTACTGTCTTTTATCGATGGCGGTTATGATATCGTTTATATCGTAATTGGTCCTTCAGTCCTGTACCACTGATGAACCTTCTACCTAAAAACAACCTGACTCAATTGATCAATACCTCTGAGGTGTGACACCCCCTTGTACTGCAGTTGCTGATTGGTCTGTGTTTGAAGTAGCCATTGTCATCTCTCATGATCAGGTATTTGTATAAATGTATTTAAACAATGAACATACACAACATCATTTACAAAACCCCTGCAATTCACAGCACCTGTTAATCGTCAGTCATTTCATGCTGTCATATGAACCTTTATTGTTTTGTGTTCGTCTTTATTCAATGTTTCTTGTTGTAGTACAATATGTTCACAACAGCCCTACGACCCGGTCATCCAGTGCCATCCCCTCATTTGTACCTCTTTTTTTCCCTCTGACATCTGTTGCAGCCTAAAAACTCCCATCAGACAAGTATGTTCAGTTGTTACTCAAAGTTCTAAATGTGACTGTCAGCTGCACTTGAACACAAGGATGCAAAGCAGTGAGTGAGCAACGGGTATCCCTGTTTATTGTTCACCTTGTGAAGTGTATTGCTCTAATGATATTGAAGTGTTACAGTCTTATTTGACTCATTTTGAGGGCAACCCAGACCCCTGAGGAATTCACATCCAGTTCTCTAGTCTCACTCAATTATACAGATATTTCATTTTGTCATTTACATTTTTGTCATTTAGCAGACACTCTCATCCAACTCAAATCACATTTTATTGGTCACATACACGTGTTTAGTAGATGTTATTGTGGTTCTAGCGAAATGCTTGTGTTTCTAGCGCCGACAGTGCAATAATGACAAGTAACAAGTAATATCTAACAATTTCACAACATTACACAATACACAGAAATCTAAGTAAAGGAATGGAATTTAAGAATATATAAATATATGGACGAGCAATGTCAGTGGCATAGACTAAGATACAGTAGAATAGGATAGAATACAGTATAAACACATGAGATGAGTAATGCAAGATATGTAAAACTTATTAAAGTGACTAGTATTACACTTATTAAAGTGGCCAGTGATTTCAAGTCTAAGGCAGCAGCCTCTAATGTGCTAGTGATGGCTATTTAACAGTCTGATGGCCTTGAGATAGAAGCTGATTTTCAGTCTCTCGGTCCCAGCTTTGATGCACCTCTACTGACCTCGCCTTCTGGATGATAGCGAGGTGGACAGGCAGTGGCTCGGGTGGTTGTTGTCCTTAATGATCTTTTTGGCCTTCCTGTGACATCGGGTGCCCTGGAGGCCAGGTAGTTTGCCGACCGCAACACCCTACAGGAGCAATTAGTGTTAAGTGCCTTGCTCAAGGGCACATCGACACATTTTTCACCTCATCGGCTTGGGATTCAAACCAGTGAACTTTCGGTTACTGGCCCAATGTTCTTAACCGCTAGGCTACCTGCCGCCCATTATTTAACATTCTGTATCACTTTTTAAAGTTACATTTCACTGTATCCTTCGCAGCACACACAAATGACAATAATACAATTGTTTACTGTAATCTTGAGCATGGTTCTTTGGAGGCTCTAGACTTGAGAGAAGTTTTCAGTGTGATTTGTGAAGCATATTGTAAATATCAGCTTTGATCCTAGAGCAGAAATGTTTTATCTTTCCATACAATCATATACCATGTGAACTATTTCTATGATTGAAACATGGGTTTTTGAAACAAAGTAATTAGAAATTCACCCCATTTCTATTAGCTTATTCTAAGTTGTTGCAGCCCTTTCAGGAGGTACCGCTTAAAACAAGTTAAGAATTAGAAATCAAATAGACTGAAAATATTAACAGATCTAACATAGCCATATAGTTAATATGGAACAGAAGTAAAAGTAGTATTTCACTTCATGTAAAAAATATAATGTAAACAACAGCATCCCACCTGATTTTGAGCATTCAACTCAGCATGTCTGTGTGGCTGGCTGCACTGACTTCAGATAAGGCATCTTATGAAAAGGTAACATGTAGCCTATGACAACTCCCCAAATTCCTTTTGGGTCAATCTATTATCTCTGTGTCAGCAATTACATTTTATCCAATTCAATGCAACTGTTTTAGTTTCCTGTCTGAGCTTTGGTGCGGAGAGGCTTTTTGCAATTGAGACGTGGGGGGCAGCTAGGTAGCAGAGGTCCACAGGACTGATGGTACTTGGGGCTCCGAAAAGAGAGAACATGGAAGTGTGGATCCTTGAAGTGAGGCAGAGAACTGTTATCCCTCGAGGAGCTCAAGGTCTCTGATTTAGAGCGAGGCCCGAGGACGATAGGGGGACATGTCTTCGGGGTGAGAGTTGTCATGGTTCGGCTCAGAACTCTGGTCTTACCAGAGCCCAGTAAGGGTGCTGCTGGAGACTTCTTCTTCTTCTCAAGACTCCTGGTCTCTGGCTGCTCTGCTTGATACATCCGCTGGAGTATATTGCGGGAGTATGTTTGCCTGTTCGGCACCTTGGACTCAAGACTCTTCAGAGCCTGGTCTGTGTAGGCTTGCATTTCTATCTGCAGTTGGGTGATCTGCTCTTTAAACTCATCCCTCAGTGCCTCATTACTGGCCTCCAGCTCATGTTGAAAAACCGCTATAAGCTCCTCCCTTTTGACATCCATCTCACCGGTACGCTTGTCTTCCAAAATCTCTGCACCTGCTTTCTCTGTGTTTTCTGGGCCGTTCACCTTTGCCATCTCCAGCTCTCTGCTTTTGACCATCTGAACGAGTTCCAGAATGCCATTCCTTGGGACGTTCATGCCCACCTGTGATTTGACTTGCTTGCGCACCTGCTGGAAAACAGACTGCATCTTTGCTTGAGTTGTCCTCTCTGCGGGGATGCGGTCCTCCGCGCTTTCGTCACTGAGACTGACAGAATTAATCAGGAGAGAGATGGGTTGAGAAATGTCCACTGCTTTGTCAAGAGACTCTTCTCCATCCTGTTCTCCTGGTGTCCCTGCATCCAGTTGCTGTGGTGGTTTATCTGAAGATAACTCACTCATTGTTATTCCTCAACTTTCTGCCTGGTCCGTGCTGCTGTATTGTTCTTCCCCACTGAGTAGTGATCTGTAAACTCAGTGACTATACACTGTTCTGCACGCCCTGCGACTAGGAGGGTCTTAATTGCCTGAGGTGTTGCTTCTTTCCCCTAAGGGTGCTATTTGTCATGGGAATACACTGCAATCTGCCTCATATTCAGTTATATGAATAGTTCTTACAAACCGTTTTCACAGGCCTTTGTGTTTAAAGTGTACAATCACTTTTGTATTTTCTAATAGTTTGGATACATTAGGCTCAGTGGTAATAACAGCATTTGTAACACCTATATGATTAACTATTCTCATGCCCAATTGTCTAACTCTGTTTTTTGTAAATGGCCCAAGCCAATTATCCCAGGCTATCAAACTGTTTTTACTAAACTGCCTGAATTGAACATATTTGGATGATGTATTTGTATTATGTTGTTATACATCAATTGTGAATTAGACAATAATGTAATGGTTGTGCCCTTTCTGGATCAGTTAAGTTACACCATTGAGTTAGCAGAAATCAGTAGGCCTCGTGTCTAGACCATGAATAATCATACTTTCTTTTCATATACAGAATGTAAAGATCAACCGTCTACCACTCCAACATCACACTGTTGTGTAAGCAGCACCGTCTTCATTTACTGCCTCTAATTGCGTCTCTTGACAGCAAAAAGCCCCCTGGTAACAGAGATAAACAAACCCCATCAGGGACAGTTGCTGAAGGTGTCAAATGCTCATTACTGTGACATTGCACTTTCATTAGTCTGTGGTGCTAAAAGAGAATTGATAGAACAATATCTGTTCTACAAACAGTATCTGTGTTTTACAGAATATCTGCATATGTATTGTTACACCAGAGAGCGTTCATGTGATAGTCTTGCATGATAAAGTGTCACTTATGAATACAGGGGGTCAGTCAGTGTAAAGACCCTGTGTTTGAGGGAAATTACAGGGTTATGACATGCATTGCTTTCGTTGATTGACTTAATCTTATTCACTCCCATTGGAACATAAGGACACACACACACACACACATATCTAATGATCACTTTGACAAGATACAACCTATTGTTGTGTTGATGCTTTTGAGGCTGTCAAACTTAAGCCGCTCAAAATCCAAGAAGCAAAGAATAGCTCGAGAGGTGTCTCTTTCTGCAGTACAATCTGTCAAATATCTTCTTCTTTAGGAATAATTAGCTTTTCGGCAGCCTTTCTGTTCCATTTCCACACTAGGGATAAATGCTTTCCTCATTTATGCAGGAATTTAACCAATTTGTTGACATCACTTTCTTAAGACACAGACTACTAGTTCAATTGAGGAAATGAGCTCTAGTGTAGTAGTGTATCATATTCACTACTATGTAAATCAGTTGGGAGGGCTGTCAATATTGTCACATTGGGCAAAAGTACATCAGGCAACATTGTCATTCACACACAACAATAGATCAATTGAAAACGTCTGGAATAACCATGTTCATACAAACGTTGATGATAAAGGATTTGTAAAGAATGATAGAGGGTATAAAACATTGTCATTAACAGATTACTAATTATGAAGAAGGGTAGGGGAGACTATTGAGGACTACCAATAGTTTGTTTCTGCAATGTGAAAATTGTGGCGACTGCTCCATACATATGTCAAAATAAACAGCCAATAGGAAAGCTGTACAAGCGAACCTCCTCGAGACTAAATACAAACACATGGCCTGACTAGAAAAGATTGTGAGTGCATTTTCTGTCTTTGCATAGTTTCAGTTTAAAAATAATTAACCATTTCGTTTTTAATATAACTTTTTCCGGTATTTGAGAAGAGGTAAGTGCATTTTTTTCGCATATCACTTTTTGTTATATGTGATGTATGCACCTAATTTATGTGATGCACCTAAGATAAACTTCTAGTATGAAATGTATTCCAAGCGTAGAGTCAAGCGTACCATTACTTGTATTTTTTTTAAACATATATATTGGGATGAGAAATTATTGCGTAACCTCTCTTTCTCTCTCAATAGCTCCGCATACTTCCGTGTACTCTCCTCCTCGAACAGCGGCAGGGCGTGGAACTTCATTCTGAACGTTGAAATGCTTGCCTTTATTGTACTGAGTTTATTTTCAAGCAGTTGAACGCCGAAGGGTACAAGATGGTAAGAGAAAATATATATTCATTCGAAAAGTGTTACATTTGTATTATTTAGATACATTTGTCAGTTGTGATTTGTCAGTTGTTATTGAATTTATAATTACTATTTCACATTCCAAGATTTATTAGTCGTTGGAATGATGATCTTAAACGTTATGCTGATGTGTAATGTTTTGTATCTATTTAGACTACCTACACAGACAGAGGTGAACATGTAAGTCCCTCAATTAATACTCTTTGTGAATAGATATTTTAATGAACACACAATTATTTTTTATGGATGTGTATTTTAACTAGTTCAAAGTATGATTTAAAAAATGTAACTAGACTACCAATATGTTTAAATATGCATAATCGTTCTCTTACATTTCATATTTTCTAATTGCTGTCATATGGACTGATGTATGCTAGATGTATCCCCCTCACATACCAGTATTAAATTGTTCTGGTTTTGTTCGAAGCACGACCATGGCAAGTTCATCTGTTTCGACCACATCACATTCTGGGTTGGAAATGCCAAACAGGTATGAAGCTCATGTGCTGATTTTAAATTGTTTTGCATGTTGTTACATTTTTCCTGAACATTCTCAAAGTTAGAGGACTATTCACTGAGGGGGATGGCTATTGGCTCTTTTAAGGGGTGGAGGGACATTTGGCATGAAACCTCAGAGTAGACCCCATCATCCTCTAATTTGATCCAGATGCTTTCCCACTCCATCACCAAGGGGTGGCGCTCCCAGCACACCAGTCCTTTACAGTACAACAACACACTGTATAGAAATTGTGTTAAAGTTTTGTGCCTAAACAGTAAATGTACAAGTGTTTGGTTGTGAGTGCCAATGGTGTTTTTCTTCTGTTTCAACAGGCAGCATCTTACTATTGTAACAAGCTTGGATTTGAACCGTTGGCCTACCAGGGTTTAGAGACAGGCTGCCGTGATGTGGTGTCTCATGTGGTCAAACAAGGCAAGGTGAGCAGAGCATTGCAGCATATCCTAAATTAATTATGGCACATGTTAATAATAGATCGTAACTTGTTACAAGTGATGGAAGTTCCGTGGTTGTCCATCATGTAACTTTTGGGCTTTTTGTCTTTCCCAGATTATGTATGTATTCGCGTCCGCCCTCAATCCTGGAAACAAAGGTACAGTATGACAAAAACGTCACCGTTCATATGGTTAAATATTATGAGATTGGTTGTCACTGACTAGTGTGCTACTTCACTCACTTTGATTTTAATATACTGCACTTTTGTCCATCTGCCTTATTCAGAAATGGGGGAGCATTTGGTGAAGCATGGGGATGGCGCCAGGGACATTGCATTCACTGTGGAGAACTGTGATTACCTTGTGCAGGTATCAAAGCATGCTTGCTATTTAATCCAAAATATCAGCTTTTTCTGGAATGAGGAGAATGCTTCTTTCCTAATGAGATGGGTTGAAAATATTATTAAGGATTGCCATCTTTTTCTTGGATTTATTGAAAAGACGCATAGCTATAGGATAATTATTTTAATCTTCCTGGATCTTTATCACATGTGCATATGTTTATTTGTCTATTATACTCTTTAGAAAGCCAGAGAGCGTGGTGCCATCATAGTGAAAGAGCCGTATGTATTGGAGGACAATTATGGCAGGGTTAAGCTAGCTGTTCTCCAGACGGTAAGTCAGTCAACATCTGCTGAAACTGAGCAGAGGAAAGTAGATTTACAGTATGCTCTAGATTTGGGATTTTCTCTTATATCACTATAGTATGGGGACACAACACACACATTTGTGGAGAGGACAGCCTACAAAGGGCTTTTCCTCCCAGGGTTCCATCCTCCTCTCCACCGGGACCCCTTGTTGGCCAAGCTGTGAGTATGAGCAAATATACCTGGTGTTAGAGATGAGATTAGCTTTTATAGATCATTGTAAACGAGACACTGTTTCAGTTAAGCAGTTTGGCGTCACTGTGAAGCCTTATCTAACATTACAGACCCTGTGGATTACTGAACTTCATTGACCATGTTGTGGGGAACCAGCCGGATGATGAGATGGTGCCTGTGGTGGAATGGTAAGGCATTGTCTAGGTCTAGATTAGAGGATTTACAACATTTACATTTTAGTAATTTAGCAGATGGTGTTATCCAGAGTGACTTACAGGAGCAATTAGAGTTCAACAGATTTTTCACCTAGTCATGGATTTGTACCAGTGACCTTTCGGTTACTTGCCCAATGCTCTTAAACGCTAGGCTACCTGCTGCCCTACTATTACACATCCTGCTGTACATTTTGTTCCATACAAAAACATCCATGGATATCAGTTTCCTCCTCGAAAAAAAAAACTACCACACACTAATCACAATATAAAAAACAGCAGTCTATAGACAACATTTTAGGGTTCATTTGACATTCTCTAGAATGTTTTCCATCCAATGCAAGTAAAGCCAAGTTTGACTGCTCTTCACGTTTCTCCATACAGCAGTGGTTTGGTTGGTGGATAGATGGGTGGGTGGGGACGTGTCTGTATTACGTAACCCAGGCTGTTTGGCATAGGTCAGAGACTAATATTACTTAGCAGTTTTTGAGCTGGGTCCCAGGGGCTCCCCACATCTGGAGTCAATTAGAGGTCCCCCATGCAGCTCTGAGATGAAAAACAGGGATGGGTTTGATCTCTAAAGGGAAGGCCCAAGGATTAGGGCCTTGGGATAGATATAGTGTAGTCTCTCACCTATCCATTCAACACACAAAGATTCCTGAGTAGTAGTTATGTTTCCATAGGTACCAGAAGAACCTGCTCTTCCACCGGTTCTGGTCGGTGGATGACAAGCAGCTGCAGACAGATTTCAGTGCACTGCGCTCCATCGTTGTGGCCAATTATGAAGAGACAGTGAAGATGCCCATTAATGAGCCAGCCATGGGAAAACGCAAGTCCCAGATCCAGGCAAGTCATATGCCTTGTTATTCAATATATCATATATTAAGTATGTCAAGAGGTATTTACTTATGTAACAAAGACATACAAATGTCCTCCATTCACATATATTTAGTACTGTACCTTTAAGAAACGTAGCATTACAAAAAAGTCAAGTGTAGAGTTTGTACCTTGCTAAACTCACTGGATTTAACAGGAGTATGTGGAATACTACGGTGGCCCAGGTGTCCAGCACATCGCCATGAACACATCAGACATCATCACTGCAGTAAGTATTTTCACAAATAAAGGCTAAGCTCAACCTGGTCACTATAATATACACATCAATGGAAGATGAAAGCTTGGTGTGGTTAGTGTATTCTCCTTGTTGTAGATCCGTAACCTGAAGGAGCGTGGCATGGAGTTCATGTGTGTGCCAGACACCTACTACCAGCTGCTGAGAAAGAATCTCCAACACTCCCAAGTCAGGATCACTGAGGACCTGGACATTCTGGAGGTCAGAGACACAACTTTCCCTGCTGTTTGAATACATTTTCCAATTATTTATTATATTTAATTTATCCAAATACCTGATAGTTAAATGCATAAGGATGGTAATTACAATCAGTTAATTTGAAGTTCCATGCTCGGTTCTTAGCTTTTCAGCCTGATAAGCACTTTTATGTCCTGTTGCTTTGACAGGAGCTGAAGATCTTAGTGGATTTTGATGACAGTGGCTACCTGCTCCAGATCTTCACCAAGCCTGTTCAGGACCGTCCCACGGTGTTTCTGGAGGTCATTCAGAGACACAACCATCAGGTGAGAGTAGCATGAAATATCATAGAGCATTACAAATGAAACAATATGAAACCATTATGATTTTAAGAATATGAGCTTTCTTAGTTTATTGAAAAATCAATTTGCAGTATGTAGTGATGATAAAGGTGGATGTGCAGGTCTACATTTAGACTGAAAATGATGTAAAAACATGTCTTTGTACTCTTCCAAGGGCTTTGGTGCAGGCAACTTCAAGGCTCTTTTCGAAGCCATCGAGGCAGACCAGAATGCTAGAGGGAACTTGACTATCCTGACCCCTAATGGTGTGTCTAACCATATTTGAGCTTGCAAATAATTTGTTCAATGATTTATTGGAGAGCTGTATCTGCACACTATATATAAATGGAATTATGATTGACAGTGCTTGTGGAGTCAAACGTAAGGAACGATTGTTCATTATTAGAATAATACAGTGATGCTGTAAAAAGAACATACTAAAACATTTTGACTTGAAGCCAAATTGTTATATTTGTGTTTGTGACTGATCAGAATCAGATATGTTGATGTACAATACATACAGTAGCAACAGCGACAGAGCAGACATCATTATGCAATTTGAGCCAGATATATAATTTAGCATTAACTGGCTTTTTTTTTTTTTAAATGTGACCTCACTCTGTAGTCTTAGCTTTATATTGTCTTATTTGTTTATTTCTGAAAAAATAATAACAAATAAACCACAACCTAACCAGGAGGGTGGTAATAAACTACAACTCAAAATAATGCATAGTAAGAACACACAAATGTCAGTTATTTGTATCCCTTCACTTCAAACTGTTACTTTTAGCATTCATATTTAAGAGCATGTAATAGAACTGTATTGAGACTCCATCATTCACAGTGTTTGTTTGTATTTGAGAGTGAATTTATCAAAAATATGTAACAAATCAATTATAAATATACAGTTCCACTCTGTCTTAAAAATAAATACCTGAGAAAACAATTACCATAAGAACCCAGTAAAAGGCTTGACACAAACTGAATACATCGCCATTAGCTCTCATGTACACATAACTCATCATGTACATATTTGCACAACAAACCATATTTTCAGGTCAAGGTATTTTCAAACCCCACCCTGTACTTTTAAATGCTAAAGGAGAGGAACACAGAGCCCGCCCCCGGTGTGTGGTTATGTCAGGAACTGTTTTAAATTATTATTATTTTAAAGTTAGCATTTTGTATCGCTTGTTATAGCGCCACCATGTGGTCAATTGGCATGCCATTCCATGAGAGGGTGTGGCCTTTGGCCCTTTACCTTCATGCAAGGTTGCAACCTCCTAGGCCTTACCATCTCATGGGAATAGGCTTTCTTTTGCTGCTTGAACCCCTAATAACAGTGACCCCATTAGTGTATCAGTTTCCCACCCCAGCTACAGTATGTTAATAACAGCTCTGTAGTAAAGGACATGCCAGGCGGTGTCAGAGGTGGGCCCAAAAGGTTGTCGAGGACTCCGGCCACCCTCGTCGTGGACTGTTGTCTCTGCTACCGCACGGCAAGCGGTACCGGAGGGTCAAGTCTAGGTCCAAGAGGCTTCTGAGCAGCTTCTACCCCCAAGCCATAAGACTACTGAACATCTAATAAAATGTCTACCCAGACTACTTGCACCCCCCCCATCTCTTTTACGCTGCTACTACTCTCTGTCTATTATCTATGCATAGTCACTTTAACTCTACCTACATGTACATATTACCTCAACTAACCGGTGCCCCCGCACTGTATCGGTACCCCCTGTATGTAGCCTCACTATTGTTATTCTACTGCTGCTCTTTAGTTATTTGTTACTTTCTTTCTTTTTTTCTTTCTTTCTTGTTTTAAACTACATTGTTTGTTAAGGGCTTGTGAGTAAGCATTTCGCTGTAAGGTTGTACCTGTGGTATTCGGGGCATGTGGCAAATAACATTTGAGTTGATTTGATATGTTATGAGGGGGGACCCAGAGAGTGTCACTGAGACAGCTGAAGCCATTGTCTTGCTGCAGCAGCCTGTCATAGGTGAAATGCAGCTCCTTGGCGTCCCCCTCACCCAGGCCATCCCTCCAGACACTGTGGAGGACATCCAACTCCTCATGGTGAGAACGATGACAGAGGCAGGGACTGACCGAGGAGACAGGGGAGGGTGTGGCTCTCTGCAGTGACCTCATCCTTTGCAATCGCCTCATTTTTTATTCATTTTTTTATTTCATCTTTATTTAACCAGGTAGGCTAGTTGAGAACAAGTTCTCATTTACAACTGTGACCTGACCAAGGTAAAGCAAAGCAGTGTGACACAAACAACAACACAGTTACACATGGAATAACAAACATACAGTCAATAAAACAATAGAAAAGTGTATATACAGTGTGTGGAAATGAGGAAGGATAAGGGAGGTAAGGCAATGAACAGGCCATAGGGGCGAAATAATTACAATTTAGCATTAACACTGGAGTGAATAGATATGTAGCTTCATCTTCTGCCAATCTACCATTCCAGTGTTTAATTGCTATATTGTAATTACTTCGCCACCATGGCCTATTTATTTCCTTAACTTACCTCATTTGCACTCACTGTATATAGACTTTTTGTTTTCTTTTGTTCTACTGTATTATTGACTGTATGTTTTGTGTAACTCTGTGTTGTTGTATGTGTTGAATTGCTACGCTTTATCTTGGCCAGGTCGCAGTTGCAAATGAGAACTTGTTCTCAACTAGCCTACATGGTTAAATAAAGATGAAATAAAAAAATGAATAAAAAATGAGGCGATTGCAAAGGATGAGGTCACTGCAGAGAGCCACACCCTCCCCTGTCTCCTCGGTCAGTCCCTGCCTCTGTCATCGTTCTCACCATGAGGAGTTGGATGTCCTCCACAGTGTCTGGAGGGATGGCCTGGGTGAGGCCAAATTATAGGTGGGCTACGTACAGGTGCAGTGATCTGTGAGCTGCTCTGACAGCTGGTGCTTAAAGCTAGTGAGGGAGATATGAGTCTCCAGCTTCAGTGATTTTTGCAGTTTGTTCCTGTCATTGGCAGCAGAGAACTGGAAGGAAAGGCGGCCAAAGGAAAAATTGGCTTTGGGGGTGACCAGTGGAATATACCTGCTGGAGAGCATGCTACGGGTGGGTGCTGCTATGGCGACCAGTGAGCTGAGATAAGCCAGAGCTTTACCTACCAAAGACTTGTAGAAGTACTGGAGCCAATGGGTATGGCGACAAATATGTAGCTAGGGCCAGCCAACGAGAGCATACAGGTCGCAGTGGTGGGTAGTATATGGGGCTTTGGTGACAAAATGGATTGCACTGTGATAGACTGCATCCAATTTGCTGAGTAGAGTGTTTGGAGGCTATTTTGTAAATGACATCACCGAAGTCAAGGATCGGTAGGATAGTCAGTTTTATGTTTGGCAGCATGAGTGAAGGAGGCTTTGTTGCGAAATAGGAAGCCTATTCAACATTTAATTTTGGATTGGAGATGCTTAATGTGAGTCTGGAAGGAGAGTTTACAGTCTAGGTACCTAGGTATTTGTAGTTGTCCACATATTCTAAGTCAGAACCGTCCAGAGTAGTGATGCTGGACGGGCGGGCAGGTGTGGGCAGCGATCGGTTGAAGAGCATGCATTTAGTTTTACTTGCATTTAAGAGCAGTTGGAGGCCACAGAAGGAGAGTTGTAAGGCATTAAAGCTCATCTGGAGGTTAGTTAACACAGTGTCCAAAGAAGGGCCAGAAGTATACAGAATGGTGTCGTCTGCGTAGTGGTGGATCAGAGAATCACCAGCAGCAAGAGCGACATCGTTGATGTATACAGAGAAAAGAGTCGGCCCGAGGATTGAACCCTGTGGCACCCCCATAGAGAATGCCAGAGGTCTGGACAACAGGCCCTCTGATTTGACACACTGAACTCTG
Organism: Oncorhynchus clarkii lewisi; assembly: GCF_045791955.1. Classification (NCBI taxonomy): domain Eukaryota; kingdom Metazoa; phylum Chordata; class Actinopteri; order Salmoniformes; family Salmonidae; genus Oncorhynchus; species Oncorhynchus clarkii. Next base: position 13,861,827 of record NC_092176.1, on the reverse strand, counting down.
TCTGAGATGTAGTTGGTGAACCAGGCGAGGCAATCATTTGAGAAGCCATCTTCTGCCTCATTTCCACCTCATTCTCCATTGTACCCCCCTCCAGGAGCACTTCCCCATCTCTCTCTGGTTCTCCACATCTACCAGCCCTGGCTGGTTCTCCAGGCCATGCAAGGACATCTTCCTGTGGGACCCAGGATTAGGATTAAGCCAAACACCCACATGGTTAGGAGTCTCTGCTGATTACAGAGAGGCGGCTAGGAGAGGAAGCTAGAAAAGAGGAGCACCACTGTCCTCTGTGAAGAGGCCACACTAAGAAAAAATGGTTCCAAAAGGGTTCTTTGGCTGTCCTCGTAGGAGAACCCTTTTGGGTTTCATATAGAACCCTTTTTGGTTCCCAGTAGATCCCCTTTGGGTTTCATGTATAACCATCTGTGGATAAGGTTCTACATAGAACCCCAAAGAGTTCTTTTTGAAATTATTTTTTATAATTTTACCCCTTTGTCTCCCCAATTTCGTGATATCCAATTGGTTGTTACAGTCTTGTCCCATTGCTGCATCTCCCGTACAGACTCGGGAGAGGCGAAGGTTGAGAGCCATGAGAAAATAGCCCTGCCAAGCCGCACTGCTCGCTTAACCTGTAAGCCAGCCGCACCAATGGGTCGGAGGAAACACTGTACAACTGACGAACGCAGTCAGCTTGCAGGTGCCCGGCCCGCCACAAGGAGTCGCTAGAGCGCGATGGGACAAGAAAATCCTGACCGGCCAAACCCTCCCCTAAAGCAGACAATTCTCCCGGCCGGCTGTGACACAGTCTGGGATCGAACCCAGGGTTGTAGTGACACCTCAAGCACTGTGAAGCAAGGCCGCAGACCGCTGTGCCACTTGGGAGGCCTAACCCCAAAGAGTTCTACCTGAAACCAAAAGGGTTCTACCTGGAACCCAAAAGGATTCTTCAGAGGGTTTTTCTGTGGGAACAGCCGCATAACTCTTTCAGGTTCTAGATAGCGCTTTAGAAAAAAAGGTGCTATCTAGGGGGAATTTCTTGTGTTCTCTTGGTCGGGATTAAGTCCCTCCCGGGTGTCCGTGGGGTCTAGGGAGCAAGAAGGATATCAAAACATTTCTGCAGCATTGAAGGTCCCCAAGAACACAAAGGAACTCTGGAGCTTTGTAAGAGTGAGCATCGGGTTCTTGGTCACCTCCCTGACAAAGGCCCTTCTCCCCCGATTGCTCAGTTTGGCCGGGCGACCAGCTCTATGACGAGGCTTGGTGGTTCCAAACTTCTTCCATTTAAGATTGATGGAGGCTACTGTGTTCTTGGGAACCTTCAATGTTTTGGTAGCCTTCCCCAGATCTGTCAACTGTGGGCCCTTATATAGACCGGTGTGTGCCTTTCCAAATCATGTCCAATCAATTGAATTTACCACAGGTGGACTCCAGTCAAGGATGATAAATGGAAACAGGATGCACCTAAGCTCAATTTCGAGTCTCATAGCAAAGTGTCTGAATACTTATGTACGTAAGGTATTTCTGTTTTCTTTTTAATAAATGTGCAACAAAAAAATATATGTTTTCACTTTGTAATTGTGGAGTATTGTGTGTAGATTGATGAGGAAAAGATTTCATGTAATACATTTTAGAACAAGAGTTACATAACAAAATGTGGAAAAAGGGAAGGGGACTGGAATACTTTCCGAATGCACTGTACCTTGTCAATTATGAACTCCCATCAGTCAGTCTCTGCAGAGGATTGGTGTCCTGAATGTAGAGACACAATATGTGTATTAAACAATGTCTCTTGTTTCATAAACACAAGATTGAATTCTCTGTTGGAAAAATACTAATGAACATAGTAGTAGAGATGTATCATTTGCAGACTCTCAGTTTTGGAGGGTGTGCTCATCACTGCCCACTGGCAATGTCCAAGGGCTGTAAAGTCCACCAACAAGGAGCCGGAAGTACAACATTTTGTTTTCTCCTGAGCATAAGAGTCAGATGGAGCAACCTCCTGGTGAATAAACACTCCAGGGTTCCCGTAATGTAGGATACATAAAAAGTCAATTGAAAATCCTAAATCCTAATCTTTTATCACATTTATTGATAGTAGTTACCAATCAATCAATCAAATGTATTTATAAAGCCCTTTTTACATCAGCAGATGTCACAAAGTGTTAGGTATGCATAACTGGCTGTAAGGGAGTCAGGAGCAGGAGAGCAGAAGTTGGGTAGCCAAAGGAGCCTTTTATTTCGGCGAACAAAACACACGGCACTAAGAACATTAAACACAACATGGGTTGACATAACCCAGCGCAAACCAGTCTAGCGTGCACATACACGAAACAACAAACAATTCCACCTACAGACATGGGGGGGAACAGAGGGTTATATACTGTACATGTCTAATACTGAGGGAATTCAAACCAGGTATGTAGGAAGACAAGACAAGACAAATGGAAAAATGAAAGGTGGATCGGCGATGGCTAGAAAGCCGGTGACGCCGAACAAGGAGAGGCACCGACTTCAGCGGAAGTCGTGACAGTACCCCCCCTCCCACCTTGAAGCGCAGCTGCAGCACGCGGACCACCCAGAGGGCAAGGTGCAGGGAGGTCCGGACGGAGACGGTGGAACTCCTCCCAACACGTCCTCCACCGGAACCCAGCATCTCTCCTCCGGACCGTACCCTTCCCACTCTACGAGGTACTGAAGGCTCCCGCACCTCAGACTCCTGGAGTGGGCCAGCCACCACCGGCCTGAGGAGAGACGCATGGAACGAGGGGTTAATACGGTAATCGGGGGCGGTAACCTGTAACACACCTCGTTCAGTCTCCTCAGGACTTTGAAAGGCCCCACAAACAGACCCAGAATCCGACAGGGCAGGCGGAGGGACAGGTTTCGGGTCGAGAGCCAGACCCGGTCCCCTGGTGCGAACACCGGGGCCTCACTGCGGTGACGGTCTGCACTGACTTTCTGGCGCAGCACGGCACACTGAAGGTGAACATGGGCGGCGTCCCATGTCTCCTCAGCGCGCTGGAACCAGTCGTCCACCGCAGGAGCTTCGGTCTAACTCTGATGCCAAGGAGCCAGAACCGGTTGGTACCCCAGTACGCACTGGAAGGGGGAGAGGTTAGTGGAGGAGTGGCGAAGCGAGTTCTGGGCAATCTCTGCCCAGGGCATGAACGCCGCCCACTCCCCTGGCCGGTCCTGGCAATAAGACCACAGAAACCTACCCACATCCTGGTTAACTCTCTCCACCTGCCCGTTACTGTCCGGGTGAAAACCATGAATGCCCTCCAGACCCTCGAAGTGAACTGGGGACCCAGATCAGACACTATGTCCTCAGGCACCCCGTAGTGCCGGAAGACGTGCGTTAACAAGGCCTCCGCAGTCTGTAGGACCGTAGGGAGACCGGGCAGAGGAAGGAGACGGCAGGACTTAAAGAAACGATCCACAACAACCAGGATCGTGGTGTGAAGAATACGGATGTGGAGGTCCTAGGCTGGCGTGGTTACACGTGGTTTGCAGTTATGAGGCCGGTTGGACATACTGCCAAATTCTCTAAAACGATGTTAGAGGTGGCTTATCGTAGAAAAATGAACATTACATTCTCTGGCAACAGCTCTGGTGGACATTCCTCAATTCAGCATGCCAATTGCATGCTCACTCAAAACTCTGTGGCAATGTGTTGTGTGACAAAACTGCACATTTTAGAGTGGCCTTTTATTGTCCCCAGCACAAGGTACACCAGAAATGCTCACTAACAGGGATTTTAAACAAATTTGTGCACAACATTTGAGAGAAGTAAGCTTTTTGTTCTCATGGAACATTTCTGTGATCTTTTATTTCAGCTCATGAAACATGGGACCAACACTTTACATGTTGCAATAATATTTTTGTTCTGTGAATTTTCTAATTGCCCGAGATTGACATAGCCTATTTATTGTGGTGTTGAAAACAAAGGGCCCGAAGTCGGTATGCTTTGTTTGTTGGTTGTGTGGTGCATTGGCATAGAAACCTGTTGGTGGAAAATTTGTTGCAAATATTTTATATAATTATAAATATGGCCTCAAAATGTTGGAAATCGGATTTCCCCCTAGCTGATCATTGTCTGCAGCCGGCTCTGATCTGTAGTAAAACAGACAGGAAGAGTGAGTTTGTCTGTGGTGGTCGGCGAACCCTCAACCTTCTGGCCTGTAGCCTCATGTGGCATCAACTGTTCCACAAAAGCATGCTGAAGGGTCAAATTCGATGTCCACGTTTATAAACGCTGGGTCTGTACAGTTATTTATGTGTGGTCTTAAACATTATTTTGAGTTAATTATTTGAGGGGGAGGGTGTTCAATTTATTTTACAGTACCAGGGGATGGTCATGTGAACATATTTTTAACAGTGTGGAGGCGGGGGAATTATCGATCTGTCCTTTACCTGGCTGGTCTTGACCATTCCCATATCTACTACCTCAGTTGAAAAGACATTCTCCGTCCTGAAACATATTAGGACCGACTGTCAGCCTTGGCTTTGATCTCAATTGAGAAAATAAGCCTCAGTATTTTTTCTGTTGCTATTTGCTAATAATCTTTTTGATATAATGCGTGTGAAACATTGTTGCATTTAAACTTTAGATCTCAGGTTATTTTGTGTGCTGATCTACTGGTTTATTATTTGGTGCTGAAATAGCGGAGGCAGCGCGCCTGTTTCCTTTGCTCTGGCTCGCAGTTAGTGGTCCTGAATCAATAGTTAGGCCTACGTGTGGTTGAATTTATTCTGCCACTGTGTGAGTGTGACTGTTGTCTTCTGGAACTGTGAAACAATGTATGGCATTTCGGCCTCATATCACAGTGGCTTATGAATGCATTTCTAATGGGATTATAGAGTAGTCTAAACAACACAATTATCACAACATAACACATTGTAATATGGCTTTTTTTCCTGACTTGGTTCCCCGGTGATCTACACGCACCGCTACTGTTGATGTGTCACTGTTGTGTCTGTGTGCTGTCTCTGTGTGAGCTGCAGCCCGAAGCACAGCTCAGGCCTGTTTGATTTTGTCATCAAAAAGCATTGTTTCTAAACTGAAGGCCAAGGTCTAAACTGAAGGCCAAGGTCACAGTTTGCCACTGCAGGTTAACATTCACAAGGCCGCTGCGCCAGATGGATTACCAGGACACATACTCGGAGCATGCGCTGATCAGCTGGCAACTGTCCTCACTGATATTTTCAACCTCTCCCTGACCCAGTATGTAAGACCTACATGTTTCAACCAGACCACCATAGTCCCTGTGTCCAAAAACACCTAGGTAACCTGTCTAAATGAATATCCCCCCGTAGCACTCTGTACACATCTGTAGCCATGAAATGCTTTGAAAGGCTGTTCATGGCTCACATCAACATCATCATCCCAGACACCCTGGACCCACTACAATTTGCATACCACCCCAACAGATCCACAGATGACGCAATCTCTATTGCACTCCACACTGCAAACTTCCAACTGGACAAGAGGAACACCTATGTGAGAATACTGTTCATTGACTATAGCTCAGCATTCAACACCATAGTGCCCTCCAAGCTCATCACTAAGCTCAGGACCCTGGGACTGAACACCTCCCTCTGCAACTGGATCCTGGACTTCCTGACGGCCGGCCCCAGGTGTTGAGGGTAGGCAACAACACATCCACCACATGGACCCTCAACACTGGGGCCCCTCCGTGTTGTGTACTTAGTCCCCTCCTGTACTCCCTGTTCACCCACGACTGCATGGCTCCAACACCATCCTTACGTTTGCTGATGATACGACGGTGGCCTGATCCCCTAAGACGATAACATAGCCTATAGGAAGGAAGTCAGTGACCTGGCAGTGTGGTACCAGGGCTACAACCTCTCCCTCAACTCAACAAGACAAAGGAGCTAATTGTGGACTAATAGAAATGGAGGGCGGAGCACGCCCCCATCCACATTGACAGGGCTGTAGTGGTGTGGCTCGAGAGCTCTTTTGATTCATCACATACGCTGCTGCTACTGTTTATTATCTATCCTGTTGCCTAGTCACTTTAACCCTACCTATACAGTGCCTTCAGAAAGTATTTACACCCCTTTACTTTTTCCACATTTAGTTGTGATACAGCCTGAATTTAAAATGGATTCAATTGAGATTTTTTTGTCACACAATACCCCACAATGTCAAAGTGGAATTATGTTTTTGAAATGTTTGCTAATTAAATAAAAAGGAAAAGCTGAAATGTCTCAACCCCTTTGTTATGGCGAGCATAAAAAAGTTTGGGAGTAAAAAGGTGCTTAACAAATCATATGATAAGTTGCATGGACTCTGTGTGCAATAATAGTGTTGAACATGATTTTTGGAGGACTATCTCTGTACCCCAAACATACAATTATCTGTAAGTTTCCTTAATCGAGCATTGAATTTCAAACGCAGAGACAGAGTTTTCCAACCAATGCCTTGCAAAGAAGGGCATCTATTGGTAGATGAATGATACCATTCCACTTATACCAGTCCATCCATTACCATAAGCCCGTTCTCCCCAATTAAGGTGCCACCAGCCTCCTGTGGCAATACACCCAGTCACTACAAAGATACAGGCGTCCTTCCTAACTCAGTTGCCGGAGAGGATAGAAACCGTTGAGGGATTTCACCATGAGGCCAATGGTAACTTTCAAACAGTTACAGAGTTTAATGGCTACTCATAATTACAGGAGGCCTGTACAGAATAAAACATATTCCAAATACAGCATAACACATCCATATTTTCAAGCACAGTGGAGGTTACATCATATTATGGGTATGCTTGTAATCATTAAGGACAGGGGAGTTTTTCAGAATAAAGTTAAGCAGAGGTAAAATCCTAGAGGAAAACCTGGTTCAGTCTGCTTTCAACCAGACACTGGGAAATTAATTCACCTTTCAGCGGGACAATAATTTAAAACACAAAGCCAAATCTACACTGAGATGCTTACCAAGAAGACAGTAAATGTTCCTGAGTGGCCGAGTTAAAGTTTTGATTTAAATCTACTTGTAAATCTATGGCAAGACCTGAAAACGGTTGTCTAGAAATTATCAACAATCAATTTGATTGGCAAACGTTGCACAATCCAGGTGTGGAAAGATTTTAGAGACTCACCCAGAAAGACTCAGCTGTAATTGCTGCCAAAAAGCGTTTTTACAAAGTATTGGGAGTGTGAATATTTATGTAAATATTTTATGTATTTCATTTTCAATACATTTTCCAACATTTCTAACAACAAATGTTCACTTCGTCATTATAGGCTATAGAGTGTACATGGGTGAGAAAAATGTCTCCCATTTTGAATTCAGGCTGTAAAAACAAAACATGGAGTAAGTCAAGCACAGGAGGTTGGTGGCACCTTAATTGGGGAGGATGGGCTCATGGTAGTGGCTGAAGCAGAATGGTATTGTAACAAGTGCGCTAAGAGTCGGGAAGATAGTTCAGGGAGTGAGTGTTTCAATAAATAAACCGCAACTAAATACAAAACAAGAACCACAAACATTTTTTTACCTTTATTAAACCAGGCAAGTCAGTTAAGAACAAATTGTTATTTTCAATGACGGCCTAGGGTTAACTGCCTGCTCAGGGGCAGAACGACAGATTTGTACCTTGTCAGCTCGGGGGTTTGAACTTGCAACCTTCCGGTTACTAGTCCAACGCTCTAACCACTAGGCTACACTTCCACATGACACTGGAACAGAAGCAGTGATGCCTGGGAAAGGAACCAAAGGGAGTGACATATATAGGGAAGGTAATCAGGGAAGTGATTGAGTCCAGGTGAGTCAGATTTTTTTCCCCACCTTTATTTAACCAGGTAGGCCAGTTGAGAACAAGTTCTCATTTACAACCACGACCTGGCCAAGATAAAGCAAAGCAGTGCGACACAAACAACAACACAGAGTTACACATGGAATAAACCAACGTACAGTCAATAACACAACAGAAAAGTCTATATGCAGTGTGTGCAAATGAGGTAAGATTAGGGAGGTAAGGCAATAACGTATTGGCGAAGTAATTACAATTTAGCAATTAAGCACTGGAGTGATAGATGGTGATGATGATGCGCAGGTGTGCGTAACGATGGTGACAGGTGTGGGCCATAACGAGCATCCTGGTGACGTAGAGGCCGGAGAGGGAGCACACGTGACAGGTATCAAATACATTCCATTCGCTCCATTCCAGCATTTTATTATGAGCCTTTCACCCCTCAGCAGCCTCCACTGAAGTCACGGGGTAAGAATACTTTCTGAAGGCACTGTATTAACTATCAACTATTAGGTGGTTAATGTATCAACTATTAGGTGGTTTTCTGAGCTCTCCTTGCTGTGCTGTTGAGGAACTAAAGAAAACACTTTTTTTCTTTTAAACACAGCTCTGCATCCCTGCCTTTTACACAATTACTGTTGAAAAAAACAGTCCATTAGAAATTGCAATCTGGATCAGGGCATAGTTTGAAAGCTCGTTCTATTGCCAACATCCCAGAAAACGTGTCCTGAGGACATTCGGCAATGTTCCCATTAGGTCCCTTAAGGGTTTTGACGCAAAGTTATCCCACTGACGTTCTGAAAACATTCTAAGAACGTTGCATGATGGTCCCAAGGGAATGTTCACTGTGGCACCTTATAGAAATTTCCTGTAAATTACCAGGATGTTACTGAGGACCCTGTCATGACCTTTTTATAGGACATTCTCAGGACTTTAATTTTACTAGTCCTCCAGACGTCGCGTGATGGTCCCAGGGGAGCGTTCTTTGGGAGACCTTTGTCTAGTTCCCTGTACATTTCCTGGACATCACTGAAGACCACGCCAGGACCTTTTTAGGGACGTTCTCAGGACTTTCATTTTACTATTCCTTGGGACGTCACGTGATGGTCCTAAGGGAACGTTCTCTGGGAGACCTTTTTATAGTTCCCGCTTTGTCCCCTGAACATTCTTGTGACGTTGTGTCATGGTCCCCTGGAGGTTTTGTCTCTTTCCTGGTTTGTCCCGGGGGTGACTAGAGGACGTTCTTGGGATGTTGTTTAATGGTCCCCTGAATGGTCTTGGGCCTTTTCATGGTCACCTCAAGGTTTTGTGTAGTTCACGGTTTGTCCCTGTGACGTCCCCAATGATGGTTTTAGGATGCTCTTGGGACATTGTGTAATGTTCCCCTGGAGGTTTTTGTCATGTGGTGGTCCTAGGTGTCCCCTACAATTTTATAAGTAATGAAATGGTATGGGGGGGTTTAACGTTAGTGGTACGCTGTTCAACTAAAATAGAGTTCATCTTTCATCAATGACAGTATGAATACATGATCACTTAGTACTGATTTTTCAATATGACCACACCTGGGATTTGAACTCATAACCTGTGGATTTGGGGTATGCTTTTCTTAGTGCTGTGCCACAAAGTCTGTAAAATTTCAGAAGTCCCCTACATCATTACCTATAATACGTCTCTGCACTTAGCACTCTTTTGCTACACTACATGACCAAAGGTATGTGGAAACCTGCTTGTTGAACATCTCATTCCAAAATCATCAGCTTATGGAGTTGGTCCCTCCCTTTTGCTGCTATAACAGCCTTCTGGGAAGGCTTTCCACTACATGTTGGAACATTGCTGAGCGGACTCACTTCCATTCAGCCACAAGCGCATTAGTGAGGTCTGATGTTGGATGATTAGGCCTGGCTCGCAGTCTGCGTTCCTATTTATCCCAAACGTATTCGATGGAGTTGAGGTCAGGGCTCTGTGCATTGCAGTCAAGTTCTTCCACACTGATCTTGACAAACCATTTCTGTATTCCTGTGCATTGTCATGCTGAAATAGGAAAGGGCCTTCCACAAAGTTAGAAGCACAGAATTGTCAAGAATGTAACTGTATGCTGTAGCATTAAGATTTGTCTTCACTGGAACTAGCCCAAACCATGAAACAGCCCCAGACCATTATTCCTCCTGCACCAAACTTTACAGTTGGCACTATGCATTCGAGCAGGTAACATTCTCCTGGCATCCGCCAAACCAAGATTCGTCCGTCGGACTGCCAGATGGTGAAGCTTGATTCATCACTCCAGAGAACGGGTTTCCACTGCTCCAGAGTCCAATGGTGGCGAGCTTTATACCACTCCAGTCGACACTTGGCATTGTGCATGGTGATCTTAGGCTGCTCGACCATGGAAAATAATTTCATAAAGCTCCCGACGAACAGTTATTGTGCTGACGTTGCTTCTAGAGGCAGTTTGGAACTTGGTTGTGAGTGTTGTGTGGCCTACCACTTTGTGGCTGAGCTGTTGTTGCTCCTAGAGGTTTCTACTTCACAGGGCAGAAATTTGACGAACTGTTGGAAAGGTGGCATCCTATGACTGTGCCACAGTGAAAGTCACTGAGCTCTTCAGTAAGGCCATTCTACTGCCAATGTTTGTCTATGGAGATTGCCTGGCGGTGTGCTCAATTTTATACACCTGTAAGCAACGATGTGTCTGAAATAGCCAAATCCAAAAATATAAGGGGTGTCCACATACTTTTGTGTGTGTATATATTTATTTATGTTAGTAATCTGACTATTCTCTCATTTGCTTTCATTAATGTATGTCAGCTGTGGTGTAAAGTACTTCAGTACAAATACTTTAAAGCACTACTTATGCAGTTTTTTTGGGGTATCTGTACTTTACTATTTAGATTTTTGACTACTTTTACTTCACTACATCCCGAAGGAAAATAGTGTACTTTTTAATCCACACATTTTCCCTGACACCCAAAAGTACTCGTTACATTTTGAATGGCTAGCAGGACAGGAAAATGGTCAAATTCATGCACTTATCAAGAGACCATCCCTGGTCATCCCTATTGCCTCTGATGTGGTGGATTCACAAAACACAAATGCTTTGTTTGTAAATTATGTTGGAGTGTGCCCTTGGCTATCCATAAATGAAAAAGCTAGAAAATGGTGCTGTCTGGTTTGCTTAATATAGAGCATTTTTAATTATTTTTACTTTCAATACTTAAGTATATTTTTTTAGCTATTACATTTTGATACTTAAGTAGTTTTAAAACCAAATACTTTTAGACTTTTAGACTTTTACTCAAGTAGTATTTTACTGGGTGACTCACTTTTTACTTGAGTAATTTTCTATTAAGGTATCTTTACTCAAGTATGACAATTGGGTACTTTTTCCACCACTATATTTCAGTTAGTTTTCAGCATATTTGTCTACTGTTGGTGGGGCATATTATTCTCTTTTAATGATACTCCTGAAACACTGTCTATGATACATTTATTTGTTTTTATTCAGTGTGTTTTAACAGAGCTGAGATTTACTTTGAAATGCAAAGTGTAGGAATAGGCCTATAGGTGAAATCTGTCAGTGATGGACATGGTGGTGTAGCAGGAAGATTGCCATGCTGTGAACCAAGAGATTGTGAGTTCAAATCCCAGGTAAGGACATGTAAACAAAGCTGATTCAGTGGTTCACCAATCAGGGCCTTGATAGTCTTGATGACAGTAACGAGGGGTGATGTGTACTAGGATGTGCGTGCCCTGGTTATAACTTTTTTTAATTTTTTTTGGTGGGGGGGGAGAATGTTTCTTTGTAACCATCAGGTGACGTCCCTGGGACAAATCGAGAACTAGACAAAAACCTCCAGGGGGTCATGACAAAACATCCCAAGAATGTTCAGGGGTCATGATGACATAACATCCCAAGAAAGTCCTAAAAACCTCCCCAAGACAAACCAGGAACTATACAGAACCTCCAGGGGACTGAGACACAACATCCTGATGACTTTAGGTGACCATTTAGTGACGTCCCGGGGACATCCTGACTCATTATTGTTTGCAGGGAAGACGAGCTAAATTCAAAAATACGATTTTAAAGTGCTAGGCTTTCACAAGGCAATTCAGAGAAGCAGTTCATAATTTAGGTGCAAATAGAATGGAGTCATGAGAGAATTCAGATGCGTGGAAGTGGCGTAGGTGCGTATCAGTGTCCAAGTCTGAAATTTTCAAACCACATGGGCTACAGAATAGGACTAAATCAAATTTTCTTCACCATACTACAAACAGGCTCATTCTGTTCAGGGAAACCTAGGGTATAACCCCACGTCATCTTGTAACTGTACATCAAACATAAGCGATCATAAACGTTGATATGCATTGTCGGAACTAGAAGCACAAGCATTTCGCTACACTCGCATTAACATCTGCTAACCATGTGTATGTGACAAATAAAATTTGATTTGATTTGGGACGTGCACATTTGGACTCGCAGGGGTTTGGCTTGCTTGTATGACATCAAAGTGGTATTTATTATAATCGTCAACGTCATCTTTCAAAATACATAGATTCCTCATAATTTACAACATTTTTCCTCACTCAGACAGCAAACATTTAGCAAAAGTTGGCCAATTAACGGGAGGGATGGTAACTTCTTGTCATGAACGGTGCTCAAATTCAGAACTGCTGTCAGTCAAAAAGAGTACAGAACTGTGAAGCGCAGAGCCTGAGCTCTGGCATTACATATAGCATGTTACTGTGCTCCAATTTAGGAGCGAATTAGTGTCCAAGTCTGCCATTTTCAACCCATATATGGGTATGAGTGTAAAGGGCTACAGAATAGGAGTAAATAAAGTTTGACTTGATCCGGTCCTATTCTTTAACTTTGATTCTAGGTTGAGATGGCGACGTGAATCCAACATAAATTAATAATTTGTAGACAAACTGGATTTTGTTGACAACCAAACACAATTCAAAATCACTTTTGCAATAGAGTAAATAGCCTATTAACTTGTTGACAAGTTAACAAATGACAGGCTGTTGGATTCAGGTCTCCAACTAAACCAAACATAAAAGTTGAAGAATAGGATCAAGCCAGTGGCTCAGATGAAACTATCCAAGCATTAGATATCCTTTAAAGGTCCATTGCAGTCAAAAAATTTGATGTATCTTTCCACACTATGAGGTTGGAATAATAGTGTGAAATTATGAAAAGGATTCATGATAATACCCTTTTAGTGTAAGAGCTGTTTGAAATTACATCTTGAAATTTTAGCCTGTTTTGGTGGACAATAATAGCACATTTTTAGTTTGCCCCTCTCCACTCAGACCACTCCCATACAATCCTAACAAAATTATTGATTGAGAAATTGCTTTCTTTCTATGAAGATATTTTTGTTTCTTTTTGACCATTTTAATTGTTTTAAATCGCAGTAAGGTACTTAATTGTTACCAATAAATTATTTTATATTGAGATAAAAACAGCTACATTGAGCCTTTAAATGTTTATTTGATTGTGTTGTCAACCAAAATAATATTTTTGTAATATATTTTAGAAGCTAATGTAACATTAATTACTCAACCTTAAAATAAGTAACACATCCACAGCTACATTGAGGCCTACTGTCTTTAAATATATTTTTATGTAGTCATTGACAGCATGCTTGTTCAAGATAGCATGCAAAGGTCACAGGTCTGTCGATCTTCCCAACTGCTGTAATAATCTGAACAGCATTGATCACTTGCCCCATGTACTTTTAATTTAATCTCAACTGCAATCCAGGTAATTTGGTTGTGCTATTAGATGAAGCACAGTGATAACACTAAGTTGTTGTATAAATAGAAAATATCTCACATTGTATTCCAATTTGAATGTTGTTGTGTTTTAAAATGGTTGAAAGCTCAGTGGTAACACATTTAGATGACAACTAAACCAAAAACAGACATTTTTATTCCGTTGAATATCAACCAAATACTACCCAAATTTCCAAGTTGAAATTGCCCAGTGGGTCGATACTTTAAACAGAATAAAATAATATCATGATTCTGTCCATATAGGCCTACATTAAAATGTATACAGCTAGGCTAGATGGAAAGTAATATAACATTAGAAAGTGTAGGATCTAGATAGTTGGAGAAAGTACATAAATCGACTATCAAGTCAAACTTTATTTGTCACATGCACTGAATAGAACAAGTGTAGACTTTACCGTGAAATGCTTACTTAAAAGCCCTAATCCAACAGTGCAGAAAATATTTACCAAATAAACTAAAGTAAAAAGTAACACAGTAAAATAACAATAACAAGGCTATATACAGGGGGGTACCTGTACCGAGTCAATGTGTGGGGTACAGGTTAGTTGAGGTAATCTGTACATGTTGGTGGGGTAAAGTGACTATGCATAGATAATAAACAGCGAGTAGCAGCTGTGTACAAAACAAATGGGGGGGGGGGGGGGGGGGGTCGTCAATGTAAATGGTCCGGTAGCCATTTGATTAATTGTTCAGGAGTCTTATGGCTTGGGGGTAGAAGCTGTTAAGGAGCCTTTTGGTCCTAGACTTGGCGCTCCGTGCAGTAGCAGGGAGTAGCAAAGTTTGGATTATTGGATTCTACAAACAAGTACACTATGCATTAGACATTAGCACATAAAGGATCTACTATCTGAATAATGTACGTCATCCTTTAACATTTGATCCACTAGGTGACATAAATTCAATCTGTTTTGAAAGGGAGGAACAGTGCCAATTCTACCATATAGCCATAATGCTACTTGGCTGGTTTCCAGGACATAGATTAAGCGTTTCCATTTGTTCACTCTCCTGCTAACAGTTGATTTAGTTCTGCAACTAATGAATAAGAGATTGTCAGGTAGATAGGATAATCTTCTTTTTAATTAAATCTTTTCTGGCTTTTGTGTTCCTTGATGAGGTGTTGGTAATGTGTCCATTCAGGAAGGGGGGTTTCTTTTATAGGAGGGGTAGGTACTCAATCAAGAGGAGCCTCCTTAAAACCACTGGTAGAAGGTGACAATGGACCGGTAGTCCAGTGCTAGTAACTCACTAGGTTAAGCTAGTTTTCTTACTCAGTTTTTTTGTGCCATTTATTGTTATCTGAAGTGTCTGCCTCCATTATCTCCTTCAACAAGTGGAGGCTCTTTTGCCACATTTTCATCTAGCTTCTCAGAGAGAAGCATGCTACAGAACATGTCAGGGGTGAGCAGTGGGCATACCAGGAGGCGAGAGGAGTTTAAGGTTGTGATAGTAGGTGATGGTGGATGTGGGAAAACCTCCCTACTCCAGGTTTGCACTAAAGGAGACTTTCCAGAGGTAAGACAACTGACAAAGCCAGCTCATCAGCTGGCTGCTTCTCTTCTCTACACTTTTCAGGGAAAAGGCCATCTATTTACATTATTTATTCAGGTACTGTTATTACTCTGCATGTAGACAAATTACTGTGAGGAATGTAAGTGACAACACAATTTATATATGCACATGATGACAAAAAGAGCAAAGTTAAGTTCAACCTTTTTAGCTACCATCTCTGAAATAACATTTTTTTTTAAAACTGGACTTGAAACTCAATTTTTGTCTATCTTTCAGAAATATGTACCATCTGTGTTTGAAAAATGTGTCGCCAACGTGAGGTACAGAGGCGCTGAGTTTCGTCTGAACATCTACGATACTGCAGGTCAGGTCTTACATATCCATGCTTTTGAGAGCACCAGTGCACTAACACTTGGCTGAACAGGTATCCTGAGTCTTTAGTGGGCGTGTGGTGCTCATAAGTAGTCAGATCTACAGTATCTTAGAAATGCAGTAACAGACACGCTCTGGTTGTTAAAGAATCATCATAATGTACTTTAAGTGAGAGTGACTCAGGAGAGTCATAGTAGATTTTAAATCAAGATAAAGGAATAACAGATGAGGCTGGCATTGATTTAAGTAGCCAACTAGTTTTTATTTTATTATTAAATTTTTTGGCTATGCGATTTTCATGACAGATTAATAATACACATCCATCTATTTCAGGTCAAGAGGACTATGACCGATTACGCCCTCTGTCCTATCAGAGTGCCAACCTGATATTGATCTGCTATGATGTCACTTGCCCCTCAAGTTATGACAATTTGCTAATCAAGGTACTGCACTCTCTTCATACTTTACTGCTCTTCTGTCTGTTTCAGTCCACAGGAGGAAGAAACATTAACATACAGTGCCTTAAGTTTCATGACATCTACAACATAATTAATGTACCTGAAGATGGGTGACAATGTCAGCTGACAATCAGAAATATATTTGAATACTTGCTCAAGCAAGTATTTATCAGGTTCATGGTAAATTTGTTTTGCAAAGTAGATGCAGTCACCCTCACAGGGATTATTCTATGGACTGTACAAAGATCCCACTCACTATGCATGTATTTTCACTGCATGACATAGAATGTTTAGAATATCTAACTCTGTTTAGCATATCTTTCAGTGGTTCCCCGAGGTGCATCACTTCTGCCGTGGCGTGCCCATTATACTGGTAGGATGCAAAACAGACCTGCGGAAAGACAAGCTCTTGGCAAAGAAACTGTGGTCTTCAGGCGAGAACCCCATCACATACATCCAGGTAGAGATTTCCTACATAGCCTTATGTATAATTTATAGACATTGAATATACTGTATATCTGCCGTACAATTTACATATGTTATTAGTATTGGGTTTATTGAAAATGCAATACAAGTGGTTGAATTAGGGTGGTTTGTTGGGAAAGGTAGACTTTGATCAGAAGGGTTGAACCAAAAACACCTTCAAAAGATCAATAGCAGTGATGAGATTATGTTACTGACCGTAATGGCAATGCAAATCCCCACTCACCCCAAATCTGTGAGTGATAATCACAATTCTGAATCACCCTTTCTCCTGGACTAAATGTATTTATCTGACATTTTATTTTTGGCTAGTTTGTGTCAGGCAGGGAACCTTTTCATGTCATGCAATATATTCCATTTGAAATCAGAAACTCAATAGTTATGTAATGTCTTGTTGGCGCCTCTCAATTAAAAATATCACTTTTCTTTTTTCCTCTGAGCAGGGTGAAGAGACCAAAAGGAAGATCAACGCTGACCTCTACTTGGAGTGTTCAGCCAAATACAAGGAGAATGTGGAGGACATATTCAGAGAGGCTATCAAACGAGCCATTGCAGCAACAAGGAAGGCAAAATGGAAAGGATTCTGTGCCTTTCTGTGACCCAAGAGATAATGCTATCCCCCACCGTGAGCTCCTGATACAGTGCTCTAGCCCTATACTCTCAGGGAAAACACAGATGACTCCTCCCTACGACAAGTCCTCTTACACTTTTGATGCGTGTCCACTTCATTTTACTCTGTGCTAACCCCACTTCCTTTGTGTGGTTTTCCTTCCTGCTAACTCTTGACATATCTTCTAAATGTATTTCTTTAAAAGAAATGGACAATGCCTTCAAGTTATAGACCCACAAAT
Organism: Oncorhynchus clarkii lewisi; assembly: GCF_045791955.1. NCBI lineage: Eukaryota > Metazoa > Chordata > Actinopteri > Salmoniformes > Salmonidae > Oncorhynchus > Oncorhynchus clarkii. The sequence goes on along the minus strand of NC_092176.1, from coordinate 13,844,586 downwards.
AAGGAAATTCGGTCTTCAACAATTTGAGCAGACATGAGCAGGACATTGCAAATAATTGAAGGTACCATTGTTTTCCATATTGATTCATTCAAAAGAAGGTTGACTCTTAACAGTAATTCAAAGTACATCTCGTATAAGTATTTAAAAAAAATAAATAATAATAATATGAATAAATTAAGCAACATAAGATGGATTTTCTTATATTATTCTTTATTCAGTAGGCATAGGGTTGTTATGCATAACGATTGTCTAATAAAGAGGTCATATCAATCCAATCCTCTGCCCTTTGGAGTCTCACCACAATGTAACAAATTTACAGTATAAGACAATGATTTGGCACCAGACAATGCAGTGTAAACATAATTGTGTGGGGTTTCATAAGCCCCAGCCACTCAAAGACCTCTTACAAATATTGGCCTCAAATGGCATTTAAGGGGGATGTTACAATCATCATACAGTATACACAGTGTACAAAACATTAAGGACTCCTTCCTAATATTGAATAGCCCCCCCCCCCCTTTTGCCCTCAGAACAGCCTCAATTTGTTGGGGCATGGATTCTACAAGGTGTCGAAAGAGTTGCGGGTTGACTCCAATATTTCCCACAGTTGTGTCAAGTTGGCTGGATGTCCTTTGGTTGGTGGACCATACGAAAGAGAACACTTCACAATTGACTCATAAATAATAAAAACAGAAGATCATGTGCCATTATTTGATGAAAGTAAATATGTGCACTTGGATCACATTAAAAGGTCGAAGACAGATCTGAATATATTGCCTCCATAAAAATATATTTATTAATTTGCCCTCTAGTTTAGAAGAAGCTACTTGTGATTTGTCATAAATGCAAAACAAACAGCTTTACAATCTCTAAGAAAAGTACTTTACATTGAAGGTGGTATTCCAGCCTGACATGAGGAACTGGGAACCATATCCCAACCAACCTGTCTAATAATTACATAATGTAGAGGAAAAGCTTAAACAAATACACTACCGTTCAAAAGTTTGGGGTCACTTAGAAATGTCCTTGTTTTTGAAAGAAAAGCACATTTTTGGTCCGTTAAAATAACATTAAAAAGATCAGAAATACAGTGTAGTGTAGGCCAGCATCCCGGAGTCACCTCTTCGCAGTTGAGGCTGGTGTTTTGCGGGTACTATTTAATGAAGTTGCCAGTTGAGGACATCTGTTTCTCAAACTAGACACTAATGTATTTGTCCTCTTGCTCAGTTGTGCACCCACTCTTCTATTCTGATTAGACAATTTGCGCTGTTCTGTGATGGGAGTAGTACACAGCATTGTACAAGATCTTCAGTTCCTTGGCAATTTCTCACATGGAATAGCCTTCATTTCTCAGAATAAGAATAGACTGACGAGTATCAGAAGAAAGTTATTTGTTTCCGGCCATTTTGAGCCTGTAATCGAACCCACAACTGCTGATGCTCCAGATACTCAACTAGTCTACAGAAGGCCAGTTTTATTGCTTCTTTAATTAGCACAAGTGTTCAGCTGTGCTAACATAATTGCAAAAGGATTTTCTAATGATCAATTAGCCTTTTAAAATGATAAACTTGGATTAGCTAACACAATGTGCCATTGGAGATAATGGGCCTTTGTACGCCTATGTAGATATTCTATAAAAAATCTGACGTTTCCAAGTCATTTACAATGTCTACACTGTATTTCTGATTAATTTGATGTTCTATTTAAAATGGACAAATTAGCTTTTCTTTCATAAATAAGGACATTTCTAAGTGACCCCAAACTTTTGTACGGTAGTGTACATTTCAAATTCCACACTTGTATTTGTCTATGTAACAGTAGCGTGCTTAAAATACATTAACTCATCAAATGACCATCAGAGCAAATCTGATCAATTGTACTGACTTTGAAATGTTAAAATATGAGGTATATATTCCAGACGGACTAAAAATCTAAATTCTGCTTTTCCCTTGCACCAGCACTATTTCAGCAGTTATTACATTATGCTCTGACCAGTTTTCCTTTCATGGAAATTGGCCGGTTATCATTTTGTTAAATTAAAATCCAACTACTTCACAAAATTACAGTATGTTCGTCCCACACTTTGTGTTTCCCAGCCACCTTAGACAGAACTTAGTGTAGTTGTATGTGACATAACTACAAATATCATCTATGTAATGAAGATGTACAAAACATTTAAAAACCAATTTCACACAGATGCTCACTCACATTCAGCTATTCAGATCTGTTTCTGAAGCCATAAGACAATAGACATGCAGCAAAGTAAAAAAAAAAGTGGCTTGAGTCCAAACTCGAACAATACAAAGCAAATTCTTCTGACCTCTCCCCAACTATTTACACAAGTAGAAAAATGCCTAAAGCAAAGTCCAAATCCCAATACAAAACATCTGAAGAAATATGATATTACTATATAAAGTATCCTTTCTCATGGTGCTCATGCAAATAGATACAAAAAAAACAAGTCAATAATACATTTCTTACAGCTGTGTACTGCTCCAACTCCCTACTTGTGTGTGCTCCCGTTAGGGGAAGTCGACGGAGGCGGGTTGCAGGCTGGTTGTCTCCGCCCTGTAGTCCAGCTGGTTCTGCAGCCGGGTGATATTGGACAGCTCCTCCAGCTCCTGAAACTGACGGTCAGTTTTGTGACTCACTAGAGAGCGGTAGAAGTGCACAGCGAACACAATAAAAACCAGTCCAAACGGCACCATAATGGAGGTGGAGACAATTGCTGCCGCCCTTCCATAATTGTCGGTGCTATTTTTAGCAGTTGAGGGACTGAGGGGCAGGAACTTGACCCAGCACAGCAGAACCACCTCGGCCAGGAAGAGAAGGGTGCCGATGACAGTGGAGAAGGCCCAGGCCAGCTCAATGTAGCAGTGCATGCGCTCATGGGGCGACTCGTTGATCGAGTTCAAGTTGTGAACATTGCTGACGGCCTCCAGGTTTGGCAGGATGCAGGTGCTGATCATCAGGGCGAAAAGGTGCACTGCCACAAGGACAGTGGTGCAGGCGCTGAAGGCTATCAGCAGACCTTGGGGATACACATGATCTTGTTCCAGCTGCACCTCCACCATAGCCACCTGAAAGAGACACGATTTCACACGGTTATAGCTTGACTGAAAGAGCGACGTGCAAACAGGATGAGGAATCAAAACAATCTGAACAAAGACAATGATGTAATTTAAAGCTCAACCACTGCATGTGACAATTCCATGTTTCTCCTCTATAGAGAGGTTGCAGTTGTTACAAATCACGTAGCAACCACACAGGGCACCATGTTGGAAGACCAGTCAATCTGGTGGAACTTTGTTGCCCTGTGTCCCCCAATCGTCCACATGGCTGGCTGTGTTTTGCTACCACCGAAAAGCAATTCAGGAAGATTTCCCATTAGTTTTTTTTCCTAAGCACCCAGAATACAGAGGCAGTGGAAGAACCTATTCACTTTAGTAAATATATTTAGAAAATTATTAAAAAAATGTATATTATTAGCTAGTTAATTTATCATACTGAATAGCTAGCTAGCTAAGTGAATTAAATATCGCCACCCAGCTAGCTAGCTAAATTCGTATTAGCTAGCTATCTTGTAGCCAACCTTTGCCTTGACAGCTTTGCACACTCTTGGAATTCTCTCAACCAGCTTCACCTGGAATGCTTTTCCAACAGTCTTGAAGGAGTTCCCACATATGCTGAGGACTTGTTGGCTGCTTTTCATTCACTCCGCAGTCCAACTCATCCCAAACCATCTCAATTGGGTTGAGGTCGGGTGATTGTGGAGGCCAAGTCATCTGATGCAGCACTCCATCACTCTCCTTCTAGGTCAAATAGCCCTTACACAGCCTGGAGGTGTGTTTTGGGTCATTCATTTTTGGGAAAAACAAATTATTGTCCCACTAAACGCAATGGCATACGCGGGATGGCATATCGCTGCAGAATGTTGTGGTAGCCATGCTGGTTAAGTGTGCCTTGAATTCTAAATAAATCAGTGTCAACAGCAAAGCGTCACGTGGGAACCACACATGCAGAGATCATCAACTCACCTACTCTGCGTCTCACAAAGACACGGCGGTTGGAATCAAAAATGTCAAATTTGGACTCATCAGACTAAATGACACATTTTCACTGTTCTAATGTCCATTGCTTGTGTTCTTGGCCCAAGCAAGTCTCTTCTTATTATTGATGTCCTTTAGTAGTGGTTTCTTTTCTGCAATTCAACCATTAAGGCCTGCTTCACACAGTCTCCTCTGAACAGTTGATGTTGAGATGTCTTATTTAACTCTGAAGCATTTATTTGGGCTGCAGCAGAGGAAACTGGGTCTTCCTTTCCTGTTGAGGTCCTCATGAGAGCCAGTTTCATCATAGCTCTTGATGTTTTTTTGCGACTGCACTTGAAGAAACGTTCAAAGATTGACATTTTCCGGATTGACTGACTTCATGTCTTAAAGTAATTATGGACTGTCATCTCTTTGCTTATTTGAGCTGTTCTTGCCATAATATGGACTTAGCCCTATTTGGTAAAAGACTATCTTCTGTATACCACCCCTACACAACCGATTGGCTGAAATGCATTAAGGAAAGAAATTCCACAAATGACTCACCACCTGGTTTCGGTCTTATGTAGCAGAATTTGTTGTATTTTTTACATTGGATAAAAGTAGACTCAGAATTACAAAATGGTATTTTAGACATAGCATGCTTTTTGGAACAATGGGAAAGTAATTTTGCTTTGAATGTTGATACATTTGTTAACTCACTTTTGAGAAAAGGGCCCTTGAATGTTTTGGTACCTACTGAGAGCTCTCCTTTGTCTACGCCCATTCAGCATTGTTCACACCCTCTTAAGCAAGCTCCGCCCATCTCTTTAAGGATTCACAAGAGGTAATGTGCTAAACAGTGAGTAGTGTAGTAAAGATTAAGACTAAAAATGGTGGTAGCCTACAAGGAAAAATTCCAGGTAAACATTAAGTGTCCAGATAAAAATAGTTTAAATATTAGATGATGCTTACCCAGACACACTTGTCTGAATTGATGGGTCATGTGAAAGAAATGCTGTAACACCCAGCCACATCCTGGTGGAAAAAGTACTAAATTGTCATACTTTAGTAAAAGTATAAATCATTTCAAATTCCTTATATTAAACAAGATGGCACAATCTCTTTTTTTTTATAAAAAAAAAATGTTTATTGAAGGATAGCCAAGGGCACACTCCAAAATTGACAAACAAAGCATGTGTTTAGTGAGTCTGCCAGATCAGATGCCGTAGGGATGTTGTCTTGATAAGTGTGTGAATTGTACAATTTTCCTGTCAAAATATAACAAGTACTTTTGGGTGTCAGAGAAAATGTATGGAGTAAAAAGTACATTTTCTTTCTGAATGCAGTAAGTAAAAGTTGCCAAAAATATAAATAAGGTACAGATAGTAGTTTTACCTAACTACTTTTGGCCACTGCCCAAATGCCTTCACACCAGTACATTAGCATACTGTTACACATGCACTTATCACATAGTATCCCATACATAAGTGAAGGCCATGCAAACTGAGTTGAAACCTGAGTGAGGTGCACATGTACAGTACATAAACAGATGCATGCGCCATATTTATGTGGATGTGCCATGTGTGTGTGGTGGACACTTGATACCGCAACGATACGTGACCGTATGTCACAAAATCATGTTACGACTACATAACAATATTCATTTTTATATATACAGTTGAAGTCGGAAGTTTACACACTTAGGTTGGAGTCATTAAAACTCGTTTTTCAACCACACCACCAAAACTATAGTTTTGGCAAGTCGGTTAAGACATCTACTTTGTGCATGACACAATACATTTTTCCAACAATTGTTTACAGACTTATTCACTGTATCACAATTCCAGTGAGTCAGAAGTTTACATGCACAGTCAACTTAGTGTCTTTAAACCTCATTGGAAAATTCCAGAAAATTATGTCATGGCTTTAGGAGCTTCTGATCATTTGAGTCAATTGGAGGTGTACCTGTGGATGTATTTCAAGGCCTACCTTCAAACCAAGTGCCTCTTTGCTTGACATCATGGGAAAATCAGCCAAGAACTGAGAAAAAAACAATTGTAGACCTCCACAAGTCTGCTTCATCCTTGGGAGAAATGTCCAAAATCTTGAAGGTACCACATTCATCTACAAACAATAGTACACAAGTATAAACACCATGGGACCACGCAGCCTTCATACCGCTCAGGAAGGAGACGCGTTCTGTCTCTTAGAGATGAACACACTTGTGGGAAAAGTGCAAATCAATCCCAGAACAGCAAAGGACCTTGTGAAGATGCTGGATGAAACAGGTACAAAAGTATCTATATCCATAGTAAAACGAGCCCTATATCGACATAACCTGAAAGGCCGCTCAGCAAGGAAGAAGCCACTGCTCCAAAACCGCCATAAAAAAGCCAGACTACGGTTTGCAACTGCACATGGAGACAAACATCATACTTTTTGGAGAAATGTCCTCCGGTCTGATGAAACAAAAAAAGAACTGTTTGCCCATAATGACCATCGTTATGTTTGGAGGAAAAAGGGGAGGCTTGCAAGCCAAAGAACACCATCCCAAACGTGAAGCATGGGGGTGGTAGAATCATGTTGTGGGGGTCCTTTGCTGCAGGAGGGACCCCCACACACTTCACAAAATAGATGGTATCATGAGGAAAGGAAAATTATGTGGATATATTGAAGCAACATCAAGACATCAGTCAGGAAGTTTAAAGCTTGGGTTTTCCAAATGGGCATACTTCTAAAGTTGTGGAAAAATGGCCTAAGGACAACAAAGTCAAGGTATTGAGTGGCCATCACAAAGCACTGACCTCAATCCTATAGAAAAATTGTGGGCAGAACTGAAAAATCATGGGCGAGCAAGGAGGCCTTGCTCGCACTGCGCCCGGCCCGCCACAGGAGTCGCTAGTGCGCGATGAGACAAGGAGATCCCTACCGACAAATCCCTCCCTAACCCGGACGACGCTAGGCCAATTGTGCGTCGCCCCACAGACCTCCCGGTCGCGGCCGGTTACGGCAGAGCCTGGGCGCGAACCCAGGGACTCTGATGGCGCAGCTGGCGCTGCACAGCACCCTTCACCATGTATGTATAATTCTGACCCACTAGGAATGTGATGAAAGAAATAAAAGCTGAAAGAAATAAAAGCTGAAATAAAGCATTCTCTACTATTATTCTTAAATTTCACATTCTTAAAATAAAGTGATGATCCTAACTGACCTAAGACAGGACATTTTTACTAGGATTAAATGTCAGGAATTGTGAAACTGAGTTTAAAACGGCTAAGGTGTATGCAAACTTCCGACTTCAACTGTATATCAATATCAAAGTCTTGCTAAGTGGATGGGTCTCTACAGAAGGTATAAACGGTACAGCCAAATGGTTACTTGCATAGTAGCAATATCAGAAATAGATAGTCAAAAAAATATACAGTATGTACAAGAACAATATCAATAACGATATCAGTGATAGACAAGGTAGTTACACACATACAATCAGGGGTAAAGTGGTGGAGCAGCAGGATGACAAAAAAAATAGGAGCAACGTGTGTGTTAGGAGAGAGTCATGTGAATAGAGGCACTGCAGATAGTGCCGATGACTGGTCCGCCTGAATCACGCCATGAACAAGGGAATCTATAGTCGGAGAGCCTGTTTCTGTTCTGCCGTTGACTTTGGTGCAGGGCATGTGATGTCCATAGCCTCTTCGTCACAAAACTCCCTGATCTTCTCAAAAAGATAAGATTGTCTAGCTGTGTCCAGTCCAGGTGGTGCTTGTACAGGCAGACCTTCTATGGGAGGAAAGATGTCAGCGTTGCTGGTCGTGACAGTCATTGCTCTTTGGCGACAACACCAGGCTCCAGAGCATCGAAGCTGTAAAACAGGGAAATACTAAAAAAAAAAATAATAATAAAAAAAATCAGAGACATTACAACCCTTTACAACATCAATTCACCTCCCAAGAAGAATAACCTCATGCAATACAATGAAAATGACTTTCAGCTGAAGTGCTGGTACTGCTTGATCTGTGGCAGCGGCCTGAAGTACGGAGTCAGATGTTGCCAGCCATAGCTTTCCACCAGCACCGTACCGTCCTCCAGTCCAACCAGCTGTTGGATGTTGACCCGTCACAGTGCTGTCCTTCACAACACCAGCAATCTCAGACAAAGTGTTCACTGGTCTTTCTGAAGCCCTGCTTGATGAGGCCGAAGCACCAGTTAGTCGGGGGCAAACTTTGTGTGGCCCGTGATCAGGAAGTGAAGGTCCAGACTGTGATGGAGTTTGTGCATGGTCTGCCAGGCACAATTCCAGAGCACAAATGTGTTCTTGTTTTGGCCACTGCAGTTATCACAATTCAGGTCCACACGTGTTTCCCCAACTCTGTAGTTGGTGAAGAAATGGTGCATGTAGTTGATGACTGCGCTGCTGCCTTTGCTTGCTTGGGCCAGCTCTCTTTTTGATGGGAGGCATTAGACCATTCTCCTTGTGTGACTGGTGGAGGAGAGGCAGTCGTGTTCTACTTATGCTAAAAAACAAATTCCAGAAAAAAAATATTTTAGCATTATTCTACAATAGATGCGAAATGGCATTCTGATATATCACTACACACAGTTCATACACGTAATGTTAGCTAGATAGCCAGCCATCTAACATTAGCTGGCTAGCTAACAGCAAGCTTTAACTAGCAATACAAAACCGATTGTCATAGCTACCTAATGTTAACCAAATAGGTTCAATGTTAGCTAGCTAACATTAGGCTATAACTAGCAATGCGAAATGGCATTCTGGAGATCACACAATTCATACACATAAATTAATGTCTGCTAGCAAGCCAGCCAGCTAATGTTAGCTAGCTAAAAATTGAACTATAATCCCAATTCAGAGTAACATTACTAGCAAAACAAACCGATTGTCATAGCTAAAGTTAGGTTCTAGGTTCAATGTTAACATCAGCTAGCAAGCCAGCCATCAAACTCCAGCTGGCTAGCTAACAGCAAGCCTTAACTTGCAATAAAAACAACTGACAAAATTAGAAACGTATAATAGCTGAAACTGTAGCTAGATTCTTACCCATATACATGGATGAAAGCTTCATGGCAGCCTGCAACCCCTTTGATTAAATAAAAGACATCCTGTGTTTCCGTTTAGTTTGCACAGCTTGTTTGGCCCGTTGTGTTCCACGGATTTCAAAATTTGGTCAACTTCTTCCGTGACAACACTGTTGATCGCTGTTTCTTCCCCATCACCGTCATCAGAAGACTCTACAATGTCTTCAACTGAAAATGTTTTTACCTAACATCAGGGATTTCCTCATCGTCTGATTCATTTTCAGAGTCAGAATGGCACAATCGTCATCCAGAAAGTAGTCCATCACAATTTTTTCCCACTGACCTTTGTCGATAGCGCCTGATAGATTCAGGGCAGCAATGTTATTGAGAGCAGAAGCAACATATTTGCCGTTCTCCATTGCTAACGTTCTCTCTTTATAAAAAAAAACTGCAGTAGAAAGAATTATCTACGCATAACGAGCAGCTCATTTTATAGACAAGATGCTGCGCTGCTGAACAATCTGAAACTTCTCTCGGCATGTCCAGGCCACTCATTATCTCAGCCAATCATGGCTAGCGAGAAGGTTACTGTATTTTTCTTTGGCTAAACCAACTAGGCTGGTAATTTAACTTCTTTATTTGTATTTACAGATGGCATAAAAACTTGTGAACTTTCAGGTGCCTTTTAATAACATGTTCGAGAAGGCATTTCTGCCCAAAAAAACAACATTTTGATAAGAAAATATTTTTTACGTTCAAACAGCTCTCCTGTGAAGTCGTGACTTGCGACATACACCTAGTTTCCTGAAATTGGGTCACAAATGAACTTAAGGCACACCTGTTGATTGAAATCCATTCCGGGTGGCTACCTCATGAAGCTGGTTGAGAGAATGCCAAAAGTGTGCAAAGCTGTCATCAAGGCAAGGCACACAAAATGTTATAAAAGCACATTTTATTGGTCACATACACAAATTTAGCAGATGTTATTGCGGGTGTAGCGAAATACTTGTGTTCCTAGCTCCAACAGTGCAGTAGTATCTAACAATTCACAACAATACACAAATCTAAAAGTAAAATAATGGAATTAACAAATATATAAATATTAGATTGAGCAATGTTGGAGTGGCATTGACTAAAATACAGTATATTGTTATGAGATGTGTAAAGCAGTATGTAAACATTATTAAAGTGACTAGTGTTCCATTATTAAAGTAGCTGTCTATGTATATAAGGCAGCAGCCTCTAAGGTCCAGGGTTGCGTAACCGGGTGTTAGTCGGCTAGTGATGGCCATTTAAAAGTCGCCTTGAGATTGAAAAAAAGCTTCTGTCTCTCAGTCCCAGCTTTGATGCACCTGTACTGACCTCGCCTTCTGGAAGATAGAGGGGTGAACAGGCCGTGGCTCAGGTTGTTGATGTCGTTTTTGGCCTTTCTGTGACATTGGATGCTGTAGGTGTCATACAGGGCAGGTAGTTTGCCCTGTCTATACAAGGTCCCACAGTTGACAGTGCAAGTCAGAGCAAAAACCAAGCCATGAGGTCGAAGGAATTGTCCGTAGAGCTCCGAGACAGGATTGTGTTGAGGCACAGATCTGGGGAAAAGGTACCAAAACTTTTCTGCAGCATTGAAGGTCCCCAAGGACACAGTGGCCTCCATTTTTAAATGGAAGAAGTTTGGAACCACCAAAACTCTTACTAGAGCTGGCTGCATGGCCAAACTGAGCATTCAGGGGAGAAGGGCCTTGGTCAGGGAGGTGACCAAGAACCCGATGGTCACTGACAGAGCTCCAGAGTTCCTCTGTGGAGATGGTAGAATCTTCCAGAAGGACAACCATGTCTGCAGCACTCTACCAATTAGGCCTTTACGGTAGTGGCTAGACAGAAGCCACTCCTCAGTAAAAGGCACATTACAGACAACTTGGAGTTTGCCAAAAGGCACCTAAAGACTCTCAGACCATGAGAAACAAGATTCTCTGGCAAGCGTTCACATCTGGAGGAAACCTGGCACCATTCCTACGGTGAAGCATGGTGGTGGCAGCATCATGAGGTGGGGATGATTTTCAGCGGCAGGGACTGGGAGATTAGTCAGAATTTAGGGAAAAATGAACAGACCAAAGTACAGAGAAATTCTTGATGAAAACCTGCTCCAGAGCGCTCAGGACTTCAGACTGGGGTGAAGGTTCGCCTTCCAACAGGACAACAATCCTAAGCACACAGCCAAGACAACGCAGAAGTGGCTTCGGGACAAGTCTCTGAATGTCCTTGAGTGGCCCAGCCAGAGCCCGAACTTGAACATGATCAAACGGCTCTGGAGAGACCTGAAAATAGATGTGCAGTGACGCTCCCCATCCAACATGAGAGAGCTTGAGGGGATCTGCAGAGAAGAATGGGAGAAACTCCCCAAATACAGGTGTGCCAAGCTTGTAGCGTCATACCCATGAAGACCTGAGGCTGTAATCGCTGCCAAAGGTGCTTCAACAAAGTACTGACTAAAACAGGGGTGGGCAACTCCAGTGTCACAGTTTTGCCCCAGCTAACACATCTGACTCCAATAATCACCTAATCATGATCTTCAGTTTAGAATACATGCTACTATTTCTAAAAAACAGTTTTTACTTTGTCATTATGGGGTATTGTGTGTAGATTGAGGGGGGGGGGACAATGAATCAATTTTGGAATAAGGATGTATCGTAATAAAATGTGGAAAAAGTCAAGGGGTCTGAATACTTCCCGAATGCACTGTATTTATCATCATCATCATCGTTGTAAATTTTAAAAAAACTTGAAAGTCATTTGTAGCTAGCTAGCTAACAGCCATGGCATGGAAGAGGGTAAAAGGATTAACGGCACCAGCTGTCAGAGGGATAGAGAAGGCTACTCTGGATAGGGTATGTACTGTTGTAGGTGGACATTATGAAAAGATTCGAGTTCCAGTTCCTAGCGAGAGAAACTGGGGAAAGAGAGATATAGAAACATAACATTCAGTGCCGTCTTATTTGAGTATGATTAAGCCTGTTTCTTTGTGATGTTTTCTGTCGTCAGATAAAGCAAGCTGTGAAAACCTGTATGCAGATGAAGAGGTCCCAATGAATGTCCCAAGAGAATAAGGGTACATCCTTGTATACCATGTGTTGCGTGTAAATGTTGTAAATAAAGTTTCAAAAAAGTCAACAATTAATAAACCTATTACAATTGGAGCAGCCAACCCTTCTATTCCAGCCCAGCACTAATACACCTGATTCAACTTCTCAAACCAAATTAGTTGATAATCAAGTGTGCTTTTGCTGGGCTGGAATAGAAGTCTGCTCACCAAGGAGATTAGGGATCAGTGGTGTGAGGTTGGCTACCTCTGGTATTTACTTTTTTGTAAAGATGAAATTATGCTTTCATAAAAATAGCCTAGGTACTTGTTACTAAAATGTCTAAACCTTTACATACGAGTTAGCTTCCCCATACACTTTTTATTTCATATAGTCAAAGTATTGATTCTTCAAAGTGAAGTGTTTAAATGTAACTTAACTATTATACAAAATGAACTAGTGTCAGTGTTAATTAACCACAGATCACAATCCTGCAATAAAGAGGGGAAGGGAATCTGTCTCTGACTTGTCTGTGTTGCTGTGTTGTATTCTCAAATGAACATGACCTTTTTGATCAGTTGTAAGCACCCCAAATAGTTTTATTTGATTGATATCCAGAGAGAGTGACAGCCATGTGAACCCATTTTGCAGCTGATGATAATGGCTATGTCAATGCAGCCATAGGCCTACAGCAGTGTTTCCCAACTCCAGTCCTCGAGTACAACCCAACAGCACACATACCTGATTCGGACAAACATACTTGATTCAACTCATTGAGGGCCTGACGATTAGTTGACAAGTTGAATCGGGTGTGCTTGTTCAGGACATCAATAAAAAGGTGTACTTTTGGGGTTACTTGAGGACTGGAGTTGGGAACCACTGGACCATCAGTATGATGACATTAGCCTTATGGGCATTTGCAATGGCCCCTTGGCATTGTGCAACTGAAGCAGAGATTAGCTTATTCCAATGATGAAATGATCAGAGCAGCTCCTGTACTAACAGCTGTCTGAGTTCAGATGGGAAAAAGGTGTCTCTGCTTTTTGACAGTTCTTGAGTCTTATCTCCTTGGTGTTTCATGATCTGTAAAAATATTTTTTCACGTCGTCTTTCCGGCCTTGTTAGAGCAGCCAAATACTGCACAATAATTTACCATGGTGTTGAATTAAGTCGTTTTAGACACTGTTATCATGCAGCTTGGGGTAGACACTCGGCTGTTATTGTCAAAAGAACTGATGCAGTGGTCTTCCAAACATGGCCTCCAGGAGGCGTCGTACATCACCTAGCAACCCTATATTGGGTGCAGGACTGTACAGGAAGATGTAGCCTGGCCTAGCGTTTTTGACCAGCTTACAACTGGGTCCAACTTTCTGTTGGGTGAGCGACTGTCAGATATGCTGCAGTTTATTTGTGGTAGGTTAAGGTTTAGATATGACTCACTAATGCCATCCTTAATTTGCATCTGGCCTTGCATAGTGGTTTAACTTGCAGAAACACTTAAATGCACTCAACTATGCATATGCAAATCTATGCATCAAAATTGCAATGTAACCAGTTTCATACAGAAATACATTTAATTGTAGGCCTAATGCATATCGTTAAATATGTTTGCTGGTTATTTTCAATCAAAACAGTCTTGGTTTATCCAGCATTGTAGTCAAATACTGGTAGGATGCTGCAACCTGGACTCATGGGTAGACATAACATAGTAAACGTAAATCGAGGACGATCCAATTAATGTTACGTTTCATATGGTATGTATTAAAATTTGTGTCTGTCCATCATACATTTCGTATGATATCTCACAAATTACAATTAGTATAATATGTTATGAATTTGCAAACCTAAGATATGTTATTAATTCAAATGTGTTATGCTATGTTAGCCACCTGCCTAACGTTAGCCACAACAAATTGGAATAGGTGCTAATGTTAGTTAGGGTTAAGTTTAGGTGTTAAGTTAAAGGGTTAGCTAAAAAGGTTAGGGGACGGGTTAGTTAACATGCTAAGTAGTTGCAAAGTAGTAAGTAGTTCAAAAGTTCCTAATTGGCTAAAATGCTAAAGTTGTCCGTAATAAGATTTGAACTTGCGTTATACACCCACCCATCCAACAACCCTACTTTCATTTTTGCCTTAGGTAACCAGCTGTCTTATAACTATACCAAACATAACACATCATACGATTTTGAATGTCTACTATTTTACTTTGACTATATTACATCTAATCTGAGACCAGGCTGCAAATCATACTAATTGGAGTTTCTAGAATAAACGTTTACTATGTTACGTCGTCTATGAGACCGGGCTGGTAGGATAGTCTACCGGTAGGTGTAGTTTTAAGAAATAGTGCGTCATAACTACATTTTGTCAAAGTTGTCATCCGCTCCAATCCATATGACTGGGTCCTGGTACTCACCATTGCGAAACCCGACAGGAGAGCTGAAGTTCTGCTCGTAGCCTTCAGCTTTGCTCGACTCAAGTAAAGTTTTCTCCAAGACAGAGCTTGCAACGAATGCTCGTTCAAACTCATTGCTGGCTACTGGTAATAACTTTTCAAGCAGTCAACCTGTAGTTCTTCCAAGTTGAAGAGTCGATTAAAAATACACGCGCTGCGGACTCATGCGACTTGACATACAATTGTACTTCTAAACTAATTCAGGAAATGACACGATACTACCCACAATCCAATGCTGTTTCTATTTGCCTTCTTGCGGAAGTTGTAGTGCGCCTATGAACATTCCTTTGTGGGTTGTGTGTCTAGTCTAGATCTGTATGGGTGCATGTTTGAATAGCCCTCGTCAACTTCGTCTAAATAATGCAAACAATGTGTTAAATACAATGGGATGATTATATTTGTTTGTCCAGCCATAGTCTATAGAATTGCACAAATGTATAACATATATTTTCACTTCTTGCATTTCAGCCATAGAAGATTGACAAGATTCTAGTACCAGAATTCCATCTGCAACAGTTCGATGCATCTGTGACTTTGGACGTGTTGTAAACTGTCTCAATGTGCTATTGGCTTGGTCGTGTTCATTAGTGCACTTATTATTAATGTTTTATCCAATTACTGGATTTGATAGGAAACATGCTATTGAGCAGCCATCTTTGACTCCCACCTAGTGGAGGCCATATCCTATATTATGACAAATCAATGAAGCCTGAGCATGAAGGCTTAGAAATAATTTTGTAAGGACTGCTTTTTTTTCAAATACTTTTAATGTGTTTAACTCATCTTTATTGGTCTTCCTTTTTAAGCTATTTGGTGTGCACATTTATACTAGTGCAATGTGTTCTTCCCTTTTATATTGCTTTGATTGTATGTGCTCTCTCACACCCATCTTTCCCCTCACACAAGTGCTGCTGCTGCTGCTGGCTTTGAGAGTATCTGCACAGTTAAAATGATTCTAATTGGTTTTGGTGACAGGTTTATGCACTGACCAAGTACTCAAGAAAAGGTGGGTGAGGACACAATCATGTAGTATGTCCCTGATGTCAGAGAAGACATGGCTCAATTAGGCATGCAGAACAATCTTATTGTATCTGTTATTGCCTGTTGTTGGGGCCAGTCTGCAGCCAGTCAAACTCAGTGTTGAACTAAATGTCCTGGCAAAGCTCCTAGAAACAGAAAGTAGATGAAGTCCCTTGTGACCAGAAAAGGAAAACAGCATATACTGCCTCATTTTCAAGAGTTTCACATGGACTTATTCAAAGAGTGTGACTGATGGCTATGGCAGTAAATGTGTCATTTCAGTCTCCTATGACAATAAATGTTTCTCAACAAACAGATGAGAAAATCAAAGGCTCGTGAGTCTGTCTCACCTAAACTAACTCTTCAGAGGTGTGTAGAATCGTTTTCCAGTATAATGCGCATTGCGCAGTAGTTTCTATTTTGTGGGGCACTCGGTGGGAGGGGGGGGGGGGGGGGGGGCGTGTGCAGCTGTCTCTTTTAATCTAACAATTGTACTATAATATTCCATTTCATTTGTTCATATGCACAGATGCAAGAAATGAATTGAACAACAACAAAATAAGGTTATGGACATTATTAGAACAAACTTACAGTATAATGATGATGACACACTTTTGTGAAATTGGTAATACTTTTGCAGCAATTCATTTAATTATTCCAAAGAAAGTACTCAATGTCCTACATTAGTACTTACTGGAACACCAAGAAATCACGAGATAGTCAGAGGAGCAAATGGCCTGTAGACACTAAGAAAGAGCAATCAAACCCAGAGCAGCTGATGGCTTCCTGTATCTGTCACCAAGTAAAATACATCCTCAATCATTATGAAAAATATTGTCTGAGAACATGCAACCGCCCTCATCATTCCCGACGACCCAGATGTCTTACCCTTGCCCCTGTCTTCTCTAATGACCCTCGGTCTGTGCTATTCCTGACCATTCCCTCCCTACCCCCTCCAGTTCCACCACCATTTCTGACTCTGCGCGCCGGACAGTAGACAATGGACCTGATCGGACAGCTCAGAGCTTCTGCTCTTTTCTGTCCATAAGAAACAATTCGATTGGTGGAAGAGGCAGGGCAGGCCAGGAGCAAGGAAGGAGGGTGTGGTCAAGCAAGGCATCCCCGAGGCTGGATGCCCTAAGGTTTTTATCAGAACGGGTGTAGATTAGTTTCGCCTTTTTTTTCTTCCCCGAGATGAGTTTGTGGTGTTTACTTTAAAAATAAAATATAAATAAAAAACAAGAGATAAAAAAAATCATTACAATTATAGCTCACAACTGTGCAGTGGGAGAGGGGTGGGGGCGCGAAGGAGTGCATTCACATATATCTACACATTTAACCGAATGCCATCTGTCTGTCTCTCCATTGGCTTGGCCTGTTCCCCCTGACCTTCCCAACGCATATGCATGAGGCTTCCTGCCGCCTTGTGTGTGCCTATGCAGCTGCCTGTTCCTGTGTGTGAAGAGAGGGAGAGGGGGGCGACTGAGAGAGAGAGAGAGAGAGAGCGGTGAATAGAGAACAGAACAGCAGCCGGGCTGGAAGCTTCAGCCATGTCAGTTTTCTCTAAAACGCTGGACAGACGATGAGAAGAGAGGAGCTATGGCCTTGTCACTGAGTGCAGATGAAGAGGATTATGAATCAGAATCTGAACAGGTTAGACAACAGAACATTGACACTGAACACATTGGGTTTCTAATCGGCATGCTGTTGTTTTTCTTCAAGAGGGGCTTTGCTTTAGAGCTGTAATCGTGAGTAGAACGTATTTTCTCTCCCCCCACCGTCCTCTTTTCTCTCGATCTTTGCTCACTTGCCATCATGAGCAGGAATAGGGTAGTAATTTGATTAGGGGAATGGAGGGAAAAGGGAAACATTTTGTTTCGGTAACTAATCCACTGGGCAAGAGCTAGCTTAGCTATTTCACAGGTTTTAGACATACGCCTTCTCCTGTCTCTGGCTCTTGTATCCAGACGACTTGTGTCAGACAGACCCAAGAAAGAAAGGAATGAGCTACCCACCAAAGTAGTTCTTTGATCTCCATACTTGATTTTCTTATGTGATCCAGTAACCTCAGAGCTCAGTTTTTGTGTTTTAAATAAAACCTGAAGAGGACACAGTGAATATACATGGTCTCTTTGACTACTAGATGTTTTTGTCACACACTGACCTGTCAGATTGTGTTCTTGGTCAAGCTACTGTGATTATGGAAAATTATGGGCCATTGTGACTGGTATTTTTGTGTGAACAGTGAGGGTGTGGGAGAGTAGTGTAGGAGGCAGCATGGCTGTACATGTGGGGCCTTTCACTTCACTTAACCTCAGGCTTGGTTTGTTACTTAAACTAAAGTAAATCGATTACCTTACCTCAGCCCATGCCAGCTGAAGCTCCATTATGTCACATTCAGGTTTAGCTCGCTTTACACACATACATATTTCTTCCATGTCTCAACTATCTGGATCACTAAGAAAATACCTCATATCATGTGAATTGTACTCACATAACATGATTTTCTTGACCCTCATTGCTCATATAACTCAGGCCTCACCATGCTCTGTGCCTTTTAAGAGGGGTTTGGGAGAGGGAACAATGAGCAGTCAGTGTTTACCCTCTTAATTTAGCAGAGGCGCACCGCACATAAACAAAATATACATTTTCGGGACAGAAAAAATGCTTTCAGTGTAAACTTGAATGACTCAAACCACACAAAGTATGTCGAAAAGATCATTCTCAAAGTGTATTCACACCCCTTCACCTTTTCAGCATTTTGTTACGTTACAGCCTTATTATAAAATGTATTAAATTGTTTTTTTTCCTCAACAATCTACACACAATACCCTATAATTACATAGCAAAAAACGGTTTTTAGAATGTTAGCAAATTTATAAAATAAAACGGAAATATCACATTTACATAAGTATTCAAATCCTTTAATTAGTACTTTGTTGAAGCACTTTGGGCAGCGATTACAGCCTAGTCTTCTTCGGTATGACGCTACAAGCTTGGCACGCCTGTATTTGTGGAGTTTCTTCCATTTCTTCTCTGCAGATCCTCTCAAGCTCTTGTCAGGTTGGATGGGAGGTGTTGCTGCACAGCGAATTCCAGGTCTCTCCTGAGATGTTAGATTGGATTCAAGTCCGGGCCCTGGCTGGGCCACTGAAGGACATTCAGAGACTTGTCCCGAAGCCACTCCTGCGTTGACTTGGCTGTGTGCTTAGGGTTGTTGTCCTTTTGGAAGGTGAACCTTTGCCCCAGTCTGAGGTCCTGAGCGCTCTGGAGCAGGTTTTCATCAAGGATCTCTGTACTTTGGTCCGTTCATCTTTCCCTCGATCCTGACTAGTCTCCCAGTTCCTGCCGCTGAAAATCATCCCCACAGCATGATGCTGCCACCACCATGCTTCACCGTAGGGATGGTATTGGCCAGGTGATGAGCGGTGCCTGGTTTCCTCCAGATGTGATGCTTAGCATTCAGGCCAAATAGTTCAATCTTGGTTTCATCAGACCAGAGAATCTTGTTTCTCATGGTCTGAGAGTCCTTTAGGTGCCTTTTGTAAAACTCCAAGCAGGCTGTCATGTGCCTTTTACTGAGGAGTGGCTTCCATCTGGCCACTCTACCATAAAGGCCTGATTGATGGAGTGCTGCAGAGATGGTTATCCCATCGTCACAGAGGAACCCTGGAGCTCTGTCAGAGTGACCATCGGGTTCTTGGTCACCTCCCAGACCAAGGCCCACCCTTCTCCCCTGATTGCTCAGTTTGGCTGGGTGGCCAGCTCTAGAAAGAGTCTTGGTGGTTCCAAACTTCATCCATTTAAGAACGATGTACTTCGTGTACTTATGGACCTTCAGTGCTGCAGAAATATTTTTGTACCTTTCCCCAGATCTGTGCCTTGACACAAACCTGTCTCGGGAGCTCTATGGACAATTCCTTCGACCTCATGGCTGTTTTTTCTGACATGCACTAATAACCATGGGACCTTTTTATATAGACCGATGTGGGTCTTTCCAAATCATGTCCAATCAATTGAATTTACCACAGGTGGACTCCAATCAAGTTGTAGAAACATGTCAAGGATGATCAATGGCAACAGGATACACCTGAGCTGAATTTCTAGTCTTATAGCAAAGGGTCTGAATACTTGTGTAAATAAGGTATTTGCATTTTTTTTTATTTATACATTTGCTAAAATGTCTAAACCTGTTTTCACTTTGTTATTATGGGGTAGATTGAGGAAAACAACATGTACTTTAGAATAAGGCTGTAACGTAACAAAATGTGGAAAAAGTTAAGGTCTGAATACTTTACAAATGCACGGTATTTGCATGTACAATCTTTGAGAATTAGAAATCACTAAAATAAAAGCTTAACAGTCAGGGAGAATAGAAATGTCTAAAAACAAATGTAGGAGTATTTCTGGCATGACTGGATTACTGACGGGGCAAGCAGGGTACATGCCCAGGGGCCCCGATTGGGTTCCCCATTGGTTTTGTTATGTTTGAGCACAAGAACACAGAAATAGCCATGCCCAAATATGAAGAATTGCAGGAATTAGATTTCAAATGGCAAAATTCTTTAACTCCAAGGAAAATGTGTGGAGAAAAAAACAGCAATTACTTTTCTCTCTGCCGCCAATTCCGTAACCGATTTACCCCTTTTTACAGAAACTGTTAGCTCTTACAGCACTACTTGACCGCTCTTGCCTGTTTGGCTACTTTTCGTTGTAGGTTACCCCGCAAGCAGAAAATACACGCTAGACCAGTGGGATCCAGGACCTTATGGAGGAAGATGTAGGATTGTTTCACTGAGTACTGATTCAAACACAACCCAGCTTCAAACTCCTTGCTCTTTCAGCTTCAATTAAAAGACAAATGGTGGTTTCCTGGGGGGCTATGAGTTAGGAAGCACAATACATTAAAGAGAAATGTAAAGAGAATTTAACTTCATATTCATCATCTCCAGCACCACACCAACATTAACATATGTGATGTAGTAAAAACAATAAGAGGAAGATAATTATTTCCAATGACATCAACCAATTAGTAGGCAATGCCTACTTAGAATTGGTTAAAATCACATGATGCCCATCGACATCAATGGAAACATTTCTCTTCCTCCATCTTTTTTAACACAAACAGAAACGCACCCTTTTCACATGGTTGATTTTGGGGTGGTGCTGAAGATGATGATGAATATGAAGTAGAACAATTTTGACATTTCCCTTTAAACACCCACTCGCACAGTCATTGTTCATGAAGGAGATGATTTCAATCTTATACTTTTGGCACAGTTGTAGAGATGTCATAGGCTCCCCCCCCTCTTTGTGTTGTGTGGCGTCCTGTGGCCCACTGGAGCTAGGCAGATGGTGAACCATGTGACTTCCTACCATAGCACTGATATCCACAGTGAAACTGAGTCAGAGGGCCTTACTCAGACCAGGCCCCCATCTAGGCCTAGTGTTTGAGGGCCTCAACAAACTTACCTAACATTCGTAGCAAATTAGTCAGCCAAGTTACAGTAAGTGCTGGTCCGTTGTTTTGTTTCTGTTCCTTGTCTGGAACTATTAAAGCTCAAGACTCTGTAGACAAACACATTAGTCTTCATATTTTTGACTAGATTCTGTAATATTTCATACCAGCGAGACCACTTTGGTTAAAAATACTATAAAAGGGTCTTAAAAGCCAAATGCAATAAAATAATTGTTATTTTGTTTCTTGAATTAGTGGTCAAAAGGAAACAAAAATTGCTTCTTAGCCAAGAGCAATTTCTCAAGCAAGAATTTTGCTAATGTATTAAAAATAAACAAATGCCTTATCTACATAAGTATTCAGACCCTATGAGATTCAACATTGATCTCCGGTGCATCCTGTTTCCATTGAATATCCTTCAAATTTTTCTACAACTTGATTGGAGTCCATCTGATTTGGAAAGACACACCTGTCTAGTTGGTACAACAGCTGTTAGTGCATGTCAGAGCAAAAACCAAGCCATGAGGTCGAAGGAATTGTCCGTATAGCTCAGAGACAGGATTGTGTCGAGGCACAGATCTGAGAAAGGGTACCAAAAAATGTCTGCAGCATCGCAGGTCCCCAAGAACACCGTGACCTCCATCATTCTTAAATGGAAGAAGTTTGGAACTACCAAGACTCTTCCTAGAGCTGGCCACCCGGCCAAACTGAGAAATCAGGGGAGAAGGGCAACACCCACCCGTAGCACGTGCTCCAGCAGGTATAGCCAGCCGCCTTTACGTCCAGTTCTCTGCTGCCAATGACTGGAACGAATTGCAAAAATCAGAGACTTATATCTCCCGCTCTAACTTTAAGCATCAGCAGTCAGAGCAGCTTACTGATCACTGTACCTGTACACAGCCAATTTGTAAATAGCACACCAAACTACCTCATCCCCATATTATTACTTACTGGGGTGCAAGAGGGTATCTCTACTTGCACATCTATCTCTCCAGTATTAATGCTAGATTGTAATTATTTCGCCTCTATGGCCTATTTATTGCTTGCCTCCCTAGTCTTCTACATTTGCACACACTGTACATAGATTTATTTTCTATTTTTATTTTCTATTGTGTTATTGACAGTACATTTGTTTATGTGTAGCTCTGTGTTGTTTTTGTCACACTGCTTTGCTGTATCTTGGCCAGGCCACAGTTGTACATGAGAACTTGTTCTCAACTGGCCTACCTGGTTAAATACAGGTGAAGTAAAAAAAGGGACTTGGTCAGGGTGGTGACCAGGAACCCGATGGTCACTCTGACAGAGCTATAGAGTTCCTCTGTGGAGATGGGAGAACCTTCCAGAAGGACAACAATCTCTGCAGCACTCCACCAATCAGGCCTTTATGGTAGAGTGGCCAGACGGAAGCCACAATATCATTAAAAGGCACATGACAGCCCGCTTGGTGTTTGCCAAAAGGCACCTAAAAGACTCTCAGACCATGAGAAACAAGATTCTCTGGTCTGATGAAACCAACATTGAACTATTTGGCCTGAATGCCAAGCGTCACGTCTAGAGGAAACCAGGCACCGCTCATCACCTGGCCAATACCATCCCTACGGTAAAGCATGGTGGTGGCAGCATCAAGCTGGGGGGATATTTTTCAGTGGCAGGGACTGGGAGACTAGTCAGGATCGAGGGAAAGATGAACGGACCAAAGTACAGAGAGATCCTTGATAAAAACCTGCTCCAGAGCACTCAGGACCTCAGACTGGGGTGAAGGTTCAGCTTGCAACAGGACAACGACCCTAAGCACACAGCCAAGACAACGCAGAAGTGGCTTCGGGACAAGTCTCTGAATGTCCTTGAGTGGCCCAGCCAGAGCCCGGACTTGAAACCCAGTCAAACATCTCAGGAGAGACCTGAAAATAGCTCTGCAGCGACGCTCCCCATCCAACCTGACAGACCTTG
Organism: Oncorhynchus clarkii lewisi; assembly: GCF_045791955.1. Classification (NCBI taxonomy): domain Eukaryota; kingdom Metazoa; phylum Chordata; class Actinopteri; order Salmoniformes; family Salmonidae; genus Oncorhynchus; species Oncorhynchus clarkii. The sequence continues at coordinate 13,821,559 of NC_092176.1, read as the reverse complement.
AAAGGATCTGCAGAGAAGAATAGGAGAAACTCTCTAAATGCAGGTGTGCCAAGCTTGTAGCGTCACACCCAAGAAGACTCAAAGCTGTAATTGCTGCCAAAGGTGCTTCAACAGAGTAAAGGGTCTGAATACTTATGTAAATGTGAGATTTCAGTTGTTTTTTTTTTATATACATTTGTAAACATTTCTAAAATCCTGTTTTTGCTTTGTCATTATGTGGTATTGTGTGTAGATTTGATGATGGGGGGGGGGGGGTACAGTTTAATCCATTTTAGAATAAAATGTGTGAAAAGTCAAGGGGTCTGAATACTTGTCGAATGCACTATATTCGCCTATATAAACACATTGAAGAACAGATTCACTACTTGGAACAGATAGTCTCATAAGGAAGATTGTTCTGAAGTGTCTCTCCTACATCAGAGAGATATATGAAAGACCAGAAAGCATTTGTTGCAACACTACCGACATGTTCATGAGCGTCTCATCCTTCCATAAGACTGTGTGGGCCAAACCGTTCAGGCGCTACAAATCAAATCAAAGTTTACTTGTCACGTGCTGAATACAACAGGTATAGATCTTACAGTGAAATGCTTACTTACAGGCTCTAACCAATAGTGCAAAAAAGGTATTAGGTGAACAATAGGTAAGTCAAGTTATTAAAACGACAGTAAAAAGATAGTGAAAAACAGTAGCGAGGCTACATACGGACACCGCTTAGTCCGGCTGATTGTGGTAGTATGTACAGTCATGGCCAAAACTTTTGAGAATGACACAAATATTAATATTAGTCTGCTGCCTCAGTTTGTATCATGGCAATTGGCATATACTCCAGAATGTTATGAAGAGTGATCAGATGAATTGCAATTAATTGCAAAGTCCCTCTTTGCCATGCAAATGAACTGAATCCCCCAAAAAATATTTCCACTGCATTTCAGCCCTGCCACAAAAGGACCAGCTGACATCATGTCAGCGATTCTCTCGTTAACAGGTGTGAGTGTTGACGAGGACAAGGCTGGAGAATACTCTGTCATGCTGATTGAGTTTGAATAACAGACTGGAAGCTTCAAAAGGAGGGTGGTGCTTGGAATGATTGTTCTTCCTCTGTCAATCATGGTTACCTGCAAGGAAACGCGTGCCGTCATTGTTGCTTTGCACAAAAAGGGGCTTCACAGGCTGCGGGATCGGGGCACCACCAGTACAGAGCTTGCTCAGGAATAGCAGCAGGCATGTGTGAGTGCATCTGTATGCACAATGAGGCGAATACTTTTAGAGGATGGCCTGGTGTCAAGAAGGGCAGCAAAGAAGCCACTTCTCTCCAGGAAAAACATCAGGGACAGACTGGTATTCTGCAAAAGGTATAGGGATTGGACTGCTGAGGACTGGGGTAAAGTCATTTTCTTTGAATCCCCTTTCCAATTGTTTGGAGCATCTGGAAAAAAGTTTGTCCGGAGAAGACAAGGTGAGCGCTACCATCAGCCCCATCATGCCAACAGTAAAGCATCCCGAGACCATTCATGTGTGGGTTTGCTTCTCAGCCAAGGGAGTGGGCTCACTCACAATTTTGCCTAAGAACACAGCCATGAATAAAGAATGGTACCAACACATCCTCCGAGAGCAACTTCTCGCAACCATCCAGGAACAGTTTGGTGACGAACAGTGCCTTTTCCAGCATGATGGAGCACATTGCCATAAGGCAAAATTGATAACTAAGTGGCTCGGGGAACAAAACATCGATATTTTGGGTCCATGGCCAGGAAACTCCCCAGACCTTAATTCCATTGAGAACTTGCGGTCAATCCTCAAGAGGTGGGTGGACAAACAAAACCCCACAAATTCTGACATACTCCAAGCATTGATTATGCAATAATGGGCTGCCATCAGTCAGGATGTGGCCCAGATGTTAATTGACAGCATGCCAGGGCGGATTGCAGAGGTCTTGAAAAAGCAGGGTCAACGCTGCAAATATTGACTCTTTGCATGAACTTCATGTAATTGTCAATAAAATTATTTGACACTTATGAAATGCTTGTAATTATACTTCAGTATTCCATAGTAACATCTGACAAAAATATCTAAAGACACTGAAGCAGCAAACTTTGTGGAAATTAATATTTGTGTCATTCTCAAAACTTTTGGCAATGACTGTACATGTAGATATGGTTAAAGTGACTATGCATATATGATGAACAGAGAGTAGCAGTAGCGTAAAATAGGGGTTGGTGGGTGGCGGGACACAATGTAGATAGCCCGGTTAGCCAATGTGTGGGAGCACTGTTTGGTCGGACCAATTGAGGTAGGATATACATATGTACATGAATGTATAGTTAAAGTGAATATGCATATATGATAAACAGAGAGCAGCAGCGTAAAGGGGGGTTGGGGGAGGTGGGCACACAATGCAAATAGTCCTCGTAACCATTTGATTACCTGTTCAGGCCTCTTATGGCTTGGGGGTAAAAACTGTTGTAGTATTTTTGTTCTAGACTTGGCACTCCGGTACCGCTTGCCATGTGGTAGTAGAGAGAACAGTCAATGACTGGGGTTGCTGAGGTCTTTGACAATTTTTAGGGCCTTCCTCTGACACCGCCTGGTGTAGAGGTCCTGGATGGCAGGCAGCTTAGCTCCAGTGATGTACTGGGCCGTACGCGCTACCCTCTGTAGTGCCTTGCGATCGGAGGCCGAGCAATTGCCATACCAGGCAGTGATGCAACCAGTCAAGGTGCTCTCGATGTTGCAGCTGTAAAACATTTTGAGGATCTCAGGAACCATGCCAAATCTTTTTAGTTTCCTGAGGGGTAATAGGCTTTGTCGTGCCCTCTTCACGACTCTCATGGTGTGTTTGGACCATTCTAGTTTGTTGTTGATGTGGACAGCAAGGAACTTGAAGCTCTCAACCTGCTCCACTACAGCCCCGTCGATGAGAATGGGGGCGTGCTCGGTCCTCCTTTTCCTGTAGTCCACAATAATTTCCTTAGTCTTGGTTACGTTGAGAGACAAGTTATTATTCTGGCACCACTCCGCCAGGTCCTCCCTCTAGTTTGTTTCGTCATTGTCTGTGATCAGGCACAGACAATCACTGTTGTGTCGTCTGCGAACTTAATGATGGTGTTGGAGTCGTTCCTGACCATGCAGTCGTGGGTGAACAGGGAGTACAGGAGGGGACTGAGCACGCACCCCTGGGGGGCTCCAGTGTTGAGGATCAGCGTGGCAGATGTGTTGCTACCTACCCTCACCACCTGGGGACGGCTAAATCATGAATAAAATGCAGAAACAAAGAGCACCACATATTGGTCATTGGTCTCTGTTCCTATAGGAACAATCAGCCCAGGTCAAATCACTAAGTCAAGGTCAAATCAGGAAGTCCAGGATCCAGTTGCAGAGGGAGGTGTTTAGTCCCAGGGTCCTTAGCTAAGTGATGAGCTTTGAGGATACTATGGTGTTGAACGCTGAGCTGTAGTCAATGAATAGCATTCTCACGTAGGTGTTCCTTTTGTCCTGGTTTGGAGAGGGTGTGGAGTGCAATAGAGATTGCATCATCTTTGGATCTGTTTGGGCAGTATGCAAATTGGAGTGGGTCTAGGGTTTCTGGGATAATGGTGTTGATGTGAGCCATTACCAGCCTTTCAAAGCACTTCATGGCTATGGACGTGAGTGCTACGGGTCTGTAGTATTTTAGGCAGGTTGCCTTTGTGTTCTTGGGCACAGGGACTATGGTGGTCTGCTTGAAACATGTTGGTATTACAGACTCAATCAGGGACATGTTGAAAATGTCAGTGAAGACACCTGCCAGTTGGTCAGCACATGCCCCGGAGCACACGGCCTGGTAATCCGTCTGGCCCCGGAGCCTTGTGTACGTTGACCTCTTTTTAAAGGTCTTACTCACGTCGGCTACGGAGAGCGTGATCACACAGTCGTTTGGAATTGCTGATGCTCTCCTGCATGCCTCAGTGTTGCTTGCCTCGAAGCGAGCACAGAAGTGATTTCGCTCGTCTGGTAGGCTCGTGTCACTGGGCTGCTCGTGGCTGTGTAGTCTGTAATAGTTTGCAAGCCCTGCCACAAGACGAGTGTCGGAGCCGGTGCAGTATGATTCAATCTTAGCCCTGTATTGACATTTTGCCTGTTTGATGGTTCGTCGCAGGTGTCGTGTCTTTGGCATCATAAAAATAAGTCTTCAGTTTAATCAAATAAATTCTCTGTAATTATTATTACGTGATTAAACTAACTAGGAAGTCGGGGCACCAAGGGAAATATTCAGACTACAAAGATATAATTTTCCTAATAACTTTCAGATATTTTAATATCTGATCAATTGGTCTTCTAGTTAATGAATTATTCTTTACCTCACGTTAGTCTCATTCCATACGTCGTAAATTGTTGGTTATCTGCACGAACCCAGTCTTCACTATGAATCCTCCATACTTCAATTGTCTCAGTTAATAAATAAATGATTAACTAAATAATCACAGAAATCTCTGTTGGAAAGTTTGTTTCTGTTGTAGAGTTTGTCCGCCCTCTCTCTCTCTGCCGTGGTTAGAATGGATAGTTCAGAGCAACATTCAGCAATGTTGTTATAGAATAGTTGTTTCGGCGGTTGTCTGCCTTCGCATTCACGGGTACATCATTTCTAGCTGCAGACTAGTAGTTTGTATCGAAGAGTAGCTCTTATTCTGTCGGATCGATCGTCTCAGAGTTTAACCACGTGGTATGGTTAAAAGATTCAACAATCTACTCAAACCTTAACTCCCTCTGTGATGAGGTACTGGTCTGAAACCTTAGCCCTCTCGTGGTAATCGAGGTAAGCTGGTCTGAAGGGAATTCTTCCCGGTGGGGGTTATATTCGTAACAGTAGAAAGGGGCTGTCCCATGACGCCAGATCAATGTCTGTGCTCATGGGGCGGGCCAATGATTTAGTTAAACTCCAAAGGGAATGAGAGTTTCCTTCATTAAACAGTTTAAAATAACATTACATAATTTCACAAATAGTTTCATCTTTACTCATTAATTTTTATACAACAATCAGATGCAAGCCTCACAACTGATACTCTTGTATAAACAGAGTTATGGTAACATGGCTGTATTGTCTCTCATGAGTTTCATAAAATTGTACAAAACGGACCAGTTCGTAGCTGGCTACTTCACCGACCGTTTATACATTCTCCACAACATGAATATTGTTCAGTTCTCAAGTTCTGTGATGTGGAAGAAGTTCCTTTGTTCTCTCTATGAAAACTCACTCTCTCTTATACTCTGGCCATGAGGAGAGAACTCCTCAAGGAATGTATGACCTGCCTAACAGAGCCTGTTGGTAGGGGGTGAGAGAGGGGGATGGTACTCGCTATCCCCAAAGAGGGCAACGCCATGACACAGGGCGTAGCAGGATTTCTTGTAAGCTTCCGGGTTAGAGTACCCTTTAGCTCAGTGCAAATGTTGCCTGTAATCCATGGCTTCTGGTTGGGGTATGTACGTACAGTCACTGTGGGACGACGTCCTCGATGCACTTATTGATAAAGCCAGTGACTGATGTGGTGTACTCCTCAATGCCATCGGAATAGCAAAACAGTCCTGTAGTTTAGCATCTGCTTCATCTGACCACTTTTTTATAGACCGAGTCACTGGTGCGTCCTGCTTTAATTTTTTTTTGTAAGCAGGAATCAGGAGGATAGAGTTGTGGTCGGATTTACCAAATGGAGGGAGAGCTTTGTATGCAAGTACAGGTGATCTAGAATTGTTTTTTTTCTCTGGTTGCACATTTTAACATGTTGATAGAAATTTGGTAGAACTGATTTAAGTTTCCCTGCTTTAAAGTTTCCGGCCACTAGGAGCGCCACCTCTGGGTGAGTGGTTTCCTGTTTGCTTATTTCCTTATACAGCTGACTGAGTGCGGTCTTAGTGCCAGCATCTCTGTGGTGGTAAATAAACAGCCGCGAAAAGTATAGCTGAAAACTCTAGGCAAGTAGTGTGGCTTTCAATTTATCACAATATACTCTACTATCATGCGAGCAAAATCTAGAGACTTCCTTAGATTTCGTGCACCAGCTGTGGTTTACAAATATGCACAGACCGACCCCCTCGTCTTACCGGACTGTGCTGTTCTATCCTGCCGGTGCAGCGTGTATCCCGCTAGCTGAATATCCATGTCGTCATTCAGCTACGATTCTGTGAAACATAGGATATTACAGTTTTTGCTGTCCCGTCGGTAGGATATTCTTGATCGTACCTCGTCTAGTTTATTGTCCAATGATTGCACGTTGGCAAGTAATATTGACGGTAACGGCAGCTTTCCCACTCGCCTTCTGCTAGCTCTGTTACCTTTTCAACGCAGATGCTGAAGTGAGACATCGGCAGATGCGGTGGACTGAGACGCACCGAATGCAAAAAACAGATATTTATCTTAAATTGATGGATTTTTATGGGGCTTTTTTTTATTATGCTAATTATGTATACCGCCTGGTGATGTTGCCAGGCAGGCCAAGACTCTCATCAAAACAGACTAAAATTTCAGGTGGTCTTTTCAAACAGCTCTTACACTAAAATGGCAATATAATCATTTTCGCAGTATTAATCCAACCTCAGTGTGGGTCTACACTGAACAAAAATATAAACGCAACACGTAAAGTGTTGGTCCCATGTTTTCATGAGCTGACATAAAAGATCGCAGAAATTTTCCAGAAACACAAAAAGTTTGTTTCTCCTTTGCCAAGATAATCCATCCATCTAACAGATGTGGCATCTCAAGAAGTTAATTAAACAACATTATCATTACACGGGTGCACGTTATGCTGGGGACAATAAAAGGCCACTCTAAAATGTGCGTTGCACAGTCCCTCAAACTTGAGACAATTGGCATGCTAACTGGAGGAATGTCCACCAGAGCTGTTGCCAGATCATTTAATGTTACTTTCTCTAGCATAAGCCTCCTCCAACTTCGTTTTAGAGAATTTGGGTATGAGTCCAATCGTCCTCGCATCCGCAAACCACATGTATGGCGTTGTGTGGGCGAGCAGTTTGCTGTTGTCAACAGTGCCCCATGGTGGGGTTATGGTATGAGCAGGCATAAGCTACGGACAATGAACACAATTGCATCTTATCAATGGCAATTTGAATGCAAAGAGATACTGTGATGAGGTCCTGAGGCCCTTTAAAAAAATATATATATTTTTTAAAGGTGTCTGTGACCAACTGATGCATATCTGTATTCCCAGTCATGTGAAATGCATAAATTAGGGCCTAATTAATTTATTTCAATAATTTGTTTTCTTTATGTGAACTGTAATTCAGTAAAATCGTTGAAATTGTTGCATTGTGTGTGTGTGTGTGTGTGTGTGTGTGTGTGTGTGTGTACAGTTGAAGTTGGAAGTTTACATACACCACTCAGTTTTTCACAATTCCTGACATTTAATCCTAGTAAAAAATGCAATGTCTTAGGTCAGTTAGGATCACCACTTTATTTAAAGAATGTGAAATGTCAGAATAATAGTAGAGTGATTTTATTTCAGCTTTTATTTCTTTAATCACATTCCCAGTGGTTCAGAAGTTTTACATGCACTCAATTAGAATTTGGTAGCATTGCCTTTAAATTGTTTAACTTGGGTCAAACATTTTGGGTAGCCTTCCACACGCTTCCCACAATAAGTTTGGGGAATGTTGGCCCATTCCTCCTGACAGAGCTGGTGTAACTGAGTCAGGTTTGTAGGCCTCCTTGATCGCACACACTTTTTCAGTTCTGCCCACATATTTTCTATAGGATTGAGGTCAGGGCTTTGTAGACCATACTCACCCACTTGTTAGGTAAGTACTCATTTTGTTTGTTTTAACCAAGACAAACTCATGCCCCTTTGGTAGAACAGAATTGTGTAGAACGTTGTTTATTTACATCAAACACAGAAGACTTTGTCAAGCATTTTGTCATGCTGACGCTGTTGCACACAACGCTTGCCTATTTGGAGTAAGAGAGTATCAGATACTTTACTCAAGGACTCTGTCAGGGTGAAGATGAGAGTGTCCCAGGGGAAAAGAGGTCATGCAGCACACATGGGATTTTAGTGGGCCTACACGTTGATCCTGTCTGTCTATTAGGGCCTTTTTGATGTTAAGGATCTGTTGTGTTGGATACCATTTTGTAGAGTTCTGCTCAAAGGTCTCTCAAAATGATCTGTTTTTGGAAGTTCAACAGTTCAAGACAATGCCAGGAATATGTTGCAATCGCACTTGAATGTTGTGCAATGCTGATAGTCACAGTGTTTTTCTGATGTCTTCACACACACTTATTGGTCAATCATATTTATTCTGAAAAGCATTGTAGTCTGTGTTTCCCAATCCCTGTTAGATGCTGCGTCGTCAACAACGGTATATGTTTGAGAACCTCAGTTTGGATCTGGAAAATGCTTGAGGATGGCCAAAGATGAAATGTCATCAAAAACAACTCTCTCTCTCTCCAAACCTGAAGAAAAGCTTCCTGATAGAAAATGTTCTTGTGGCATGTCTCCCGTCCCCGGTGAAATGTTATTTTGGTATTCATGAAGGAACACTTTGTTCTCAATGACCCTGTTGTAGTGTGTGTGTTTTTTTTTTCTCTCTCTCTCTCTCTCTCTCTTTAAGCCCTCAGTTTTAAAAAAGCAGATGGAATTATTGCTGAGGTTTTTGTCCTTATTAGCCAGGATAGTCCAGGAGGATGATTATGTAAGGGGTGACGTGTGTATCTCAGTGTTTAGTTCAGGGGTGGAAGGTTTTCACTGTTGTGGATTCATTCTTAATTGAGGAGCATTGCTAGGTGGTAAGATGTTTTCGGTGAACCTGTGTGTGTGTTGCTGTCTTGTGATTCATGTTTATTTTCATTGATGGACTTACTGGCTAATACAGTGGCAGATGTGTTTGGGCCATAAATACACAAGCATGCAGTGTTGACATGCTTACTTAAGCCTAACAAATAAGAATTTGTTCTTAACTGACTTGCCTAGTTAAATAAAGGTCAAATAAACGGTCCTCATAGCCCTCCCTGTGCCTTGAAGTTCTTGTTACTGAGCTTGTGCTATTTCATTGTTTGTTTTCTCTAATTGAAAAGCATTGATTATGTCATTAAGAGTCATGTTCTGTATGTTCAACAGAATATATTTCCTCCAAACCTCTAGATGAAATCTGGTGTCTATTTATTTTAAAGCTGTCATATTTTGACACCATGCAATTCGTACCTTTAAAAAAAAAATATATATATATATATATATAATATGTATTTTGTGTAGGTTGTTTAAATGTTGTATAGGCCTTATAGATGAGCTGTGCGGGTCACTGATGTCCTTTGCAGGAGATAGTAAGCAGGACACCATGCTCAACTGGGACTGCGGGCTCTTTGTGACAACCAGCAGATTCTACTTGAGGTGTACATCTATTCGGTTTAGTTTCCCTTCAGGGATCACTATAGGTCCATATCCACCACTCCCGATGCTATAGCCTGCCAGGGAAGGAGAATGGTCCTTTCTTAGGATCTACCTGCTATTTCACTCATCGATCCCACAACAAAGTGTTTTTAGTGCCAGTAAGAACAGCCACCAGGGGAATGAATAACCCAATTTACAACACATTCATCTCTTAACTTTTTTCCCAGCATATCTCCCATGGCCTCAAGTTGTGTACCTTACTGCTGCAAGAGGAGTCATGAAAATGATTTATTTCAAAATAATCCTAACCCCCTCCCCCCTCCCGTTAAAGTACAGTATGTCTCTGCTAGTTCCCACCTTCTCTCATTATTCTATTCAAATGGTTAGGAAAAGCAGGGGGACTGTGTTTCCAAGGAAACACTCGCCTCTGCAGCACAAAAATGCTTCTCAGTAATTGCATAGGGAATCTCTCATTTGGATGGTTTTATTTTTCTGGTGGCTCTAGGCTTGGGTGAAGAGCATTGGGAGAATCTTTTTTGTCGGGGGGGGGGACAAACGCTGATTTGCAGATTTGGCATTGTCATCTAGAAACGTTTGTGGCTCACAGCCGGTGGCCTCTGCACTACTGTCTCACTAGCTTTATGAATGTCAGAATTAGACCATACAGTACTAGATGCTTTGTGTTCAGTAATGAAGTCGAAGGTAGTTTACTGTCTTGGGCAACGGTGTCCATTAAATTTCCCACCTCAACTTGAATTGTATAATTTTTCTCTCTGCAGCAGCATGCAGCCAACCGGCCAAAGCCCAAGATGGGGACGTCAGCAGCGGTCAAGCTGCCGTCGAATCGCAGTGCGTCTGGCGCCAGACGCAGGAGAACACGCTGCCGAAAGTGTGAGGCGTGCCTCCGAACCGAGTGTGGAGACTGTCACTTCTGTAAAGACATGAAGAAGTTTGGAGGACCAGGGCGCATGAAGCAGTCCTGTATCATGAGGCAGTGCATTGCAGTGAGTAAAGCCAAAGAAACCACACAGGCTTTTCATTATCCATACTATTTAGCAGAGAGTTCAGTTAGCCAATATTGTCTTATTCAATGATGCAGTGCTGTGCCACATGCAAAGACTGTGCATTTGACATACAAACCATAATGAGAGGTTCAGGGTTTAAAACCAGGGTCAGCGTAAGAGAACCGACCAGAAGTACAATGATACAGAGCGAGACAACAGGAAGTGAGTGCTAACATTTTTTTATTTGGCACAGTGTGACTCATTCATGTGTCAATGGTCTCTAGATTCTGTCCAATCAGTGGACATTTGTCTACGGCTTGGCGTCGTCGCCAATGTCTGTTAATGATTCTCCTAAAACAGGAAACACAGAATGACCAGTTGCAACTTATGAACACCATTTCCGAATTGTATTGCACATTGGCATAGTAGACCCAATGTGTCTGAATCAATGAGTTTCACGGAATGTTGTGTTTGTCCCTTGCAGCCTGTCCTGCCCCACACGGCTGTGTGTGTTGTGTGTGGAGAAGCAGGTAAGGAGGACTCCCTAGAGGAAGAGGAGGACAAGTTCAACATCATGCTCATGGAGTGCTCCATCTGCAGTGAGATTGTTCACCCCAACTGCTTAAAGGTGAGCTAGGATGAGCATGTCAAGTCATGACTGGACACGAGGCCAAGCCTCCGCTTGATGAGTTTGATGACTCATCATTTGTGTGTGACGTTCGCCTGAATGGTTTTTATATGCTTTGTGACTCATTTGAGGGTAATACTGTATCCTGGAATGTTTGCTGCTGTACCAGTGGTAGGTGATTCACTGCGTTTGACTTTCAGACAGTTTTACAAGGCAGCTTGAGGCGTTGGTGTGGTGGGGACTTCCTGTTGTTGTTTGACACGGACTGAACCAGCTCATCAATTTCCTTCCTCCAGATTGACTTACAGAAGGCTAATATAGTGTCTGGGAAGGGGAAGTGTCCAGCTGAAATCACATGGCATAAGAATAGAGCTTTGCAGTGTTGTTGACATTGCCGGGTCGAGCCGGATGCAAATAAAATGCAAAGTGACTCATGCACCAATCTGCCAAACCATAGCATGATCTTGCTCAAACCTGTTCAAATGAAGGGAAGTTGTGACTGCCTTTGGTATTCCATGCACATAATACTCTAAAGTGATAGGTAAAGTATTGCTGAAGAATATACATTTTTCATTTTGATAATAGGAATTTGTGTGACGGTCTTTATATCAGATGCTAGAGGTTGTCGGTTGTCCAGAGATTCTCACTTTAATTGTCTGAGGGAAAAAATACGTGTTTTTAACCGCCTCACGTTAAGTGGACCCGGTCGTGCTTTCAGTTCCCGCTTTCTCTCTGTGGTGAAAACATTGTACTTTATTCTTGACTCCCTGTCTGCCCTTCTTGTCAACTAGCTCTTTTACTTCATGGTTTTCAGGTTAAGGATGCCTCTGGCGTGGTGAATGATGAACTTCCCAACTGTTGGGAATGTCCCAAATGCAACTACGCTGGGAAAACAGGAAAAGTGAGTACCTGTATGAATTCATCCTTTATCCTCAAGTATGTGCAGAAATATACAATGTACATGTTACTGGGTATATTACTGATTTCAGTTGCCACAACATATTTTGTAGTCTGGTGTTGGATTTGCATTGACTTAATAAACAGGGCTGTGAACTTTGGAAAACATTCCCCAAAGAGTTAAATTCTTTCAAGTGTGAGGCATTTCGTAATGCATTTACTTTGTGGCTTTTACTTCCTGTTCATGTACTTACTGTGCTACTTACCAATGCCCTTTCTGTTACAGGGGAAACCAACACCTAATTCTCTAGAAGTGGTAGTCACAGTCTATCTCGTTTAACTCTTGTGAAACAGTAGCTCAGTTTGTTGACAACGTTGTGATAAGCAAAAGGTATAAAGTTGTCTCCTTTTTCCCCCACCTTTTGGTCTGCAAGCAAAAAAGGGGACCAGGGTTCAAGTACGCGTCCAACCTCCCTGGCTCTCTGCTGAGGGAGCAGAAGGTGGTCAAGGAGGAGGGAGAGTCCACCTCTACGTCTACAGTCAAGAGGAAGCCTGAGAGGGATGAGACTCCCAGACACAGACCTGAGGAATGGGAGCCCCTTCACAGACAACCCCCTGTCCTGTCCCCTAGCACCCTGCCTCGGCCCAGACCTGAGGACAAACTGAGGAAGAAGAGGAAGCTCTTCGACGATGACTATGAAGAGGACTTTGATGTGAGGAAGAAGGTAGAGATACTCCGATTTTAGCATGTGGTTTGTGTTTGTTAGTATAACGTTACACTCTCACTATGGGTGGCAATTTTCATGCTATGCCAAGCAACTCCTTTTGTTTAAAGTCTGGATGCTATGTGCTCTGGTATACATAGTTGAACATACTCTCTAACTAAACCTTCCTATCTCCAGGGAAAGTCAGATGGACATCTGTTCCTTAATCAGATCAAGACTGAAGAGGAGGAGGTGGATGAAGAGGAGAAGGCCTCTCTGTACCGGCGAGGCCTGGAGAGGAGAGGGCGTTTAGGAGATACCGAGGAGGAGGCAGAGTACGAGGATGACGAGGACACAAAGACAAGCCTGCCCAGGCCTCCTCTCAAAACTCCTGTTCTAGACAGTGACCAGTCTCACTGCAGCTCTCCATGGGCTGGCCCCAGTAGTGAGGGGGGCAGTGAACCCCAGGAGAAGGGCCCACGTCCCAAAGTGTGCCGCAAACGCCGATTACCAAACAAAGAGCTGAGTAAAGAGCTGAGCAAAGCACTGAACCAGGAGATCCAGAAGACCGAGGACTGCCTTGCCAATGAGAACCGCCAGCCCCTGAAGTTGGAGCCAGAGAGTGAGAATGAAGAGCCAAAGAGGAGCTTCCGCAATGGCAGTGACCTAGGAGGGGAGCGGCCACACCTCTGGACCAAGGAAATTAACTGCACTCCCTGGGAGCTGCGCCACTTCTACCCCGGCCAAATCACCCCTCTGGGCTTCAACAGGAGCTCCCCTGGCACCCGGCCCCTGCCCCCACGCTCCCCACCCAAGTGTGTCCAAATGGAGCGCCACGTCATCCGGCCGCCCCCCATCAGCCCCCCGCCGGATAGATTGCCCCTGGTGGACGGGAAAACCCACGCGGTGCAGCGAGAGGTCTGGGTGAAGATCTTCGGACACATCACACACAAGGAGCTGTGTGTCTGCATGCGTGTCTGCAAGACATGGAACCGATGGTGAGAGCTCCATTCTACTCAAACTGTGTTACTTCACATCGCGGGCCTTTTAAAAACATAAACACTTGGTATATTTGAATCTAGGTATCTAAAACCTTCACCTGTCCATTACAAATAGTGAGTGTGTGTCTCCATTGTCTATCTCTGACAGGTGCTGTGATAAAAGACTGTGGACCATAATCGATCTGAACCGCTGTAAATCTATCACTCCCCTCATGCTGAGTGGCATCATCCGCAGACAGCCCCTCTCACTGGACCTCAGCTGGACCAACATCTCCAAGAAGCAACTAAGCTGGCTTATAAACCGCTTACCAGGTATGTACCATGGCCATGTCACACTGATCTATGAGAGAGAAATATGGTTTGGGTCGAGATTAGAGACTGTCCATCCCTCTGTGTCTCTATCTCGGCGTTGCAACTCATCTGACACTACTCCGCTCTGTCCTGCAGGTCTGCGGGTGTTGCTGCTCTCCGGGTGCTCGTGGGTGGCTGTGTCTGCCCTCTGCACCTCTAGCTGCCCTCTGCTGCGCACCCTGGATGTGCAGTGGGTGGAGGGGCTCAAAGATGCCCAGATGAGGGACCTGCTCTCGCCTCCGACCGACAACAGACCAGGTAACCACCGGCAACCGGAGGGGGGAGTTGTGTGAAATTGACGCGGCTACGTTATAACCTGGTGGTTATCCTGGGTGTGACAGGACTGTGAGGCTCCTCTTTTTAAAAACCCATTAGGAAGAAAATGTGACGGGATCTTTAGATAGTTCACATGTGTTTATTTAAAGAACCAAAATGAAGGCCATTACTCGCCATGTTTGACTGCGAGACAGGAAATTACTCATATTTTATTACTCCTCTCCACCCTCAGGCCAGTTGGACAACCGTTGTAAGCTGAGGAACGTTATGGACTTGCGTCTGGCCGGACTAGACATCACAGACGCCTCTCTGCGTCTAATTATCAGACATATGCCGGTACTTTCACAACTGGACCTGAGCTACTGCAACCACGTCAACGACCAGTCGGTCAACCTGCTGACGGCCGCAGGGACCACAACCAGGGACTCCCTCACAGAGATCAACCTGTCAGGTAGGAACCCTCAGCCAGTCAGTATGAGCAATAGGGGCAACCGCACAGAGGCTGTTTTTAAGTTACTCTGCTATTTCACTTTTTATAATGTCTGTTAATATTAGAGGGTATAGAAGAGGTATTTATTCTTAAACTGTTATCTCGATTTTATAGTTAGTTAGTTTATAGTTTAACTATAGTCTTTGTTGTGGTTTAGCGTACATAATATTCAATCCGGCTCTGTACACGTTTCCTCATGCCTGATGCCTTGTCTCCGCCTCCAGTTTGTAATAGGGTGACAGACCATTCCCTTACCTTCTTCAAGCGCTGTGGAAGCATCTGTCACATTGACCTACGCTACTGCAAACAGGTGACCAAGACGGCCTGTGAACAGTTCATAGCTGAGATGTCTGTAAGTGTACAGTTTGGCCTCAAAGAGGACAAATTACTGCAGAAACTCGGCTAGTTCATTGAGGCACACTGAGACAGGCCAAAATGTACACAACATAAGAACTACCTTTTGCACTAAATGGAGCAAGACAAGGTTTCCCCCATCAAGCCTGGACTGGTTGGTTTTGTATGTTTATTTCCTCTTCAGTGGAGAATATACTGTGTTAGATTTCTGAACGAACAATGTCACATGAGTTGAGGAGAGAAGCAGAGGTGTGTAAATGGACTGGGCAGATTTTGTTTGCAGCGATCTTTCTGGATGTTGTAGAATCCTTGTGCTGAAAGGGGAAGATGTAAAGCTACTGGACAGAAGGAGATGGTGAAGGAAAACAGCCTGCATGAGTGTTTCTTTTTGTGTTTGTAAAAAAATGTTTTTAAGGTTTGTTATATTAAATTTGTTGGATTTTTTCTACTATTTAGGTTTGTTTTATACAACAATTCATGCATTGGGCAAAACATTTTTAAGTTTCAGTGAAAGTTACACTCCAGATTTCAACCTATGAACAGACCCCAGATGACATGTCATAGAACTGAATATTGACCTACAGATCCTTTATATCAGTTTGCCTTGACACCGATGGTAATATATATTTTTGGATGCTGTGTTTTACCTGATATCATGTGCCAATTTCTGAAGTTGACATTACAGTTTAACGGTAGTTACTGACTTGGACTGGATTTACTTTACATAAAACATGAAAATAAAACCATGATAAAATACATGTTATAAAAGTAAAATATGTCACTTTTGGGGTGACCTGACCAATTTCACATAGAAATGTGCGTTATAGACCTGTCATTGAAAGCAAGTCTAAGAAGCGGTAGAGTTCAGTTCTTTCTATACTTCCCGTTCTTAAGTTTTGTTTTTGTCTTTTGGTTTTGTGCACCAGCCTTAAACAGCTGAAAATACAATATTTTTGGTTTTGTGCACCAGCCTTAAACAGCTGAAAATACAATATTTTTTGGTTTTGTGCACCAGCCTTAAACAGCTGAAAGTACAATATTTTTGGTTTTGTGCACCAGCCTTTAAACAGCTGAAAGTACAATAATTTTGGTTTTGTGCACCAGCCTTAAACAGCTGAAAATACAATATTTTTGGTTTTGTGCACCAGCCTTAAACAGCTGAAAATACAATATTTTTGGTTTTGTGCACCAGCCTTAAACAGCTGAAAGTACAATATTTTTGGTTTTGTGCACCAGCCTTTAAACAGCTGAAAATACAATATTTTTGGTTATGGAAAATATATTTCACAGTGGTTTAGATGGTATTCTACACTATACTTGCTTATTTTGCCACAAACTAAAATTTGGGTGAACTATTAATTTTTGCAACCAGGAAATGTCGGACGATTTCTGCATCTTTAAATAATACAGCTTGTTAAATTAGTTAAATGAATACAGCTTGAAATGAATCAGTCAACCAATATGAAGAGTTAGTCAAATGTATTTTTAAATCTCTGTGACACCTTTTGAAACAGGAAAATGCAATTTCGTGTTTCACATGTTTTAGCAAGAGCCCATAATTTTTTATTTTACTAGGCAAGTCAGTTAAGAACAAAAATCTTATATCAATGACTACCTGGGTTGCCATGTACTGTTCACCAAAGGGCATGGGGTTCAGGGGTTTGAACTTGCAACCTCCCGGTTACTAGTCCAACACTCTAACCACTAGGCTACCGCCACATAATGTGAGTGTGTTAAGTAATTGAATCATTTTTCACCCATACATACAATAAGTGGCCTCCAGACTTGGTGTGCAGTAAGTTTATTTGAAAGAGCATTTGCTCATCCAATCATTAATTCCAAGATTGACAGATCTAGTCATTATTTTACATTTTCTTTATTTATATTTGAGTAATCATCCATAATCATATCTGTGGCTTTGTGCAAATAATATAATTGTCATTATTTATGTGTTGTGATTGTGGCTGCTGTTGTGAATGCTGTTGGCCACACAGATGCACATGATGTAGTTTTATTTGTAAATCTAAAACCAAGTGCTATGATTGTCATTAAAAGTATATTTCTCTGTATAAAATCTGACTTCTCATACCATGACATTTTTTTACCCTCAGAGTATTTCCTAAATGCCAGGGTCACTGGTGATCTCGGGTGGCTTCGCTTTCAATGAGCAGGAAATAACATTGGCATGTGGACATATTTTTGGAACCCCCTCACCCAACTCTGAGATCATGTATCAACCATGCTTGTATTTTTCCATTCAGCATTTGTCACATGGAAGCTGCTCTCTGCAGCTGTCTTCTCGTAGACAACGGCATAATCTAGCACTCTAAACACTAGTTCACTCGACAGGATTGCATTAATTTTCCTGAAGCAATTTCCCATTTCTCAAATTGTTAATTGCATTTTTCAAAGGCCTGCCAAGACAAAGTGGTCTGGGCATCACAACATACCAGACAAGTAGACAAAGTCAAACTAATGTAATTCATCTTTAATTACCAAAATAAAAGGTTAAACATTCCCAAATACAAAGACCAGACCTTGCACAATTTGTTTAGCATACCCTTCCAAAGGGAAGTTCACTGTGTGATACAGTACAGTGTTTGGGTGGAGAGGTTTCCTGCTCTTAAAATACCAATCTCAGTGCCTATGTCCAAAATGGAACCCTATCCTCGGCCTATATAGTGCACTACTGTTCTAAGCCCCATAGGGCATGGGGTGCCATGTACTGTTCAAAGCCCCATAGAGCATGGGGTGCCATGTACTGTTCTAAGCCCCATAGAGCATGGGGTGCCATGTACTGTTCAAAGCCCCATAGGGCATGAGGTGCCATGTACTGTTCAAAGCCCCATAGGGCATGGGGTGCCATGTACTGTTCAAAGCCCCATAGGGCATGGGGTGCCATGTACTGTTCAAAGCCCCATAGGGCATGGGGTGCCATGTACTGTTCAAAGCCCCATAGAGCATGGGGTGCCATGTACTGTTCTAAGCCCCATAGAGCATGGGGTGCCATGTACTGTTCAAAGCCCCATAGGGCATGAGGTGCCATGTACTGTTCTAAGCCCCATAGGGCATGGGGTGCCATGTACTGTTCAAAGCCCCATAGGGCATGAGGTGCCATGTACTGTTCAAAGCCCCATAGGGCATGGGGTGCCATGTACTGTTCAAAGCCCCATAGGGCATGGGGTGCCATGTACTGTTCAAAGCCCCATAGAGCATGGGGTGCCATGTACTGTTCAAAGCCCCATAGGGCATGGGGTGCCATGTACTGTTCAAAGCCCCATAGAGCATGGGGTGCCATGTACTGTTCTAAGCCCCATAGAGCATGGGGTGCCATGTACTGTTCAAAGCCCCATAGGGCATGGGGTGCCATGTACTGTTCAAAGCCCCATAGGGCATGGGGTGCCATGTACTGTTCAAAGCCCCATAGGGCATGAGGTGCCATGTACTGTTCAAAGCCCCATAGGGCATGGGGTGCCATGTACTGTTCTAAGCCCCATAGAGCATGGGGTGCCATGTACTGTTCAAAGCCCCATAGGGCGCCATTTTGGACACAACCATACAGACTGTCATCATGCTCTGCTTCTCATTTGAGGACAGATCACTCAAGCAAACCAATGCAGTAACACATTTCAATCCACCGGACAGTGAAACCTTACTCTTTAATAAACTAATCTGAGGGAAATCTTCAATTCAATTACACATTCAAATCAAATGGAAAAAAATAGATATGTACATCTCATACTGATATGAAACATTATATGCAACTGTACAGCAAGTCACTTTTCCTCAATATACTTTATATTCCACAAGTGGCAGTTAACTTGCAGCTATATATTTGATTAGTTGTGTTAACTACAACAATGTATTAATTAAAAAGACAATATTCCCTCCACTTCCAAGAAAGAGAACTGAAAATATTCTAAGCATATTTTTGCTGTCTGATGGAATTACGTGCTCATAATGCTTCTTTTTTTTAAACATTTAGTTGTGTTTTTCATCTATTGAAAGCAGTAACTCCCCTCAATGTTGTACTCTGAACATTTGACTCTAGGACCAAGAAAATGTATTCGAAATAGCTTCTGAAGTTTCATAATTGTATTTTCGTTAATGGGAAAATATGGTCATTTCCTGATGTTTTTTTGGGGAGATAAGGTTTTCAGACAGTGACGATATCCACAATTTTAAGTTAGTATACTAACAAACGGAAAACATGTGAACGTATTTAGCACCCGTTTTCTTATTCATCTTAACATTCAGTGCTAAGATGTTATGACAGAATTAAAACAAATGTGAGACTTCCTTCCAAATCAAAATAGACCTCTCTATATGGGCAGACATTACATGATACGGTTTGGTCATTGGGACAGTCACAATTAGTGGTTCACTCTGTAGGTACCTGGGAACGATGGTACGCACACACAGCTCACATTCTTGTTTAAAAGTCAACATAAGTAAGCAAAAGCATAACACAAAAATACGGTAGATGAGAAAACGTCAAGGATGTGTTTAGAAATGGAATGGGTTAATATAAAGGGTAGACTGCTACCCTCCTTTTCATTGGTCAAACACTGATTCGTCCCAAGAAAGAAATGAAGTGGGAAAAAATGAACACACTGCATTTCTCAAATTCATGATCAAGTTTACAAATAATGTAAGCGTTTCAGGGGATAACAGAACACACACAACTGGGACAGAACAACACAGATCTGTTTCTCTGGAGGTGAATGTTTTGAAGATGTGACATGGTGGAAGTGGTGGGTTGAGACATTAGGACTTGAAGACGTGCACGGCTCTCACGACGTACTGCCTGCAGATGGGACACTCGCTCATCCGCTTGCCGCACTTGGTGCAGGTGACCATGTGACCACACTCCAGGAGGACGCAGTCGATCACGGAGTCCATGCAGATCCTGCACAGGTTGTCATCCACGTTGGTCAGCTGGGCCTTCTCCCCATCTGGAGGAAGACAGAGGGGAGGAATCAGAGAAGAACAGGACATTCCATACAGATCAGAATGGAGGAGAGCAATGATGATGTCAAGCCCTGAAGAGGTAGAAGAGACTGGCACTGCCAGTGAGAGAGCGCACTAAAATATCTCCTCGCTCTTGTATCCAGAGTGCCTTATCTTAGGAAGATCATGGCTGGTATAAACCAGAGGGCAAGCATCATACAGGGTCCTGGAAATGTTCGCTATGAGGGGTTTCCATGACAATGAGACCCCCTTCATCACTTGACGGTGTATCAGTGAATTCAGACCCCAGACTTCTTGCAGCTGTATAGATTTAGCTTTATTAGAAATGTGTGTGTGACGTTATTAACAGACATCTTGGCTTTCTAGGTAATAAACTTAAAGATGGCACATGGGTGACTGGTTCTTACTTGGCAATGAATAGGGGCATTGAGAACCTCCAATAACTAGACATGCTCAGATGGCATGAATTTACCTTTGGTATGGATAAGATACAGAGACAGCATGATGGATGTGCAGTAGTAGTAGTAGTAGTGGGACCACATGTAGTAAGTAAGGTGATACTTCCTGCATGCATGACTGAGGGCTGTGTATGAGGTTGGATGCCTGTGTTACATGCAGGCTGAGAGGCCATGAGATGGTAGGAGTGACCAGGTCAACAGTAAGAGAGACCAGGGGAAAATGTGCCCTTTTCAGATACCTTACCTCCAATCCCTCCATTGCAGATGGGAGGAGGGGGCAAGGCCACCACTTGTGTGGAAGGAGTAAAGCAACAGTCAGTAAATACTGATTATGTTATTTTTGTACTACAGAAATCAACTCAGCATCTACCCCTGGTACAAAGCATTACAGGAATAATGGGATACAGGAACTCTGATGGTACAATATTACAATATTACAGTACAGTAATGAAGATACTGTACATCCTGAGCTAGAATATCATTGACGAGGACTGAAGGGTTTACATGTCAAGTAGCTGTACTTTCCATTCCTGTTCCACAGACTAAATATCATCACAAAAGACAGACAGAGGAGTGACATTTTACCTGCAGTTATAGCTGTGTTGACGTTTTCCACTGAAGGAAAGAAAGAAAACACATTTAAATAAAATAACTACTGCACACCATTTTGTTGGGCAAACATGGTGTGGTAGTGGCCATAGCAGTTGGCAAGCCAGCTCAAACAGATCTGGAACCAGGCTCACTGCTACTCACATGACTTCATGTTCTCCTCCGTCTCTCTGTACAGGCGGCTGACGCGCTCTACCAGCTCCCACTTCTCACAGCAGCCTGAATAGTTGACAAAGTTCCTGGCCAGGATCTCCTTCAGCTGTCTAACGGACAGGCCCTCGATGTCCCTCAGGCTGGAGATGTCTGAGAGAGAGGCCCGCGCTCGCGGCCGCGTCTGAGGGCTCACCTGCAGGAGAGAGTGGAGAGTCATAAGCCATTACATACATGACATCTACTGCACTGAAAAGAAAGGGTCAAATAGAACAGGAGAATGTTGCACCCCTCTGAATAAGCTCCAGATGCTGTGAGAGGACATATTTCTACAGTTAGCAGCCTACTAGGAGTGAGGTTTATCATTTACCTCTGGTGTGTGCTCACTGGGTGCCAGGTTCAGGAGGGAGAGAGACGTGGCGTCGCCTATATCCTGTACACACAAAACAAACATGACTCAGACAGAGGGCCGTGGCGGTCGTTACACTTTGTCAGCCGGTTATTGTCATGCAATAGACTACCAGTCTCACGGTAATTGACCGTCAATTAGCATAAACACGTTTAGCATCTCCAGGCATACAAGTCACTGGTGTGCGCCTTTGGAACATCTACATTTGAAAAAGTCTAATCTATTTAATATACACTATCACAATAACTCCACTATTTTAGGCAGGCCTAAAATGGAAGAAGAACAGAATACGAGTTGGCCTACTGTATGTTATCTGGCTTGGTCTGGCTTGGTCATTTACAGTGCCTTGCGAAAGTATTCGGCCCCCTTGAACTTTGCGACCTTTTGCCACATTTCAGGCTTCAAACATAAAGATATAAAACTGTATTTTTTTGTGAAGAATCAACAACAAGTGGGACACAATCATGAAGTGGAACGACATTTATTGGATATTTCAAACTTTTTTAACAAATCAAAAACTGAAAAATTGGGCGTGCAAAATTATTCAGCCCCTTTACTTTCAGTGCAGCAAACTCTCTCCAGAAGTTCAGTGAGGATCTCTGAATGATCCAATGTTGACCTAAATGACTAATGATGATAAATACAATCCACCTGTGTGTAATCAAGTCTCCGTATAAATGCACCTGCACTGTGATAGTCTCAGAGGTCCGTTAAAAGCGCAGAGAGCATCATGAAGAACAAGGAACACACCAGGCAGGTCCGAGATACTGTTGTGAAGAAGTTTAAAGCCGGATTTGGATACAAAAAGATTTCCCAAGCTTTAAACATCCCAAGGAGCACTGTGCAAGCGATAATATTGAAATGGAAGGAGTATCAGACCACTGCAAATCTACCAAGACCTGGCCGTCCCTCTAAACTTTCAGCTCATACAAGGAAAAGACTGATCAGAGATGCAGCCAAGAGGCCCATGATCACTCTGGATGAACTACAGAGATCTACAGCTGAGGTGGGAGACTCTGTCCATAGGACAACAATCAGTCGTATATTGCACAAATCTGGCCTTTATGGAAGAGTGGCAAGAAAGCCATTTCTTAAAGATATCCATAAAAAGTGTTGTTTAAAGTTTGCCACAAGCCACCTGGGAGACACACCAAACATGTGGAAGAAGGTGCTCTGGTCAGATGAAACCAAAATTGAACTTTTGGCAACAATGCAAAACGTTATGTTTGGCGTAAAAGCAACACAGCTGAACACACCATCCCCACTGTCAAACATGGTGGTGGCAGCATCATGGTTTGGGCATGCTTTTCTTCAGCAGGGACAGGGAAGATGGTTAAAATTGATGGGAAGATGGATGGAGCCAAATACAGGACCATTCTGGAAGAAAACCTGATGGAGTCTGCAAAAGACCTGAGACTGGGATGGAGATTTGTCTTCCAACAAGACAATGATCCAAAACATAAAGCAAAATCTACAATGGAATGGTTCAAAAATAAACATATCCAGGTGTTAGAATGGCCAAGTCAAAGTCCAGACCTGAATCCAATCGAGAATCTGTGGAAAGAACTGAAAACTGCTGTTCACAAATGCTCTCCATCCAACCTCACTGAGCTCGAGCTGTTTTGCAAGGAGGAATGGGAAAAAAATTCAGTCTCTCGATGTGCAAAACTGATAGAGACATACCCCAAGCGACTTACAGCTGTAATCGCAGCAAAAGGTGGCGCTAGAAAGTATTAACTTAAGGGGGCTGAATAATTTTGCACGCCCAATTTTTCAGTTTTTGATTTGTTAAAAAAGTTTGAAATATCCAATAAATGTCGTTCCACTTCATGATTGTGTCCCACTTGTTGTTGATTCTTCACAAAAAAATACACTTTTATATCTTTATGTTTGAAGCCTTAAATGTGGCAAAAGGTCGCAAAGTTCAAGGGGGTCGAATACTTTCGCAAGGCACTGTATCAGACAAGATAAGTGCTGTGCCATTATTTCCCATTCTGGAGCGAGTGTGCATATAAAGTGGCTATGTTGAGCTTAAAAGTTGTCGTTTGAAACAGGTCCTATATATGCTAGGTTTAGAGTTATTTGGCAACCTTATTTGAGAATGATACAAATGTATTAGAAATCAAAACATATATGGGCTGCATGATGCAACTACAGTCTATTGATGATTTGAGAAAGTCACAAAAAAAAGCTTGTGCTCTGTTCCTTGCCTCAGGCTGCACACTGCTGTTCTCTCATCAAGTGATCATATTTTCACCCATCAGACTATTCTCAATTTAATTTTGTCTTCAATATTATGTCAAATTTGTTTCAATTTACAATGGCTCATTATCAAATGGGCAGGAACACGAGCAGGTGAACGAATACATGTCACCTGTATGCACTCAAATGCATTTTTCACTCATGCCAGGTAAGATACTCTGGTGATTTCATCAACCACTGTTTGAGGTGCATGCAGCCTCTCGCTGCATGACAGGTGATATTCCCCCCAAACTCTATGCCATGTGCTCTCTAACCCTGTTCGTGCAGCTACCCAGTGGTTAAATTTGGGAAACCAAGTGAAATCTGTTCGGGAACATCAATAGTAACAAAACATATTTCATTAAACTGTTGAAACCCCGACTCTGCTCGCTCGAGAAGGTCATGGCTTGTATAAACAGGAGAACTAGCTCCAAAACAGGCTCCTGGAAATGTCCCAGTCTGATAAAAGGCTTCGCTGTGAGGGGTTTCCATGACAATGAGACCCCCTTCATCACCAGATGGTATATCAGTGGAGGTTTGAGATATTCTGTAACTAAAGGTAATAGGTCAGCCTATTGATTATAAAAATCCCTAATACTAAGCTATTCAAAATCAAATACAAATTCTCTACAATTGTAGGCTAACTCTGTAAGCCACCCTGCACAATCAATGAACCAACGGCATCGCCTAGGCATATATGTTCTCTCCCAGACTCATGGATAGAAAGATTGGAGTGTAGCATGAGGTAACCAGTCTATCCAGTATGCATGATAATACAGTCCACACTCAAAGGGGATTACTCATTTTAGAGTATAGGCTGGACCAATTACATAAAATAATTTCGTTTTTCTGCCATGCGTAATATGCGGTAGGCTATTAGGCTATGTATTGTATAATGGCACAATAATTTTTTTAATTCAGTGTTTATTTTCAGGCTTGGGCTCATACAGTATATAGGCCTATGAGTATGCATCAGCTCTAATATGCGTATGGGTGTTTTGAATTAATCGTCACCTTAGAAAGCACTGTCCATTTCGTTGGCTTTGAAACAACATCCACAACAAACAAGCCCTGAGTACCAGGCCAGGGGACCTGATGGAGGGACAATAGAGCCCTGAGTACCAGACCTTTAGGACCTGATGGAGGGACAATAGAGCCCTGAGTACCAGGCCATTAGGACCTGATGAAGGGACAATAGAGCCCTGAGTACCAGGCCATTAGGACCTGATGGAGGGACAATAGAGCCCTGAGTACCAGGCCGTTAGGACCTGATGGAGGGACAATAGAGCCCTGAGTACCAGGCCATTAGAACCTGAAGGAAGGACAATAGAGCCCTGTGTACCAGGCAATTAGGACCTGATGGAGGGACAATAGAGCCCTGAGTACTAGGCCATTAGGACCTGATCCCAGGAGGTTGGTGGCTCCTTAATTGGGGAGAATGGGCTCGTGGTAATGGCTGGAGCAGAATCAGTGGAATGTTACATCAGCAGCCTCCAGTGGACCTGATGGTCGTTAGTGAGTTGGGTACTCCCAATGCAAGTCCTGAGTGCATAAGAGGAGATTACCATGACTCAACGGTCACGTGGAATATTACGGCGGTAATGTCTGCCGGTAATATAGTCACCGCAACAGGCCTACTCAGACAGAAACCTCCACAGAGCACTATAAATCCTTCCAGTCCAGGCAGGGATTAGGATGAATCACCTGCTGTTTAGTCCACTGATACCTTGGGGACCACTATGTTCCCATTCATAGTAAAGCTTCTACTGCTCTCTGCACCAGCTGAGCAGGCAAAGTACAGGTATTTGTAGCAGTCATCTCTTAATTTAGACCTCAGTCACTGTCAGAGCACACGTAACACCTTTTACACTCACTCTCTACCTGCATCACATGTACCTGGTTGGTTGTCCCTGAGCTGTCGCTCCTGCTGAGAGCTTCCCCCTGAGAGGCGGAGACTGAGAGCGCAGACAGTTCGGAGGTGGAACGTGCGGCGGAGGGGGGCGGGGTGTAGAGGGGGTTGTCGGGGTCCTCCTCCCCCTCTGTCCCCTGGTGACACAGCACCAGGTCCACCAGGTCCTCCTTCTCCCTGCAGGTGTCTGTGGGGACGTTGCGTAGCAGCAGGTACTGCCGCAGGTCTTTGACCCTCAGCCGCATCAGCTGTGGTCTCTGGAAGGCCGTCCCCTTCAGCAGGTGACATGTGGCACATATACGCAGGTTCTCCTGAAGCACAGAGCACAGAGTGCAGAAACTCTTCTTACAGTCGCAGCAGATATGCTGGGGGAGAGAGAGATAGAGTGTGCGCATTAAGCAGGTGGAGAGACAGGCTAAGTGACATGAACACAGACTAATGTAGGCACCAGGGCACACTGTGCCTTAATAAGATCCACAAAGCCTGCCCAGTACTCTAGGCTAACAATATCCTGCATGTAGAACTTGTCTCCACTAAAACATTCATGCAGATGGAAGATTAAATCATGTCTCGTTCAATTATTAAATGATGCAAACATCTCCCTCTATACACCTTGAATGGTCGTTTGCTCTGAACAAAGCAACACAGATTCTGAAATCATCAATAGAACCTTCACAGGCTATGTTGGACAGATGAGGAATGTGGGATATTGGAGCCCAAAATAAGCCATGAGGAAGCAGAAGGTCGATGTCTTTTTTCCGTTACTGCATTTTTTCAATCATGTGCATCTGTTCCCCTCCCTCTCCAGACAGTCGCACGGGAGGCAGGCAGTTCTTCATTTCATGTCACAAACATCAAACAGTAATAACACGCAAGCGGCATGATTAAGCGCTGTGTTGGCATGGTGACGCAGAGCAGCAGAGGGACCAGTTCAGACAGAGTAAAGGAATTCAACCCAGCAATATGGAGACGTCGTCTCCCTCTGTCATCACAACAGACCCCCTTCCCCCTGCCATTTGATGAATTCTGGTTAGACCTTTGATGAGGCACAGTGCTTACCTAGAAATTCTCCAAACAAACTTCAGACCATAGCATTAGCATGCACCCCCCCCCCCCCCCCCCATGTACATATTACCTCAATTACCTCGACTAACCTGACCCCCACACATTGACTTGGTACCGATACCCCCTGTATATAGCCTCGTTATTGGTATTTTATTGTGTCACTTTCTTTCTCCCCTCTTTAGTTTATTTAGTAAATATTTTATTATTTTTCTTAAAACTGCATTGTTGGTCTTCACCGGTTGTATTCGGCTCATGTGACAAATACAATTTGATTTGGAGTGTAGCAATTACCACTGCTGTGCCATGGGCTTGTAAGTGCAGTCTCATGACGTAACTGGCTGTATTCAGCATCTCTTATCTTGGCTCCCTCGGAGGACACATCAGATTACGTCTAAGGACGGAACTAATCAACACTGGCCCTTACTTAACATGTAGGCCTACTGTAGTAGGGTGTGCATGTTTGAATAAACATATAAGGGCTACTCTGATCAGATCTAATAAAATATCAAATAATATCAGTGCATTAAATGTTATAGTGTCTCCTCAGTCAATACCAATTATAAACTATTCTATGGCTCAAACACCCAAACAGGTTCCTTCTTGATTACCCCAAAGCCTATCAAACACACCCTAGCCATCACCCCAAAGCCTATAAAACACCCTCTAACCATCTGGGACATAGGCCATTCACACAATAAGTCTACTAGCTACCCCAATGGTCCCCAAACCCAATACCTACCTTCCTCCTGAAGACAGAGAAGGCCTGGCCACAAGCCTTACATACGAGGCTGGGGCTCCCTGAGGTTGTGGGCGGATATGTGGAATATCCTGCGCTGGGGGCAAACCGAAAGGGTCCGGCACCGGCTCCGAACCCAGGCTGCTGGCCTCTCACTGCCCCTGTGCCCATGACTTCATTCAGCAGACCACAGCATGAAGCCCACATGGACGAGGCCCCCGCCTGGAGAACACAGACAGCAGTGTTAAGAGACTGCAGAGCTCCACAGACGTGAGAAGGAGTTATCCCTGTCAAACATCACCAGCAACAGCCCTGTAGTGTCGACAAGCCTCCTCTCCTTGAGCTAGGACCCATCTGTGCAACACCAGACACCCTATAGTCATTATCACAGTGATACCTACAAACAGATTGGCTTGATGGCGCAATGTATTGCACACAGGTTATTACAAGTGTGAAAACATCTAAAAATAGAGTGGTCAAGGTAACACAGGCTATTATACTCTTAATATTGCAGCCACAGGAGAGGCTGGAGGCGTCACTTTGTTTTGGCTGAGGAAATGAAAAGCATAGCCCATAGCTCTGTGGCGACTGACGACGGCACAATAGACTAGACATGCCCAGGGACTGCATGATGACCGGTCCTAATAGACCTACATCCAACACATCCTATCAACATTTCTCTAAATGGGATACTTTTGTCTGCAGGGGAGAACGTGTGAGAAAGCGAAGGTGTGTAGTGGAGAAATGATTCATGCATCGAATAAACTAACTGACTAATTACCTCGATGAGAGGCTGCAAATGACAACTAAATATCTGTTCCCTGGCAATTTAATACAAGAGAATGCATTCCCCTGTATTAACATGGGAAGATAATCAACTAAATCAATTTCAGTTCAACTCCCATCTCTATCAATGAGGTAATCCGTTTCCAAACGTAGGCCCTGTTACATGAACAATAGTACTGTGCAGTAGTCAAATATAGGAATATATTTACTCAGGCAACACGTCAATTTGTGCATAAATTGGTGTACTACTATTGTTACCACTGTTGTAATACTGTTGTAATACTCTTGTCATGACTTCCGCCGAAGTTAGTCCCTCTCCTTGTTCGGGCGGTGTTCGGCGGTCTACGTCACCGACCTTCTAGCCATCTCTGATCCATTTTTCATTTTCCATTGGTTTTGTCTTGTCTTCCATCACACCTAGTTTCAATCCCATCAATTACATGTTGTGTATTTAACCCTCTGTTTCCCCATTTTGGTTTTCGGAGGTTTTGAATACTTATTAAACAGCTCCGTTTATACCAAGTTCATTCTCCTGCGCCTGACTTCCCTGCCACCAGCACGCACCCCATTACAACTGTTGTAATACTGTTGTAATACTGTTCCATTTTCTGCTGCTGTTGGTCTAAATATATTTTTTTAAATGTGGATGCGTTGTGGGGGTGTTTCTCTTGAAGGTGCAGTTTCTCCTGGTAAATCAGCTTGTGTACATTGACTTGTACCTGCATTGAGTCCCCTACTGATCTGAATATACACAAGGTTCTACCAATCATCATCCATTAATATCTACAAAATACCACAGCTGTCTAAATTTGAGATTGTATCATGATTAGATTAAATAAAGTATGTGTTTGTATCCTTACTAATGCATATTCATTGAAGATGGATGGTAGAACGTTAAAAAAAATGCATTAAGTGGGTAACAATCTGATAATTGTTTATGAACATTAGAACTCCCACTGTAAAGGCTAAATATTATGCCCAATGAGCGTTAGGATTTCTACAGATGCAGAAAACAAACAGCCTACAGACAACTAACATACATTCCAAAAATCAATAATTGGCCAGAAGATTTATTCCTAGGAGGGAGGATTTGAACTATCCATTCAAATCACAAATATCAGTCACAAACAAGGCAAGACAAACAGTCAATCTACTGACCGTGCTAGCTAGTAGCCTAGCGTTAGACACAGATGCAAAACATCAAGCTATTACTGTGTTACTCTCCCTTGGTGGTGGGGAACAATCATCAATACTACTGACATTGAACATGAATACTGGTTATCGAGAATTTGCCTGAATAAACTATTTAATCTAGCTAGCTAACTCATATACAGTTAAATAATAAAATCTAGCCAAGTAGCTAACTAGCTAGCCTATTTCGGCAACAAGCTGTACAAACTGTTCCTAGCTTCATACAGACAGTAGCTAATAGCTAGCTACATTAGTTACTAAGCATCAATGCTACATATAGAGATGATTGAACTCAGCTCACTCAACATAGCTAACGTTAGCTGGATATATAAAGCTAGTTAGCTATCTATTTATTGTCCTCTACCTAGCTTGTGAACAAAAAACGAACAAACAAAAAAACTGTGAGTTAGCTAGCATATTTGCTGACAGTCAAATACAGCTAGCTAGCTTGACAGCAATAACCTACTGAGAATTGAGGAAAGTAGAATTAACTACAAATATTTGGAAAATAATTGTACCTTCATAGCAACTCCGGGTTGTGGAATTTGTGGCAATAAACTGATAATCTGACCATTGCAACAACCCAGAGATCCTCACTTCATTACGTCTTCCTTCTTTCCACCAGCATCTCGAGCTTAAGCGAGACCGCGGGGGCGTTCGAGCTGATCTATTTTGTCAAGTACAGTCGTGGCCAAAAGTTTTGAGAACGACACAAATATTAATTTCCACAAAGTTTGCTGCTTCAGTCTCTTTAGATTTTTTTGTCAGATGTTACAATGGAATACTGAAGTATAATTACAAGCATTTCATAAGTGTCAAAGGCTTTTACATGAAGTTGATGCAAAGAGTCAATATTTGCAATGTTGACCCTTCTTTTTCAAGACCTCTGCAAACCGCCCTGGCATGCTGTCAAGTAACATCTGGGCCCATTCTTGCATCATCAATGCCTGGAGCTTGTCAGATTTTTATTTTTTTTGCCCATCCGCCTCTTGAGGGTTGACCACAAGCTCTCAATGGGATTAAGGTCTGGGGAGTTTCCTGGCCATGGACCCAAAATATTGATGTTTTGTTCCCCGAGCCACTTAGTTATCAATTTTGCCTTATGGCAAGGTGCTCCATCATGCTGGAAAAGGCATTGTTTGTCACCAAACTGTTCCTGGATGGTTGGGAGAAGTTGCTCTCGGAGGATGTGTTGGTACCATTCTTTATTCATGGCTGTGTTCTTAGGCAAATTTGTGAGTGAGCCCACTCCCTTGGCTGAGAAGCAACCCCACACATGAATGGTCTCAGGATGCTTTACTGTTGGCATGGCACAGGACTGATGGTAGCGCTCACCTTGTCTTCTCCAGACAAGCTTTTTTTCCCGATGCCCCAAGCAATCGGAAAGGGGATTCATCAGAGAAAATGACTTTACCAAAGTCCTCAGCAGTCCAATCCCTGTACCTTTTGCAGAATATCAGTCTGTCCCTAATGTTTTTCCTGGAGAGAAGTGGTTTCTTTGCTGCCCTTCTTTGACACCAGGCCATCCTCTAAAAGTCTTCGCCTCACTGTGTGTGCAGATGTACTCACACCTGCCTGCTGCCATTCCTGAGCAGGCTCTGTACTGATGGTGCCCCGATCCCGCAGCTGAATCAACTTTAGGAGAAGGTCCTGGCGCTTGCTGGACTTTCTTGGGCGCCCTGAGGCCTTTTTCACAACAATTGAACCGCTCTCCTTGAAGTTCTTGATGATCCGATAAATGGTTGATTTAGGTGCAATCTTACTGGCAGTAATATCCTTGCCTGTGTGCCTACATGACTGACTGCATTAACTTTACAAAAACCACGTGATTAAAGGTCATGAAGTTTTGACTGCAGTCAACTTCAAAATTATGTAGTTGCTCTTTACCAACTTCTGCCACATTTATGTGCTAGTCAGGAACTAGGAAACTCTGAAATTGGTTGAACACAGCATGTGTATAGAGTACTACAGTAAGTCATAGTACATTGGCTATATTTCTTTTAATTGACAATTCTGTGAACTGTCTTGTGTACATTTTAAACTGACACAATACCTGTTAGCAAAGGTGTCAGCTAGAGATGACGTGCAGGAGCTTGCAGGGACTTGTGGTTTTGCATGATGTCTACTTTTATGCTAATTGTGCGCCACCCTATGACTCCCAATCACATCTGGTTGTCATACAGCGTGTAATCAAACCAGGGTCTGTAGTGACACCTGTGGCACTGAGAAGCAGTGCCTTAGACCACTGCGCCACTCTGGAGCCCAAGTGCTTTGTGCTTGGTTATTAGAGAGAGCCCGGTCATTATTTTAAACCTGATTTGTACAGGAATTTCTTAAAGTAAATATCTTCTCTGATATACACTCTTGCTAGTAGTAATCTGAAATAGTCCAATTAAATTAATATCTGCTAACATTAGTGTATGTGGTCTATAGTGCTTCCACTATCACTCTATAGACAGAGCCGCACTGTTGTTCCCCCATAGAAAAATAATGAAATACATGCCCCAACATTTGGATTTAATTGATTTTAATTGAATGTTTTTCTTAGAGGCCCTGAATGTTGATTTGTAGGGCCTGTGTACCCACCTGGGGAAAAATATGGGAAATAGTGGACGAAAGCAGATCATTCTTGTAGTATGTTCTTGAACAGAATGACAATCAGGGATTTCAGTGCAGCTGTTTCTAAAAAGACACTGATGTAATGCATTACCAATGGATTTGGGGGCCCTCTGCTGACTACAGTTCACCTAAAACAACATAATGTTTATATCGAGAGTAGGCAATATACTGTATCAAAGAGGGAAGTTGTCCATTTTCATTTTTATTGGTTACTCAATTTATGGCTCTTCATATCAATAATGGGAATTTTCAATGTATTTCAGCACTTGGCATGGAATTAGAATTGTGTCAACTGGCTGATGATACCACCATATTTTTGAGAGACAGGAATGAGGTCTCCAAAGCAGTTTCCTGTATTGAACAGTTTTCCTTGGTATCATTTTTGGAAATGAATATAAGTCAGTCTTATTTCCACTCAAGGACTGTGTTTTACAGGAAGAATATGGTATCCCAATTAAAGATAAGGTTACTTATCTTGGTATTGTTATATGCAAGGATGAAAAACAAAGGAGTAATTTGAAGTTTAACCCCATTATTGAGAAAACAAAAAATAAATGTACTAGAATATATTTAATTGTATGGTAGGTCGGTTTATGACTGTCACGCCCTGACCTTAGAGAGACGTTTTATTTCTCTATTTGGTTAGGTCAGGGTGTGATTTGGGGTGGGCATTCTATGTTGTGCATTTCTATGTTGGCCTGATATGGTTCCCAATCAGAGACAGGTGTTTATCGTTGTCTCTGATTGGGGATCATATTTAGGCAGCACCTTTTCCCACTTTCTGGTGTGGGATCTTGTCTATCTATGTATATTTGCCTTAGTGCACATCAGTAGGGTTGGTTGGTTGGTTGGTTGGTTGGTTGGTTGGTTGGTTGGTTGGTTGGTTGGCTGGCTGGCTGGTTGGCTGGCTGGCTGGTTGGTTGGTTGTTGTGTTCAGAGTTTAGATTTATTAAAATTATGTGGAACTCTACTCACGTTGCGCCTTGGTCTCACTCATACGACGAACGTGACAATGACTCATTATCACTTGAATTGCCCCCTACAATTGTGAAGGACTAAGAAGCCTCACTATCTACGGAAAGATCTTCTCAATAATACCCAAGAACAGGGTTTTAGATTTCAATACTCTAAATAAAACTTTTTAAATAAATTGGATTCTGAAGTACAGTGCTTTCGGAAAGTATATAGACCCCTTGACTTTTTCCACATTTTGTTACATTACAGCTTTATTAAAAAATTAATCAAAAACAAAACATCCTCAACAATCTACACACAATGTGCCCTATAATGACAAAGCAAATGTATTAAAAATAAAAAAAACAGATGTAGTATATTTAATTCAACAGCTAATAATAACAAGTAAATGTCAGATCATAAAATGCAAATGGTCTGATTTAAAACCTAACTTTTTTTTACTTTATAAATTAATTTTAACAATATGCAGTGGTGGAAAAAGTACCCAATTGTCATACTGGAGTAAAAGTAAAGATACCTTCATAAAAAATGACTCAAGTAAAATTGAAAGTCACACTCAAACACTCACATATCATTTACAAACCAAGCATTTGT
Organism: Oncorhynchus clarkii lewisi; assembly: GCF_045791955.1. NCBI lineage: Eukaryota > Metazoa > Chordata > Actinopteri > Salmoniformes > Salmonidae > Oncorhynchus > Oncorhynchus clarkii. The sequence goes on along the minus strand of NC_092176.1, from coordinate 13,787,767 downwards.
GTTTAGTGAGTCGCCAGATCAGAGGCAGTAGGGATGACCAGGCATGTTCTCTCGATATGTGTGTGAATTTGACCATTTTTCTGTCTTGCTAAGCATTCAAAATGTAACAAGGACTTTTGGGTGTCAGGGAAAATGTAAGGAGTAAAAAGTACATAATTTTATTTAGGTATGTAGAAGTACAAGTTGCCCAAAATATAAATAGTAAACTATAGATACCCCCAAAAACGACTTAAGTAGTACTTTAAAGTGTTTTTACTTAAGTATTTTACACCACTGACAATATGGCACTACTTTATTTTTTAAAAAACTAAAAGGCAATTAAAACCTCTAGTATTATTAATGAACATGATTGGTTTGTTTAGGATTCCTGGCAATGTAAAAGGTTTGTATGTATGCTTTTTTTGTGTGACTATTCCTCTTTTGGTTGTTGATGTTTGTTGTTTTGTTAATAAAAATGCATGTCAAGAGGTGAGTCCTGTGTATCTCAGTTTGTAGATCATGGTGCTTGCAATGTCAGGGTTGTGTGTTCGAGTCCCACGGGATACCAGTATGATGACGTAGAGAAAATGTATGCTCTCATTACTGTGAGTTGCTCTGGTTAAGAGTGTCTAATAAGTCAAATGTAAGTCTAAATTGTGTGAGGTATATTTGACATGGGATATGTACAATTAGGATATAAAAACGATGCCCTTGAATAAGTAGGTCTGACCTACATGAAGGGAACTGATGATACTATGGAAAACCTAACATTTTATGGAGAAGACGATATCCATCATATTAAAATAATGTATTCGAAAATACATTTGTGTGAGCTTTTTGTTGTGCTGATGGGACCAATCGATGACTGCAATCCACTCTAGGGGCGTGGCCATGTCGGAACGTCATTAAATAGGGACAGAAGGAGGGCAGTTTGAAGCAAAAGCGACGGGGTAGTAAACCATGTTCTAATATTCATGCAGTTTGTTACCAAAATAATACTGGCAATATTGCCATATGTGGCAGACTTGAAATAACATTAGGCATCTGGCTACAAAATTGCTCACAAAAATATAAGATAGTTAGCTACTCAAGGAGTTAGATAGCAAGCTAGCGTGTTTAGCTAGCAAGGAATATCAGTTTAGCTAACGTTAGCTAGCTCGGTAATATGGTTTGCGAATTGTTGCATGTTTTTCTTGATTATTTGACTTCACACAAGGCTGTTGAAATGTAGTTTTATACTATTTAGCAAGCTAGCTAGCGAGTTAACTTTCCAATTCAAACAATGGCGAGCGTACATGAAAGTTTGTATTTCAACCCAATGATGACCAATGGGGTGGTCCATGCCAATGTGTTTGGCATCAAAGATTGGGTGACTCCGTATAAAATCTCTGTGCTGGCCTTGCTGTACGAGATGACCACGTCAAAACCAATTGCTCTTCAGGAAAGAAGGCGCTTGAACAAACTCATCCTGCCTCTACAACAGGTTGGAATAGCTATTGATTACCTTACAACTTCTACTTTCCACTGTCAATTGCTTGCTTTTCTTTATCAAAGGTTTGTCTGTCTATCAGGGTCCAGACTTGACTCTTGACCAATTCCTGAAGACTGTGGAAGAATGTTGCCCTCAAACAGCATATGCTGTGAAACTCCGGTATGGATGAGTCCTTGACCCAATTGCTGTGGCCTATGTCTAGTGTAGAAGGTCAGTGATGCATGTTGTCTGCTCTTTCATCACACACATTTTCTCTTAACAGGTTACATGAAATGGCTGATGGAGAGCTGAAGGACATGGAATATTTCTTTGCCACCCTCCCCACTCCTTTCAGCGCTATTGATTCTGAGGCGTATAAGACCAGTGTTGTTGGTGAGTAATAGTAAGCATAATTTGATTTGGAAGTCCAAAGGTTGGATCAATGGAGCATCGTGTTTAGTTAGTGGTGCTATATGAATTTGACAGATTTGAGGTTTTATCATCATGACCTTGACTTTGTTTTCTCAGGCCTGTTCATGAGACACATGCTCCTGGCCTACAACAAGCTGTCCTTCAGCCAGGTGTACAAACTGTACAAAGCCCTGCAGCAGTACTACCACAGTCACTACGCCCAGCCAGGTGATGTCCAGGTGGGGCTGCCTGCCCTGGCTGCAGATGACTCTGACATGGACCTCACCAGCACAGAGGACAACGTAGGGGAGAGGATGGAGAAGGAGGAGCTGGATACTGCACCGCTGCATGAGTCTGAGCTAAGGTTTGTATAATTCACTTGAATAAGTAAAATAAGAGGTGGTAGTAGAGGGAATAGGTTGTAAATATTGGAAGATGGGCAGGGACTCTGCTTTTCTAGCTTCAGGGGGAAGCTGGTTTCACCATTGGGGTTCTAGGAAGAGAAGTGCTTTGATTGGGTTGAGCGGGAGCTGACCCGCATATAGGTGGAACATCCAAGAGACCTGAGGTTGTAGAGTGGAGTACTCGGTTTGGGGTGTAGGGTTTGAGCATAACCTGAAGGTAGGAAGGGGCAGTTCCCCTTGCTGCTCTGTAGGCAAGTACCATGGTCTTGTAGTGGATGCAAGCTTCGACTTGAAGCCAGTGGAGTGTGCAGAGGAGCGGGGTGACATGGGAGACCTTGGGAAGGTTGAACACCAGGCATGACATGTAGTAATCATTCTCATCAGTGTGATGGTCATCAGTTTATCCTTTGCATATTGTTCTTTTTCCTTATTTGCTACTTTTCTTTCTATAGAAATGAGGATGCCCCAAGCAGAGGCCCACTCTCGCAGAAGCAAGCAGAGTACTTTCTTGCTAGACAAGCGTACCTTCTAAAGAATGACGAGAACAAAGCCCTGAAGCCATCTGCCCTGCAGGACGAGCTGAACAACATGCTCAAGTTCAACCCTGACTTTGCTGAGGCGGTGAGGCTCTACTATCAGTTAATATTATGGACTCACTCAAACAAACCTGACAGGAAATTTGTGTGGAGCATAAAGAAAGTGAGCGTTTGAGTGATTTTTGGTCAACCTGATTGTGCTTGAGGCAGCTGTTTTGTGTCTGCAGCATTACCTGAGCTACCTGAACAGCATGCGAGTCCAGGACATCTTCATCTCCACCCACAGTCTGTTACATTACTTTGACCGCCTCATCCTGTCAGGGAGCGAGGGAAAGAGCAACGGGGACGAAGGCTATGGGAGAAGTCTCCGCTACGCTGCCCTCAACCTGGCAGCACTGCATTGTCGCTTTGGACACTAGTGAGTAGTAGTGGGCGTAGATATGGAAAGTCTGTCAATCAGTTGCAGTTTATCTATGCAAGAGGTGATTTTTCATTTGACAAGAATCAATATATCTCTTAAATCAGTCAACAGGCTGACCTGGCTCTACAGGAAGCTATCCGCATCGCCCAGGAGTCCAACGATCACGTGTGCCTGCAGCATTGCCTGGTAGGAGCTTTTACTTTCATGTTCTATGCTCAACATGGAGTATTTACACAATATGGGTAGTCAAGGTTGGTCCGTGTCTATACCTTGTACCACTTTCTCAGCACCAATACTTTATCTGTGAAATCGTCTAATGTATTTGCATCTCTTTCAGAGTTGGCTTTATACCCTTGAACAGATGAAAGGATCTGACAGTTCTGTGCTAACTGAGGACTCAGTGAAAATGGCTGCCCACTTCTGTCTACCGGTAAGAATAGCATGAGCGTGCAGACTGGCGCACTCCAGGTTCTCGTACGGTTTTATGCAATAGATTCAGATAATAGTCCGAATCTACCGCACACCCAAAGCTGATTTGTGAAGGTGCTGGAGGCGAAACAGGAATGTCTATGCACACTTCCAGCCAGAAGCAAATTTATTTAAATTATAGCTGAGCTTTTGGTCAGTCGACCTTCATCCGAGCATATCTCCACAAACAATAGTGGGACAGGTAAGGCCACACAGCGAGCCAGAAGTAATTGCAGACCTGTGGGTACCCACAACACCTAAAGTACCCACAACGGCCACAAGTTGTCATAATATCAGATAGAATTTCAGGATAGAACAAATGTTATAGGTGTATTTCTACTAGAATAAAAACATACACAGGGAATGTGGTGTTAGCATAAGGAACCCATACTCTCAGAGCAATAAAGCTGAGAAATGTCATAAGAAAAGGAAAATGTATACAACACTAAGTACAGTGCATAAGTATACAGACCCCTTGACTTTTTCCACGTTATGTTACAGCCTTATTCTAAAATGGATCAATCAATCTACACACAATACCCCATAATGACAAGGCAAAACATTTTATACGTTTATAATTTATAAAACATTTAATATGGAAATATCACATTTACATAAGTATTCAGACCCTTTATTACTCAGTGCTTTGGCAACGATTACAGCCTCGAGTCTTCTTGGGTATGACACTACAAGCTTGGCACACCTGTATTTGGGAGTTTTTCCCCATTCTTCTCAGCAGATCCTCTCAAGCTCTATCATGATGGATAGTGAGTGTTGCTGTTAAGGGCAGGCTCTGTCTGGGTCACTCAAGGACATTCAGAGACTTGTCCCGAAGCCACTACTGCGTTGTCTTGGCTGTGTGCTTGGGGTCGTTTTCCTGTTGGAAGGTGAACCTTCACCCCAGTCTGACGTCTCGAGCTCTCTGGAGCAGGTTTTCATCAAGGATCTCTCTGTACTTCAAATCAAATTTTATTTGTCACATACACATGGTTAGCAGATGTTAATGCGAGTGTAGCGAAATGCTTGTGCTTCTAGTTCCGACAATGCAGTGATAACAAGTAATCTAACTAACAATTCCAAACTACTGTCTTGTACACAGTGTAAGGGGATAAAGAATATGTACATAAGGATATATGAATGAGTGATGGTACAGAGCAGCATAGGCAAGTTACAGTAGATGGTATCGAGTACAGTATATACATATGAGATGAGTATGTAAACAAAGTGGCATAGTTAAAGTGGCTAGTATACATGTATTACATAAGAATACAGTCGATGATATAGAGTACAGTATATACGTATACATATGAGATGAATAATGTAGGGTAAGTAACATTATATAAGGTAGCATTGTTTAAAGTGGCTAGTGATATATTTACATAATTTCCCATCAATTCCCATTATTAAAGTGGCTGGAGTTGAGTCAGTGTCAGTGTGTTGGCAGCAGCCACTCAATGTTAGTGGTGGCTGTTTAACAGTCTGATGGCCTTGAGATAGAAGCTGTTTTTCAGTCTCTCGGTCCCAGCTTTGATGCACCTGTACTGACCTCGCCTTCTGGATGATAGCGGGGTGAACAGGCAGTGGCTCGGGTGGTTGATGTCCTTGATGATCTTTATGGCCTTCCTGTGACATTGGGTGGTGTAGGTGTCCTGGAGGGCAGGTAGTTTGCCCCCGGTGATGCGTTGTGCAGACCTCACTACCCTCTGGAGAGCCTTACGGTTGAGGGCGGAGCAGTTGCCGTACCAGGCGGTGATACAGCCCGCCAGGATGCTCTCGATTGTGCATCTGTAGAAGTTTGTGAGTGCTTTTGGTGACAAGCCGAATTTCTTCAGCCTCCTGAGGTTGAAGAGGCGCTGCTGCGCCTTCTTCACAATGCCGTCTGTGTGAGTGGACCAATTCAGTTTGTCTGTGATGTGTATGCCGAGGAACTTAAAACTTGCTACCCTCTCCACTACTGTTCCATCGATGTGGATAGGGGGGTGTTCCCTCTGCTGTTTCCTGAAGTCCACAATCATCTCCTTAGTTTTGTTGACGTTGAGTGTGAGGTTATTTTCCTGACACCACACTCCGAGGGCCCTCACCTCCTCCCTGTAGGCCGTCTCGTCGTTGTTGGTAATCAAGCCTACCACTGTTGTGTCGTCCGCAAACTTGATGATTGAGTTGGAGGCGTGCGTGGCCATGCAGTCGTGGGTGAACAGGGAGTACAGGAGAGGGCTCAGAACGCACCCTTGTGGGGCCCCAGTGTTGAGGATCAGCGGGGGGGAGATGTTGTTGCCTACCCTCACCACCTGGGGGCGGCCCGTCAGGAAGTCCAGTACCCAGTTGCACAGGGCGGGGTCGAGACCCAGGGTCTCGAGCTTGATGACGAGCTTGGAGGGTACTATGGTGTTGAATGCCGAGCTGTAGTCGATGAACAGCATTCTCACATAGGTATTCCTCTTGTCCAGATGGGTTAGGGCAGTGTGGTTGAGATTGCATCCTCTGTGGACCTATTTGGGCGGTAAGCAAATTGGAGTGGGTCTAGGGTGTCAGGTAGGGTTCCTCTTTCAATCAGAAAAATATCCCCACAGCATGATACTGCCACCACCATGCTTCACCGTAGGAATGGTGCCAGGATTCCTCCAGACGTGACGCTTGGCATTCAGGCCAAAGAGTTTAATCTTGGTTCTCCTGGTCTGAGAGTCCTTTAGTTGCCTTTTGACAAACTCCAAGCGGGCTGTCATGTGGCTTTTACTGAGTGACTGCTTCTGTCTGGCCACTCTACCATAAAGGCCTGATTGGTGGAGTGCTGCAGAGACTGTTGTCTTTCTGGAAGTTTCTCCCATCCCACAGAGGGACTCTGGAGCTCTGTCAGTGACCATTGAGTTCTTGGTCACCTCCCTGACCAAGGCCCTTCTCCCCCGATTGGTCAGTTTGGCCGGGCGGCCAGCTCTAGGAAGAGTCTTGGTGGTTCCAAACTTCAGTGACCTTCAGTGCTGCATGAATGTTTTTGTACTTTCCTCCAGATCTGTGCCTCTACACAATCCTGTCCTTCAACCTCATGGTTTGTTTTTTGCTCTGACATGCACTAACAACGGTGGGACCTTATATAGACAGGTGTGTGCCTTTCCAAATCGTATCCAAATAAATTTACCACGTGGCATCCAATCAAGTTGTAGAAATCTCAAGGATGATCAATGGAAACAGGAGCTCATAGCAAAGGGTCTGAATATTAATGTAAATAAGGTATTTAAATATAAATATATTTTTATAAATTAGCAAACATTTCTAACCTGTTTTCGCTTTGTCATTGTGGGGTGTTGTGTCGATTTTAATTTAGTACATTTTTGAATCCGGCTGTAACCGCACAAAATGTGGGAAAGGGGAAGGTGTCTGATTACTTTCCGAATGCACTGTACATATGTAGAACCAGAAGAAATCTAGAAAACAAGTAGATAACATTTTAAGGTAACCTGTTGGGTAAGTATCGGGCCACTAGAGCCATCTTGAATACAGGACACCCTCATACCAGTGAAGGGGTTGGGTGTGATGCTAAGATGATGACAAGAATTACAACATGACACTCCTATCAAAATCCTCATTGTGTCATAACGGCGCCTAAAGTATGAATCCAGAGGAGTTCTCTCCAGCAGAGTTAACTGTCATTATCTCCTCCTGGTGACACACCTCTACAATTCCAGGGCATTGAGAAGACGCACTGGATAAAGTGAAAAGCAACGTGGTCATTTTCATCCTTGCGTCTTATAGAATAAGTGAACAAAAAGAGCTCTGTTTCAAGCTTCTGGATGTCTTGCCCATGTACATGTTATCACAAACACAGTGTAGGCTAGAAATCACATATTTTGTATTGCATGTGATAGGCCCTTTAACACTACATATATTTCCAGACCTAGGGTGTCGGAACTCAGTTCTTTTTTTGGTGTTGCACTGAGCACCATAACTACAGGCGTAATTTCCTTCTCTCCGGGGAGTAAGGAGGGTTTGTTTAGAACCCGTGTGTAGAGGCTGGCTTGAACCATTCTACTGCGAAGATCGGGGCCTCGTTTGTAGATGAAAAAGGTGTGGGGGGTTCTTGATCACTGTTTTTAATCATAAAGGCTTTGGGTGGGAATTTACACTGAACAAAAATAAACGCAACTTGTGAAGTGTTGGTCCCATGTTTCATGAGCTGAAATAAAACAGATAGGAAAATGCTGCTCATGCTCCCAGGTAATTTAAAAAACAATTTATAACGTTTAGACCCTTAGGTCTTCATCAGACATTGTTGTCGTTGGACATAAAATCACCTAGGAGCATGAGCAGCAGTGTTTTGCCTTTTTATTTTCCAAGGCTTTGCCTACATCTCCAGCACCTGCAGAATGTACCTGGATGTGTGTATGTTCTTCAGCTTTTGTACTGAAATAGAAAATGCCAGGAATGTTCCATACGCACAAAAAACACATTTCTCCCATTCTGTGCACAAATATGTTTACTTCGCTGTTAGTGAGCATTTCCCCTTAGCCAATATAATTAATCCACCTGACAGGTGTGGCATATCAATAAGCTGATTATACAGCATGGTCATTACACAGGTGCACCTTGTGCTGGGGACAGTGAAGACCACTTTAAAATGTGCTGTTTTGTCACACAACACAATGCCACAGATGTGTCAAGTTTTGCAGTAGCGTGCCATTGGCATGCTGACTGCAGGAATGTCCACCTGAGCTGTTGCCAGATAATTGAATGTTCACTTCTCTACCATAAGCTGCATTCAATGTAGTTTTTGACGAATGTCCAACCGCAGACCACATGTAACCACACCAGCACAGGACCTCCACATCCGGCTTCTTCATATGAGATCATCATGGGGGGGGGATTTCTGTCTCTAATAAAGTCCTTTTGTGGGGAAAAATGTATTCTGATTGGCTGGACTTGGCTCCCCAGTGGATGGGCCTGGCTGCCAAGTGGGTGGGCCTATGCCCTCCATGGACCACTCATGGCTACACCCCTGCCCAGTCATGTGAAATCCATAGATTAGGGCCTAATGAATTTTTTTCAATTGACTGCTATCCTTATATGAACTGTAACTCAGTAAAATCTTTGAAATTGCTGCATTTATATTTTTGTTCAGTATAGTTGCGATTGAAAACTAGAGAAGCTGTTCACAGATTAATTCATTAGGTGGTGACATTGCTCCTTCACGGTCCTGTAATATCCCAGTGCATCTGGGGCTTTTCCATGAGAGATATTTGTGTAGAGCCTCTCTAGATCAAATGCAGCCAATATGATGATGTCAGGGAGATTAGACTGTTCTGATATTTTATTAATTACATCTGTAGAATCTTTGATGTATGCGGGGAGTTTTTCCACAATAGGCTTAATGAAAGAATCAACACATTTGGAGAGTGGCTCTAGAAGAGTCAGTACTGGCAACGATGGGTCTGCCCTTAGGTTTGAAACTGAGAGGTCAGGCTATGGGAGTTCAGTAGAGCCAGGTGTTTACTAAGCCTCAAATTACCTTCACTCTCTCTCTCCTTCTCAGTACCTGGTGTCTCTTGGCATTCAGTCCCTGGTCCAGCAGGGGGCGGTCCAGGGCAAGACAGCCCATGAGCTGATGGACGCTCTGAAGGACACAGACATCCTGCACTGGAAGCACAGCCTGTCAGAGCTCATAGACATCAGCCTGGCTCAGACTACGTCCATATGGAGGATGTATGGCAAGAGGTGGGTCTCCTTCACGCATCCTGATCCTCCCTGACAATCAGAATCCACACTGAACATAAACAATCCCAACCAGTAAGTTTATCTTTCAGTATGAAACCTGTTTTTTACTCGATTGGTAAGAAAAAAAGAGTGAATGTCAATTATTGATATCCAGTCTTGACTAATTTAATTAATCCAACACACATTCACTGACTGCATGTCTCCAACATTCATGTCCTGTTAAACGTATGTGTTCTTCCAGCACCATGGCTCAGCAGCAGGCCCAGCTCCTCCTGAACATGAATAGCCTGGAGCAGGTTAACTTTGGGGTCCAGCAGAACAACACAGAGGCCTTTGCTGTGGCCCTCTGCCACCTGGCTGAGCTTCATGCTGAACAGGTACTGTAGTTGGTACACCTCATCCCACCTCTTTCTCTTTGGCTTCAGTCCCTCTGTCACGTCTCCCTCCGTGCTCATTTAGTCACTCAGGGCCGTTTCCTAACCAATGATGTGATCCAAATTAAGCTCAGGAGATGTGCACTTGTGTAGGCTGTGGGTGAGGCCTGCACCAGTTACATGGCCCTGTCTCCCTCCCTCCAGGGCCTGTATGGGGCTGTGTCTGAGGTCCTGAAGCATCTGAAGGAGCAGTTTCCACCTCACACCCAACATGCCAAGGTGAGCCATTCTGAACTCCTGCTCTTCTCTATCCATCAACTTTAGACTTGGCCTCGATCCCCATGTTTAGCACTTTCCTATTGCTGCGGTACACAGAAACGCCATTGTCTTCTTTTCAAAGGCGATGACACTGACATGGCTGGTATGAGGTGGGCTGTTCACTGTAATGTTTTGTGTTCTGTCACCCAGCTGTGGATGCTCTGTGACCTCAAGATCCAGTTTGACAGAGCTATGAATGATGGGAAATACCACTTGGCAGAGCCCCATGTCACAGCCATTGCTGCCTTGAACAAAACGGAGGGTCTTTATAGGTAAGGAAGGGTCATGACTCAGAACATAGAACACCTTTACACAGTCTTCCAGTGCTGTAGCTATCTGTATGTGGGGCTTTCCACAAATTCAGTGGCTTTTGAGAAGTGTAACTTGGTCCCCAAAAACGTTTTGATTTCACCTAATTTGAACATTGTCATAAAGAGCACATGTTCAACTTGATGAGACACACTTTTTCCCATCTCAAGAGATACAAATAAATAAGACTATACTAAGTGGCAGAAAAAGGAACAGGGTTGACTGTAACAGGGTTGATGATTTCATATTAAATCAGCCACAAATCCTCTTGTGACAGGCACAATGAAAGCTTGTTATGTACCTCAGGGAGGGGCAACTGAATGTAAGCTCCACAAAAAAATGTGACATTGCTAAAACGTTTCAAGCCTGTCTATCTATGGGTAACAGGGTTGACATGTTATTCTCGACACGCTCAGTTTTCCACCACAGAACACCAGAAAATTGCCAAAAAGAGTAGAACCAGATCACCTGCTTTTTTACACTATGATTTAACTATTAATGTTACATTTTTCTTTTGAAACCAAATATTTTAAAATGAAGTAGTTTCACCAGATTCAAATTTGAGTTCAATTAATGTAACAGTGTTGACCTTAAAATGAGTGACAGACGTAAATGAATCACTAATCACATTAAATAATCACCTTCAGAAATGACTTTGTCCAAGTAACAAAATAACCAGGGTTTTACAATGATGAGGAAGCTAGTATACATTTTGGGGGTGTGTGGGTTGAAATCTTCCTAGAAGTGACACGGGTTGACGAAGGAACAGATTTATTGAAGGTGGTCTATATTAAAGGCCACTTCATTTCATAGAACAGGCTTTTAAAATGCAATATTGGTGTACAATTTAAAATATTAAAGGGACGCAAACCGCATTCTTTTCGTGGAACGACCCATGTGTATATCTGTCGTGTTAACAGGAAAGCTCAAGTGCTGAAGGCCTTGAACCGGACTACTGAAGCGTACAGTATCCTGCAGAGGCTGCAGCTGTACTGCGAGAAGACCAAGTACACAGAGATGATCATCAGGTAGGCTCTAAATGAAACAACAGACTCCCTATTTTTGTGGTAAGGGTTGTTTATCAGATATGTGTTTTAGACATATTGGTATGCCTTGTGCAGGGTGATGCTGGTCACAGCTGAGTTGCATTGGGAGTCGTCAGGTTTTGCCACAGCCCTTCCTCTCCTGCTGCAGGCCCTGGCCCTGGCCAGACAGCACCACCTACAGGCCTTGGCCTCCGAGACCATCCTTCACCTGGCTTTCACTCAGGTCAGCACATCAGACGCGCACATGCAATATGTAACCCTGTTATGGCAAACACACCATCGTAAACTCTCTCAAACCCCTACACATACTAACACACACATCTTCAAACCCCTTAACTTAGACAGAACTGCATATTGTATGCAAAGTAAACTCCCACATCTAGGCAAAACAAGGAAATTCAAACTGGGTTATACACTGCTAAAAAAATAAATGGAACACTAAAATAACACATCCTAGATCTGAATGAATGAAATATTCTTATTAAATACTTTTTTTCTTTACATAGTTGAATGTGCTGACAACAAAATCACACAAAAATTATCAATGGCAATCAAATTTATCAACCCATGGAGGTCTGGATTTGGAGTCACACTCAAAATTAAAGTGGAAAACCACACTACAGGCTGATCCATCTTTGATGTAATGTCCTTAAAACAAGTCAAAATGAGGCTCAGTAGTGTGTGTGGCCTCCACGTGCCTGTATGACCTCCCTACAACGCCTGGGCATGCTCCTGATGAGGTGGCGGATGGTCTCCTGAGGGATCTCCTCCCAGACCTGGACTAAAGCATCCGCCAACTCCTGGACAGTCTGTGGTGCAATGTGGCGTTGGTGGATGGAGCGAGACATGATGCCCCAGATGTGCTCAATTGGATTCAGGTCTGGGGAACGGGCGGGCCAGTCCATAGCATCAATGCCTTCCTCTTGCAGGAACTGCTGACACACTCCAGCCACATGAGGTCTAGCATTGTCTTGCATTAGGAGGCACCCAGGGCCAACCGCACCAGCATATGGTCTCACAAGGGGTCTGAGGATCTCATCTCGGTACCTAATGGCAGTCAGGCTACCTCTGGCGAGCACATGGAGGGCTGTGCGGCCCCCCAAAGAAATGCCACCCCACACCATGACTGACCCACCGCCAAACCGGTCATGCTGGAGGATGTTGCAGACAGCAGAACGTTCTCCACTGCGTCTCCAGACTCTGTCACGTCTGTCACATGTGCTCAGTGTGAACCTGCTTTCATCTGTGAAGAGCACAGAGCGCCAGTGGCTAATTTGCCAATCTAGGTGTTCTCTGGCAAATGCCAAACGTCCTGCACGGTGTTGGGCTGTAAGCACAACCCCCACCTGTGAACGTCGGGCCCTCATACCACCCTCATGGAGTCTGTTTCTGACCGTTTGAGCAGACACATGCACATTTGTGGCCTGCTGGAGGTAATTTTGAAGGGCTCTGGCAGTGCTCCTCCTGCTCCTCCTTGCACAAAGGCGGAGGTAGCGGTCCTGCTGCTGGGTTATTGCCCTCCCACGGCCTCCTCCACGTCTCCTGATGTACTGGCCTGTCTCCTGGTAGCGCCTCCATGCTCTGGACACTACGCTGACAGACACAGCAAACCTTCTTGCCACAGCTCGCATTGATGTGCCATCCTGGATGAGCTGCACTACCTGAGCCACTTGTGTGGGTTGTAGACTCCGTCTCATGCTACCACTAGAGTGAAAGCACCGGCAGCATTCAAAAGTGACCAAAACATCAGCCAGGAAGCATAGGAACTGAGAAGTGGTCTGTTGTCACCACCTGCAGAACCACTCCTTTATTGGGGGTGTCTTGCTAATTGCCTATAATTTCCACCTGTTGTCTATTCCATTTGCACAACAGCATGTGGAATTTATTGTCAATCAGTGTTGCTTCCTAAGTGGACAGTTTGATTTCACATAAGTGTGATTGACTTGGAGTTACATTGTGTTGTTTAAGTGTTCCCTTTATTTTTTTGAGCAGTGTATTTAAAAACTCCAAATAGTTTGTGTTCTTCTCCTTCCCCCTGTCCAGTTGATGCTGGGAGTGCCGGAGCAGGCTCTGGGTGTCCTTCATGAGGCGATGGAGCCCATCCTGGCCCACGGAGCGGTCATGGATAAGGGCAGAGCTCTGCTCCTGGCAGCCCGCTGTCAGATGGCAATGGCTGGGACCCGGTCCAATGGCCAGAGGCATGCAGGTAGCACACATCCCCAACACAAACTTAATATCACTCACTACCTCAAATGTACATGTTTGCAGATACAATTACTTTGTCATGCAAGTACATAGACAGGAGTCGTTCAGAGTCTTCCTCCCTGTTGTCTCCCTCCAGCTTTAGGCCTGGCTGTGCAATCGCTGGGAGAGGCTGCAGCCTACTTCTCCATGCTGGACTGTAAGGAGCGTCTCCGTGATGTCCACTACCTGCAGGCCCGGCTGCACCACACCCTTGGACAAACCCCCCAGCGCAACAAATGTGCCATGCTGTTCCGCCTCCTGGACCAGGAGCTGCAGGCGCCGGGGGCAGCTGTCGCCATGCGACTCTGAACAGTCATCACCACCCCGCCTTCTCCGACACAGACCGGAACATATACTGGTGTACTCTGTCATTGTCATGGACTTCGCATTCTATCCTATCTTTTGGTTCAAATTGCAACATTGCTTGTGTGTTAAAGAGTAGAGAAACCACTGGTTTAGGGCACTCCCAATTTACATTGCAAGCTTGTATCGTCTATCTACAATATAAAGATCAGACTTCAAGTCTCTGTAATCTTTTCTCATGTTTGTTGTGCTTTTTTTTGGCAAAATGGAAAACAAGAAAATCACTAATTTGTTCCACATGAAATGTTTGTCTGACTACCACTAGAAAGAGTGCAGCCTGTTTGGGCCTCCCTACAATTTTAATGTTTATTTGCAGTAAAAGCAGTTCCAACAAACGTAGGTGTTTCCCTCAGGACGTGATGGATAACTGTGCAGGATCCAGAGGCCTCGATATGGAAACCTAGATGCCGCCACACCACCTCTTTGAGTAGCACCCACATAGTATTTGAATTTCAGCATACATACCGTTATACAACAGTTTATCCTTTATTCAGGACCAGAGAGATCTGATTCTTTAGAGGTAGTCATAGCCTCTGTTGTAGGATGTCGATAGAATAGATCTGGACTATAGACATAGAGGACTTGTCTTTGCATCTGCAATTATAGCATCTGTGATGGTATGGGCAGCTCTATTGAGGATCTCTTAAGTTATGAATATGACATTTTCTTCACGATAGGCTAATCCCTACTGATGACCCGGTTGGACATGACTCCAACAGGAGGGATCAGCCAATGAATTTGGAAGTCTCACCTAGTTGACACATTAAAATGGTGGCAGTCCTCAATGACACTGTCCATGCTAATTTTGCCCTTTGGCCACTATCATTCTCTATGATATGTACTTGTATTTTGTCATTTATCATCATGTTCTTCAAAGTCCCAGTGGTGGGATCCCATCATAGTTCAAAGATAAATATACAGAGATATCTAGCATAGAGGATCCGCGTTCTCATCTATGCTTAGAGAATGAGGAACGGTTTAATGTATCTCAGCTGTCGGAGTTACCACGATATGATGAGTGAGAGTGATATCAAATCAGAGGCGGACAGAAGATGAGTATGTTTTAGAGAGAGCATTGTGATTGTTCTTCAACTGGAAGCATGCCAATGGAAAAACACTTTTAGCAAAGGAAAAGATTTCCCAGAGATATGTGCACATCAATGTAATAGTCCTGAGATGATTTGAAATGATATCTTTGTGTGTGTGCCATGACATGACAATCTGTGAGAACTAAGCTGACAATGACAATGACACTGCACATTGTTTTTGTTAGCCTGGTGTAGATTTATGCGAACTGTGAGAGTGATAATTTTTTTATTGGGTTAAGTTATTCAGCATCTCAGTCAGTGCTAGTCATGAGCGCCATTATATTGACATTATCTCTTCATAATGGCATTGAGCCAAGATCAGGTATTATGAAATATTAGGATATTTTCAATATCCTGAATTGCCCTTTGGTTTGTATACAGAAGAAGCTTAGCCTAATAGCATTTAAAACATGACCTAACATTGGTATGAAAACACTGAAGTTTTATTACTGAAACAAAGCATTGACACGGTGATATAGCCCTGAGCCTTCAAATGTTACATTCTGGGTCTCTAAGCATTTGAGGTACAAAGCAGAACCAATTAAGTTGAAAGCCTACGTCATATTTAACATTTGAGGGGGCTGGTTTTTGAGAATGTTCTGCATGTCCCTCTTACATGAAAAAAGCATTGTCATCATTACTTGAGCCTTTTTTGGTTGACGTCAACGGCTTACATTAGACAAAAAGAAAGTATGTTCCATTGCCCTATCCGTCTAAACTTTACCATGTAGGTTTGTTCCAGATGTTTATTGGTATGTTTGCACAAGAAGTACTCTAAGACCGTGTGCGGGGTCTGAAACACGCTACATGTCACTTCGCTCTATAAACAAATACAGTAGATAATGGGCCTCCATGGGACAGGAGACGGGACAGAGACTGTCTGTGTAAATACACACAGACTCACACTGCATAGTTCACTCTGCTCTTGTGTGTGTGTGTTGATATATCTAGAGCGAGATGGAGAGGGTGAGCTGCAGCCGTGGGATGTCTTTTCATCAGGCAACACTAGATGGGGCATGTGCCTAGTGATGCTAAATGTCCTCTGAACCAGTGGCCTGCCCTGTATGTGAGCACTGTGCATCAACATTGACACTATACTCTGTTCAGGCCTGTGCTGTCAAGAGTATCACATTAGTCGGGGGATTGGGAAATGTTCTATTAGCACAGTTAGATGAGCTGTGTCAAAGGATTGAAAAACTCTTGCTTTGCTATTTTTGTATGTAACATACATTAGCCATCATTTCCCATCTGCCCACAGGCTAAATTCTGTCTGAATGAATATGGATCTTCTTGCTCTTACAGGGAAGCAGAGAGTAGAGAGTACGCAGATAGTGTCTCAGGCCACATTCAATAGGGCCTAGACGACAGGATACTTGTTGTAGCCTAGACGACAGGATACTACCATAGATGGACTTTAGTTGGCAGTCACATCTCTGTGCACAGTAGAGTTGACTTACTCAGCAGCTGCAGGTAACTGCCAAAATAAAGGAAACATCAACATAAAGTGTCTTAATAAAGGAGAAGAGCAACACTTTGATAGAGAGGAAGAGGAAGAGTCGACTACGTAGCTTCCTATGCATCACTGGTCTATGGAAGAAATAGCTTCAGGGGCGGCAGGGTAGCCTAGTGGTTAGAGCATTGTACTAATAACCGCAAGGTTTCAAGTTCAAACCCCCGAGCTGACAAGGTACAAATCTACCCCTGAACAGGCAGTTAACCCACTGTTCCTAGGCCGTCATTGAAAATAAGAATTAGTTCCTAACTGACTTGCCTGGCTAAATAAAGGTAAAACAAAAAAGTCAAAAATCCATTTGGAGGCTTTTGTAAAAGCCACATCTTGCTAAGATTTGTCAGAAGGAAGCTGCTTTTGTTCTTCGGGCTATTGAAGGAAGTCGAGCCCAATTTTTAGGTTGTAGGTGTAAAATTGTACTTCAGTCAGTTGTTTAGACATCATGTAGCTGTTATTAATCTATTGTGTACATTTTTCATCCGTTCTTTGGTTACAGGTATCGATGCAGAGAAAGATGCCTCTAAAAATATGGGGAACAGGCTGACTAATGTAAAATATATCTTATTTTAAACATTTTAATAACAAGCATGGCATGAGAACAATGCATGTTTAAAAATATAAATCTGCAAATGTAAAATACACTATGCATTCACTGTACTGCTATGGTCTTACTCCATATTAAACATGAACAATGTGTTTTTTTCAACATTCTGCATCACAAAAAATGTAAAAGTACCATTTGAATAGTTAAATGGCAGCCATATTTGAGCCCTTGTTAACAATAGGCCACCATGGGCAACGGTCAGAGTTGAGATGAAATCAGAAAAACAGAAATCACAGTTTTCAGTTAACAGATCAGAATATGCTTCCTCATGAAAGGAAAAATGTAGCTACCTGTGACCAACATCTTCATAAGGCAGGTAGACCTGTAGCCTGGTTGCCAGATATGTTTGTGATTTAGCCAACCCATAAAGCACCAACAGATATAGCAACCTGACCAGTTAAGACCTGAGGTTAAGGCCTGAGGTTAAAACATACAGACCATTTTTCCTTGATGGAGAGATAAAACAGTAATGTCTCTACATTTGATTTGTTCAATGGACAGACAAACTACTTTGACAACCTTCCATATTGGTGTTCATATTCTCCCCTAAAACATTGCTTTCCTTAAATCTCAGATAAATGGCTCTTTTTCTGTCAAACAGAATGACCGCTCATCATCACAGAGTAATTTGACTAATATGTTGGCTAATACTTCCTAGGCAAACTATTTCATAATGTATATCAGAAGATTCATGGCGTCCATAAAGTTCTGGCCCATTGGTATTTACATCCAGCAGGAAACGAAAGTTGCAGTCCAGCTTTCTGCTACCCCACTGCATTGCATTAATAAACTTCCATCTTCAGGATAATTGATAATGATGATCTCTTGATACAGCTAGGATTTAAAAAATGCCACTTTCAGAGTTGCAACCTCACTTCTTTTTCAAAACACAAAAATAAATAATGAGTAATGCTGAAATAAAAGCAGAAATGCCGCCGATTATTTGGTGTGAAGGGAGGAGGTATTGATGTGGAGTAAAGTCATTTTCCACGTCTTGAAATGAATTTCAGCTGAAGAAAGCGAGTGGCTGTGTCACCTTGAGGAGGCATTGTTTTCGTGTCTTTCCAGATACTTAGCTCTATCCCTGCCTTTTTATGGAGGTACACTCCAGGTTTGAGAAGGAAGAGGTGAGGTAAGACTCAGTAGCCCGCTGGATAGCCCCCTTTCCTGGGGTCGGACTCGGCACAGAGCCGCTCCCCTTGTCTCACCACCGCCTGAACCACTGAATCAGGAGTCATCAGCAGCTCTGTCACATGGTTCTTCTTTACCAGGCCATCTAATACACTCTTTTACACAAACACACATGCATAAACACAGAAATAAACACACACACACACACACAGATTAAAGTCCAGAGTTAAGAAACCAATTTTTTAAATTCAACAATATACGATGCAATATTGTTCAGAATTACCCACCTTTTCAAAGCCGTCCTCCACTACAGTCATATTTGGGTTGAGTTGATTGTGAATTCGAGGTAGTGTCACAGCTTTTTTGAGGTCGTAGTCAAAGAACAAGGTATTCAGAATCACCTATGTAAATGAGAAAAGGAAGCTTCTTGTCCTCTGATTCATCACAATATCACTATGTAAGGATAGATGGATATCATGTGTTAGTAAAGGCTATATCTGTTTCAGAGAGTACATTTATGTGCATGGATCAAAACTTACTAGGGCAGTTGCTGTGGTGATCTTTGTTCCACCAGAGGCTCCCACCACCATTTTCACTCTATTGTCTTTGTCAGAGATAATAGTTGGGCACATAGAAGAGAGAGGCCTTTTACCTAAAAATGAAAGGTAGATCAATCTTCAGACCAAAAGGTATTCTCAGAAAACAAACCAGCCAAGGTTCAAACTGGAGCCATGTGTAAATTGAGAACTTTCAGTAGCCTACCAGCAATAAGGATATTGATTTCAGTTCCTATTCTCACCAGGCTGGATGAAGTTGTTAGGAGATGGAGGGATTCCAAAGCCGTTGGTGATATATGGAGAGCTAAAGTCATCCATCTCATCATTGAAAATGATGCCAGTGGATCGGGACATGACTTTTGAGCCAAAGCTGAAGATAGGAATGATAGTTAAGTAGCTAGAGTTAAGTAATTATAGGAGTTAAGTAACCTATACATGTTATTTTTGGGTTAAATGCAAATAGAAGATTCTTAGTAAGACCATCGGCAACAAAGTTTATTTAGAGTGCGCATGTATACTATATTAAGGATCTGTCTCTGGATATCTATAATCTACCCTGTGGCATTATGTATTCATCAGTCCTATTGTCTCAGAGGAGGTCTTGCCTTGTAGGACTCTTACTATAGATTGATTGTGCTGGTGGCAGCCACAGCACTTCCATCCTCAGCTATGACGGACAGGTGTGTTGTCCCATGATTGTCTGGGACAAAATAATCTTGCTCGTAGTAGCTGTCGGGATGAGTGGTGTCATCTGTGATCTTGCTCCTGATTCTGTCAGCAAAGTAGTCTGAGGTCATGTTGTGGATGAGCTGGAGAGAAGATAAAATCATCAAATAGGAATTAAATTAGTTTCTCCTGGCAATGTTGAACAGCAGTCAACAGCATGTGATTATAGAACATGTTCAGTAAACCACTACAAACCATTTTTAAGTCAAATACAGCACATTTGGAAAGTATTCAGACCCCTTCCCCTTTTCCACATTTTGTTACATTACAGCCTTATTAAAAGAGAAACTCCTCATCAATCTACTCACAACACCCCATAATGACAAAGCGAAAGATTTTAAGAAATGTTTACATATGTATAAAAAATGAAATGTACATACAGTAAGTATTCAGAACCATTGCTATGAGACTCAAAGTGGAGCTCAGGTGCATCCTGTTTCCATTGATCATCCTAGAGATGTTTCTACAACTTGATTGGAGTCCACCTGTGGTAAATTCAATTGATTGGACATGATTTGGAAAGGCACACACCTGCCTATATAAGGTCCCAAAGTTGACAGTCACAGGAAAAACCAAGTCATGAGGTCAAAGGAATTGTACGTGGAGTTCCGAGACAGGATTGTGTCAATGCACAGATCTGGGGAAGGGTACCAAAACATTTCTGCAGCATTGAAGGACCCCAAGAACACAGTGCCCTCCATCATTCTTAAATGGAAGAAGTTTGGAACCACCAAGACTCTTCCTAGAGCTGGTCGCCCGGCCAAACTGAATTATCGGCGGAGAAGGCCCTTGATCATAGAAGTGACCAAGGACCCAATGGTCACTCTGATAGAGCTCCAGAGGTCCTCTGTGGAGATGGGAGAACCTTCCAGAAGGACAACCATCTCTGCAGCACTCCACCAATCAGGCCTTTATTGTAGAGTGGCCAGATGGAAGCCACTCCCCAGTAAAAGGCACATGACAGCCCGCTTGGAGTTTCCCAAAAGGCACCTAAAGGACTCTGAGACCATGAGAAACAAGATTCTCTGGTCTGGTGAAACCAAGATTGAACTCTTTGGCCTAAATGTCAAGCGTCACTTCTGGAGAAAACGTGGCACCATCCCTACGTTGAATCATGGTGGTGGCAGCATCATTTTGTGGGGATGTTTTTCAGCGGCAGGGACTGGGAGACTAGTCAGGACTGAGGGAAATATGAATGGAGAAAAGTACAGAGAGATTCTTGATTAAAACCTGCTCCAGAGCACTCAGGACCTCAGACTGGGGTGAAGGTTCACTTTCCAGCAGGACAACGACCCTATGCACACAGCCAAGACAATGCAAGAGTGGCTTCAGGACAAGTTTCTGAATGTCTGAGTAGCTCAGCCAGATATCGGACTTGAACCCAATCAAACATCTCTGGAGAGACCTTAAAATAGCTGTACAGCAACGCTCCCCATCCAACCTGACAGAGCTTGAGAGGATCTCCAGAGAAGAATGTGAGAAACTCCCCAATACAGGTGTGCCAAGCTAGTAGCGTCATACCCAAGAAGACTCAAGGCTGTAATAATTTCCAAAGGTCTGAATACTTATGTAAATGTAATATTCCAGTTTTTTATTTGTAATACATTTACAAAAAAATCTTAAGCTGGGGGGGGGGGGGGGGGGTGACAATTTAATTAATTTTAGAATTAGGCTGTTAGGTAACAAAATGTGGAAAAAGTCAAGACGTCTGAATACTTTCCTGGATGCACTGTGTATATATATGTGTGAGTGAAACTTTCTATTTGAAAGCTGTGTGTCAGGGTTCTCACATCAGTGATATTGAGATAGCGTGGATCCCCTAGTTTGCTCCTCTTGGCATAAGCAAACCGGAAAGCCTCCACGATGCGGTGATACGTCAGAGTCCTTTTCTCGTCCGTTGAAACACTTGTGCCAGTGAAGTTATACCCTGTAGAAAAAGCACACAAAAAATGTTGATCTAATAGACAGGTGATTACACTTTTTGACCCTAAGGATTTCAAAATTCAACGGATGGCCTCACTGATTTTTTGGCAACCAATTTGTTCTTCAAAATGAATTTGTGGTTAGAAAAAGGGGAGTTATTTGAAAATGTATCGATTCATTATCCCCCCCAAAGAGCTTACAAAATCCCTCACGGGCCGGGCCACATTTAATCGATCTAATATGTCAGCCCAAAAAAAGAACTGTGTTCATTTATCAAAGATACAGTTTTAATGTAATTCGATGTTTCCATCACAGGGTCATTTCCATCTGATTCAGTCCTTGTTAGCTAACAGCTATGGTTGATGTCAAGATGTAGAGGACTAGTGCAGTTTAGTTCATTTCCAGTGAGATAATGTCCAGAGAGCTTACAGCAAATCTCTCTTAAGATGAGATGACAAACTGGGAGGCCTGAGCTGTTTGTTTACAGTCACTAGTGGTGGATGATGATGTTCACACTCAGTTATCTAGGCTGCTGCTCACCGTCCACTATGTTGAGTATGAGTGCCAGGACTGGGCCGCTGGAGGGGGCATCTGGGACGTGCATGGTATACTCGCCCACGGTCAGCTTCAGTGGGTTCTCATTCAACACAGGCCTGTAGTCCAACAGGTCCTCCAGGGTGATAATCCCACCTGAGACGTGAAAATAATAACGGCTAAAGAAGCACATCGGCAAACTGCCTATCAGATCTGTCTTGCCTAATCATCATCATAGTGTGTACAGCAAGAATGATGAGCTTTAATAGAATATTATAATGCACAAGAAATAGAGAAAGACCTGCTGCCTGGATGTCATCAACAATTGTTTGTGCCATTGTCCCATTGTAAAAAACATCAGGTCCTTCCTCCGCTATCCTCTTGTAGGTGTCTGCTAGTTTGGGAAATTTAATGATATCATTTTCCTTCAGGATGTTTTTCTGGGAGTCACAGAACACTTCGCTGGAATACAAAAACAGGAGCAGAAAACTTATCAGGAGTTATTCAAGTAAATCTGGAGAGTAAAAGGACCAGCATTCCCATATAATTGTCATCATAGGTTTTACAGCGGCCAATCAAATCATCATTGGTCATAATAAATCACAGAGGAAGCCATGAATTCTGGACATCAATGTAATCACATTTTTTTGGTTGCAATATATCAATGTGTTAAAATCCAACTAATAATTCAATTACAGCACTTTATTGAGCAGGGATGAACTCAGTCGGGGTCTGAACTTAATGTTGAGAGTTAGAATAGTAGATCACACAAGGTGACATTTAGAAATGTTGTTGGACATCAGCTGTTTTTATCTTGTTATGTCAGTCACTCAACTAGCCTATGTCAGCTAAACATTTTTTGATTGGTAAATTAGTCTAGCCAGCTATCTAAATGTGTAGTAATCGTTGTCAAATTACCGACCAGGGGACCCCATTGATTTTGTTATTCACTGTTACTCAGATATCATATTCAAAACTGAAAAAACAATTCTCCACCCTATGGCAAAATTTGTAGAATTTCAAGGAAATTAGCTGTAAAACTGCACATTTTACTCTCAGTCCCATGGCAAAATGAATAGAATTGCATGAAATTAGTTATGCAATTGCTAAATCTTCTCTCCACCCCATGGCAAAATGTGTAGAATTGCAGCAAACTTGCTTTAAAACGGCAGCACCCCCTCCATGCCACATGGCAATATGTGTAGAATTTACTCTAAAACGCTGTCAAGAGGGGGCTGCTAAAATGTTCTGCTCGCAAGGTGGGGGCCATCCAACAAAATGTCACTTAGGGCCAAAAAGGTTAGGGCCGACACTGACTGTATGTGTGGGTATGGATGTTGGTACACAGACCTGCGAGCCACTCATAATGAGTTCAGATTTTTTGTGGCCTCCACCCCCATCAAAGTTGCCCATCCCTGTTATAGAACATTTCATTTACACTGTCATTAAAGGGTAGCTATTATCAACCATCCATATCACTTAAGTCTGTCGTTGTCAATATTATTAGATTTGTAGAAGTGGTTTTAGTAGTAATAGTAGTAATAATAGTGGTAGTAGTAGTAATATAGCAATTACAGATTTTTTTTTCCATATTTGTTTTCTTTGATCTTCTGTCCTATCCTCACCACATATTGGCATCTCCTTGAATAGCGTCCTTGTTGCTGGCGATGGCCTTGGCCAGGGCTTTGCCGATAGGGAAACCTACGCGTGCCAACTTAATGCTTGGCTCAAACAGCTCCTTCCATGGCAGCCTGCCGTGTCTCCTGTGTGCCATCTCGTAACCACGGATCTCCCCTGGAATGGCTATAGACAATCCACCTGTTATGCAAAGAAGTCTTTACCACATTTTGCACAAAGTTGGAACCCTGCCCAGAAAGGATTTAAAATGCATATCAGTCCATTTCCCCATTTTGACAGGTCAAACTGTTGCCCCCTTAGCAATGCATATGTGTTAAAAAGATTTTATGAAGGTTTAAGATAAATGATTAAATAATTCTACACAGAAACTTAGCCATTAGGGATTAGAGGTTATGTAGCATGAACAAGGAGTAATTAAAAATAATAAACACAGCCCCAACTAGGTTGGAGGGGGGAAGAAAGGAATGTATGTGTGTGCCTAACGAAAACAAAGAGGATGCTTAACCTATGTTTGAACCGACCCAGCAATAACTCTGGAGAGATAAAATAGGACAGGGAGAGCCCCTCCAGGTTTCCCGTATCTGTGGGGGACTGGAACTGTCAGCTGAGTGGTAATAAACTCAGGGGAGACTTTAAGAGAAGAAGAGAGAATCCAAATCTTAGTGTGTATGGATGTGTGTAGGTTAGAATGCTATAAAAGGAACGTCTTTGTGAATGCACAGCGGAGCTCTCGCAAATAAACTTGGATCTGATCAATTGTGAGCTGGGAATTCTGTCTGTTTCATTTAAGACCAGAACTTTACAACCTCTGGGTAGCAGACAGATAAAGATAATTTAAATTTATGAACATTGATTACAAAATTACTTAACAATATGATGCAGAAGATTAGAGCTCATTTTCCTTAGAATGATGGAAGATCCGGGAAGAGGCTGCCAGAAGGTTCAAACACAGTGTTAACTTCTCTCTATCCCTACCCCACTGTGATACATGACAGCTACGATATTACTATTCAACTGTTATCTCAGGATGGTTTGAACTACAGAACCTGCCTAGTCTACCCTGAACCTGACATACATTCCAGAACAGTAAAAATGGTACCTTTCCGAGAAAGCTGGGTGTTATTGCCAAACATGTCTTCTGTCGCGTTCATGGGGGCTGTCTCCCTTGCGTCAATGGTTTCTACCTTCCCTGTCGAGCAGTGATACAAAATACAGACAAATGGATGTGTTTGTAAGCCTTTATAATTTGTGGTGTCTTGAGGACTCACTGACTCACCTGTGGAAGCGTTGTAGATGTTGAAGAAGAGACCCCCTCCAATGCCCATGTTGTGAGCGTTCAGGAGGCCAACACACAGCAGGGCGGCGATAGATGCATCCACCGCTGAGCCGTTCCTCTTCAGGATGTCCCTAGGGTACGCACACACACACACTTAAAGCTCCTTGTAGAGCTTAATCGTGTCCTGTCATTTGACTAAGCTTGTACCATGAATCATTGTATCAAAGGGAATTAGTTGGCTCGTGTTACGTTACTTACCTCCCCACCTCAGAGCATATCCCAGCATCTGTAGCCACGGCAGCTTTTGAGTAGAAATGGTCTGAGATGGGGTTCTTGTTTCCCACCCCCATGAACACCCACACGGATACTCCTACTGCAGCCACCAGGAAAACCACCAGGCCAGCCACCCAGTACTTCCAGACCATTTTCCTGCCCAGGGGAACCAACACACCAACACATCTTACAGTTAGACAGGAGCCTTACAGGAGCCTTGCCTGTGTCTTCCTGTTTTAATTGATCATATAGTTAGAAGTAGTAGGCTTTTTTTAGCATGCAGTTAGTCTTAGTGCTGTGTCTGCCTGATGAAACACTGTCAAAGAAACCTGCAAAGCGCCATGGGCATTGTATCTTAATGTCATCACTATCCTCCCAATGCAGAGGTCCCCCATGGAGCATGCTGTGGGTTTTCAATCATATACATGTGACTCAAATCTAAACTGTCAGAGGCTGTCCCTTGAGTTCCCTGCATGTGTCACTTAATGTTTTCTGTGAGTTTCAAAATGGTACAGAGGTGATGGTTTCTATTTGACAAGCTCCATTAAACTTTCAACTCAAGCATAATAAAACCAAAACTACTGGTAGATAATCGTGGTATCCTACTACCTGGGATTGAGGTTGATTGAGCAGGGAGCAAAGAGCTGACCATAAGAGTCTAAAAATGTAAATGTGTGAATTCCTTGTGATTGTACATTTGTCTAATGATGATACACTTTATTTCAAGTGAATATTTACTTTTACCCTTGAAAAATGATAATATTCCTCTCCCCTCAATGTTTTGTGATCCTGGCCTGAATTTACCATGTGTAAATTAGTGGACACACATTTTTATCTTTAAATTACCACACAGCCCTGTGACAAACACTGTGACAACCAACCCCGGTCTCCGTTACATAGGAAGCATAAAATTAAGAGTAAGATACAAGAAATTGGACAAATACCCTGAGTGTACAAACCATTAAGAACACCTTCCTAGTATTGACTTAAACCCCCTCATGCCCCAGACTCAATTCATCAGGGCATGGACTCTACAAGGTTTTGATAGCATTCTACAGGGATGCTGGCCCATGTTGTGTGTGTCCAGTTGCCTGGATGTCCTTTGGGTGGTGGACCGTTCTTGATACACACAGGAAAGTGTTGAGGGTGAAAAACCTAGCAGCGTTGCGGTTCTTGACACAAACTGGTGTGCCCTGCACCTACTACCATACCCCATTCAAAGGCATTTTAATATTTTGTCTTCCCCATTCACCCTCTGAATAGCACACATACACAATCCATGTCTCAATTGTCTCAATTCTGAAAATCCTTCTTTAACTCAACGTATACCAAACAAAATCCATTGATTTCAAAGTTGAACATCTCAAATAACGGTTTCTGCTATTGGTTAAACTTTGAAATATATTTTAAAGTGAAAAATCTGAGTCTCATTGTAATTCCATTTCTGAGGAATTTCCCTTGGGCTACACAGAAAACATGGCAACCACATCAATGTACTCTTCACCATAAAGTACATTGTGTTATAAAATAACAATTTACGATATTAAGAGTTTGTCTTATCAACCATTTGGCAACGCTTACACAATAGATGTAACCCTGATATTTGGCCTACACTTTAGAACTAAGCTGTTCAGAAGAGAACAAAAATACACTGTAATGAGTTACTGAACACTGTAATGAGTTACTCAGTAACATTTAGCCTAGTCCTTTGGTGTCCAGCAGCACTACTGATTTACAGCATAAAAAGCTCCTTACTTTCAGCCTTAACCACATGTTCTGTCTCTGTAATTGACCGGTAATCAACATAGCCTAATCAGCATGTGTAATCATTTTTATAACCACACTAAATTGCCAGAACTAGCTTTGGCACACACAACAGCATGTTGCCTCAATCAAATGACGTGTTCAGTGTTCAGTAATGTTGATTTGGCCAGACATACCATATTTTACCAGACAAACACTGGAGACATATGAAGTAGTTGGATAGGACTTGACGGGAATTGGGGTAGCCATGTCATTCTAGACAGAACAGATGGTTAAAACAAAAATATTTTTCACATTGCATTTTAAAATTGTAAAGTTCCTTGTAATCCTTTATTAGATGTATAATATGCTCTTTGACGGAGTCCAGAAGTGATTATAATTGAATCACACAATAGCCTATTTCACAACAAATTACACAGTATTTTATCCCTGCCAACCATGTCAGAACACTTGACAGAATTCCAATTCCCCCCAAAATTATCTCAATATCAAACAATGATATCCAAATCATTTTGATAGTATAAATCACACAGCTTATAGTTGATGATGAACTTACTTCCATAGATTGCTCAAATGCACAGCATGTGCTCCCTTGTGGATTTAACAGCAGCTCACCCATAGATAGGGTTCCAAATAGTAGGATTCTATTTCTATGCGCTTACCATTGTCTATTATTGCTGCATACTGTTCTGAACCCCTGATGGCCCCTGTGACTAGGGAATCATCAAATCAAATTTATTTATATAGCCCTTCGTACATCAGCTGATATCTCAAAGTGCTGTACAGAAACCCAGCCTAAAACCCCAAACAGCAAGCAATGCAGGTGTAGAAGCTAGGTGGCTAGGAAAAACTCCCTAGAAAGGCCAAAACCTAGGAAGAAACCTAGAGAGGAACCAGGCTATGTGGGGTGGCCAGTCCTCTTCTGCCGGGTGGAGATTATAACAGAACATGGCCAAGATGTTCAAATGTTCATAAATGACCAGCATGGTCCAATAATAATAAGGCAGAACAGTTGAAACTGGAGCAGCAGCACGGCCAGGTGGACTGGGGACAGCAAGGAGTCATCATGTCAGGTAGTCCTGAGGCATGGTCCTAGGGCTCAGGTCCTCCGAGATAGAGAAAGAAAGAGAGAAATAGAGAATTAGAGAGAGCACACTTAAATTCACACAGGACACCGAATAGGACAGGAGAAGACCCTAGCCCCCCGACACATAAACTACTGCAGCATAAATACTGGAGGCTGAGACAGGAGGGGTCAGGAGACACTGTGGCCCCATCCGAGGACACCCCCGGACAGGGCCAAACAGGAAGGATATAACCCCACCCACTTGGCCAAAGCACAGCCCCCACACCACTAGAGGGATATCTTCAACCACCAACTTACCATGAATGTAAGACAATAAAGCACTGTGGCCCCAACCCAAACTGGTCTCACTGATCATTTTTATAACAAACAACCCCCATGCCATCCATATGAATGCTGCAAAAGGTTTAATGCAAATACAGTGCAATGTTACAGCAGCCTAAATAAAGGTGGTAGAGTTGATTCACAACAGGTGTGTCTTAATAAAGGCTGTGCACTCAGTGGCCATACCATGCACCTTCCTAAATTGAATTCGTGAGAAGGGCGTGTCGTAACTTCGAAGAGCGCGCAATGGCAGAAGAAGGCTGTGATTGGTTATGCGCGCCACGATTCTGATGTCTGCCTTGCAACACTGCACAAACCTAAACAACAGCTTAAAGGCACGAGACCTTCAGAGATCATAAAATTAACAGAGCATTCCTCTGTCCTCGTAAATGTGTCACGGGCGCAATAGACAGTCGTTGAATATCCGTTAACAGGCAAATCAGGAATATTGTGCTGTGTTGCTGTCAACAATAGTAGGCTACAAATAACATATGGGCTATTGAACTGGGGTATATTTCTGAGTTTAGACAGGGTAATAATGTATTATGGTTGCATTGCGCAATTGTAAAATACTGTCGATATAAACATTTAAATATGGGTTCTAGATTAAGTAGACAGAGTAGTCTGGACAATGAGAATTTTACGAAAAGGCGTTGCAAGATTCTTAACAGCACAGGAGAAGGCGACAGAGGTAGAATTCAAGGCGGCGACTTTCTGTTTACGATGATGCTGAAATCAGATAAACTGCCGGGGATGCTGAGGCGGTCAAATCATAGTCCCTACGTGAGGCGAGTGGCATGGATTCGAGAGATACAAAAGCTGCTCCGTGATCGCAGGATAGATCAGGCAACCGACGTGCTTAAACTATTGAGGAAGGTAAGGACAAACTATCTACATTGGAATTATTGCGTATGAATTGATCAAAATTGCGCACAGTATGCCTACATCGCGCAAATGTGCATCGATCTGCTTTCATGGCAAATGCCTGTCATCACTGCGCTGCTTGTCACCATGTGTATTGTCTGTCCCATTCCAATAAGTTTGATTATAATTTTTCGAACAGATATATAAACCTTGCATCATATGCAGCATGGGTAATTTAGACTGTCGTGGATAAGTCCCAAAATGTCCGTTTATGCAGGAGCTCCTCAACATTATTGAACCTACATTTGAAGTAGACTACCCACCCATACAGTGGCCACAGGTGCTTCTACTATTGACCTGTTTTTGAAGGAGGTGTTTTTAAACTATTAGGCCCACTACTCTCACTGTCATCCCTGGCATCTGGTCATTTCCATGGCACCACAGGTGCTGCTGCTATTTCAAATAAACCTTGAACAATATCACAATTACTATTCACAATATGATAGACATAACATATTGCACAGATTTGTCTGAGTGCATGCACTTTTCAGAGTTTCTAATAATACCAGAAACAGGATGCTGGACCAGCTTGTGGGATAGAGTGATTCTGCTATTTATTCTCATAAATAGGGAATTCTATGTGCAACAGCAGTGGTGTTAAACATGGGACTACTACTAAGTGTCGTTCTGTAGAATTAAAGCTGATTTCTTTCATTAATAAAGTGTTCCTATTTCATTACATTTTCTTATGCCATTCCACCCATAATGATGTAATGATAATATAATGTGTTTAGTATTGACATTAGTTGGAAAACCTGCATTTGATTTGGTCAATTTAATTGTGACCTATGTCATGTCGACTGTGTTTTGTCCATAAATGGCTTAAAATAAGGTTTATTTGCCACTACAATATCTTGCATTGGGTTGAAACGAAGCACAAATGGCAATTCTCAGTTATTAGTCTAAGTGCAATTTGGATGTCTGCACAGCCCAGATCAATACCCCCACCACAGTCCACCTAACTCACGGTACAGTCTCTTCTACTGACAGGTCACCGGTTGACTACTCTTCTGCTCCTATTGTCTTATGGGACTGTGGGTGTGAGTGCTGCCCCCCTTCCTCCCTGTCATCCCACCCCTTTATCCCCTGGTATGGACAGGGCAGGATCTCACCTCCACTCTCTGCTGTCTAATGCACCCATTAGAGCTACACATTCACCCTCTCTCTTCCCTTAATGTCTTCCTCCCTACTGCCATCCCATTCTCTGTAATGGACCTCGTCTGTTACAGCAGGAGAGTGAGTAGACGGATTCCGGACTGCACTCCGGTCAAAGAGTGATGACAGACACAGAAGCCCAGCCTAGGAGTTTTAATGACGAAACAGGTTATACATTTTTTTCTCTCCTTTATTTAACCAGGTAGGCTAGTTGAGAACAAATTCTCATTTACAACTGCGACCTGACCAAGATAAAGCAAAGCAGTTCGACACATACAACAACGACACATGGAATAAATAAACACACAGTCAACAATACAGTAGGAAAAAAAGTCTATATACAGTGTGTGCAAATGTGGTAAGACAAGGGAGGTAAGGCAATAAATAGGCCATGGTGGCGAAGTAATTACAATATAGCAATTAAACATTGGAATGATAGATGTGCAAATAGAGATAATGTGGTGCAAAGGAGCAAACAAACAAAACAATATGGGGATGCGGTAGTTGGATGGGCTATTTACAAATGGACTACGTACAGGTGCAGTGATCTGTGAGCTGCTCTGACAGCTAGTGCTTAAAGCTAGTGAGGGAGATATGAGTCTCCAGCTTCAGTGATTTTTGCAGTTTGTTCCAGTGATTGGCAGCAGAGAACTGGAAGAAAAGGTGGCCAAAAGAGGAATTTGCTTTGGGGGTGACCAGTGAGATATACCTGCTGGAGCGTGTGCTACTGGTGGGTGCTGCTGTGGTGACCAGTGAGCTGAGATAAGGCGGAGCTTTACCTACCAAAGACTTATAGATGACCTGGAGCCAGTGGGTTTGGCGACAAATATGTAACGAGGGCCAGCCAACGAGAGCATACAGGTCGCAGTGGTGGGTAGTATATGGGGCTTTGGTGACAAAACGGATGTCACTGTGGTAGACTGCATCCAATTTGTTGAGTAGAGTGTTGGAGGCTATTTTGTAAATGACATCGCCAAAGTCGAGGATCGGTAGGATGGTCAGTTTTACGAGGGTATGTTTGGCAGCATGAGTGAAGGATGCTTTGTTGCGGAATAGGAGGCCAATTCTAGATTTAACTTTGGATTGGAGATGTTTGATGTGAATTTGGAAGGAGAGTTTACAGTCTAACCAGACACCTAGGTATTTGTAGTTGTCCACATATTCTAAGTCAGAACCGTCCAGAGTAGTGATGTTGGACGGGCAGGCAGATGCAGGCAGCGATCGGTTGAAGAGGCCACGGAAGGAGAGTTGTATGGCATTGAAGCTCATCTGGAGGGTTGTTAACACAGTGTCCAAAGAAGGGCCAGAAGAATACAGAATGGTGTCGTCTGCGTAGAGGTGGATCAGAGACTCACCAGCAGCAAGAGCGACATCATTGATGTATACAGAGAAGAGAGTCAGCCTGAGAATTGAAGCCTGTGGCACCAGCATAGAGACTGCCAGAGGTCCGGACAACAGGCCCTCCGATTTGACACACTGAACTCTATCGGAGAAGTAGTTGGTGAACCAGGCGATGCAATCATTTGAGAAACCAAGGCTGTTGAGTCTGCCAATAAGAATGTGGTGATTGACAGAGTCGAAAGCCTTGCCCAGATCGATGAATACGGCTGCACAGTAATGTCTCTTATCGATGGCGGTTATGATATCGTTTAGGACCTTGAGCGTGGCTGAGGTGCGCCTATAACCAGCTCTGAAACCAGATTGCATTGAGGAGAAGGTACGGTGGGATTTGAAATGGTCGGTAATCTGTTTGTTAACTTGGCTTTCGAAAAGACCTTAGAAAGGCAGGGTAGGATAGATATAGGTCTGTAGCAGTTTGGGCTTAGAGTGTCTCCCCCTTTGAAGGGGGGGATGACCACGGCAGCTTTCCAATCTTTGGGAATCTCAGACGATACGAAAGAGAGGTTGAACAGGCTAGTAATAGGGGTTGCAACAATTTACGCAGATAATTTTAGAAAGAGAGGGTCCAGATTGTCTATAACAGCTGATTTGTAGGGGTCCAGATTTTGCAGCTTTTTCAGAACATCAGCTATCTGGATTTGGGTGAAGGACAAATGGGGGAGGTTTGGGCGAGTTACTGTGGGGGGGTGCAGGGCTGTTGAACGAGGTAGGGGTAGCCAGGTGGAAAGCATGGCCAGCCGTAGTAAAATGCTTATTGAAATTCTCAATTATAGTGTTTTTATATCGGTGGTGACAGTGTTTCCTGCCTGTGTATATTGGTTCCAAAAGTAATATGTAATATATATTGCAACCAAAAGTTGCATATCAGGGTGGCTATTCGATGCTAATGCAGAACTGCACAGGATGTTTTTGTGCTGGTCAAGGGCAGTCAGGTCTGGAGAGAACAAAGTGCTATATCTGTTCCTGGTTCTACATTTTCTGAAAGGGGCATGCTTATTAAAGATGGTGAGGAAGGCCCATTTAAAGAATAACCAGGCATCCTCTACTGACGGGATCAGGTCAATATCCTTCCAGGATACCCGGGTCAGGTCGATTAGAAAGGCCTGCTCGCTGAAGTGTTTTAGGGAGCTTTTGACAGTGATGAGGGTTGGTAGTTTGACCGCAGACTCATTACGGATGCAGGCAATGAGGCAGTGATCGCTGAGATCTTGGTTGAAAACAGCAGAGGTGTATTTGGAGGGCAAGTTGGTTAGGATGATATCTATGAGGGTGCCTGTGTTTACAGATTTGGGGTTGTACCTGGTGGGTTCATTGATAATTTGTGTGAGTTTGAGGGCATCAAGCTTAAATTGTAGGATGGCCGGGGTGTTAAGCATGTCCCAGTTTAGGTCACCTAGCAGCACGATCTCTGAAGATATATGGGGGGCAATCAATTCACATATGGTGTTTAGGGCACAGCTGGGGGAAGAGGGTGATCTATAGCAATCGGCAACGGTGAGAGACTTGTTTCTGGAAAGGTGGATTTTTAAAAGTAGAAGCTTGAATTGTTTGGGTACAGACCTGGATAGTAAGAAAGAACTCTGCAGGCTCTCTCTGCCGTAGATTGCAACACTGCCCCCTTTGGCAGTTCTATCTTGTCGGGAAATGTTATAGTTAGGGATGGAAATTTCAGGGTGTTCGGTGGTCTTCCTAAGCCAGGATTCAGACACGGTTAGGACATCCGGGTTGGCAGAGTGTGCTAAAGCAGTGAATAAAACAAACTTAGGGAGGAGCCATCTAATGTTAACATGCATGAAACCAAGGCTTTTACGGTTACAGAAGTCAATAAATGAGAGCCCCTGGGGAATAGGAGTGGAGCTAGCCACTGCAGGGCCTGGATTAACCTCTACATCACCAGAGGAACAGAGGAGGAGTAGAATAAGGGTACGGCTAAAGGCTATAAGAACTGTTCGTCTAGTACGTTCGGAACAGACAGTAAAAGGAGCAGGTTTCTGGGCGCGATAGAATAGATTCAAGGCATAATGTACAGACAAAGCTATGGTAGGATGTGAATTCAGTGGAGGTAAACCTAGGCATTGAGTGATGATGAGAGAGATATTGTCTCTAGGAACATCATTTTAACCAGGTGATGGTAAAAGAACTGTTGAATTAAGTTACCCATCCAAATTAAATTGTATTGGTCGCATTCACATATTTAGCTGGTGTAGCGAAATGCTTGTGTTCCTAGCTCCAAAAGTGTGGTAATACCTAACAATACACATAAAAGTAAAAAAAAAAAAAAGTAAAAGTAAAATAATGGAATTAGGAAATATAGAAATATTAAGACGAGCAATGTTGGAGTCCGAGAATATACAGTGCATTCGGAAAGTATTCAGACCCCTTGACTTTTTCCACATTTTGTTACGTTACAGCCGTATTCTAAAATTGATTAAATCGTTTTTTCCCCTCAATCTACAAGGAATACCCTACAATGACAAAGCAAAAACAGGTTCAGACATTTTAGAAAACGTATAAAAAAGAATAAACTGAAATATCACATTTACATAAGTATTCAGACCCTTTACTCAGTACTTTGTTGAAGCACCTTTGGCAGCAATTACAGCCTCGTGTCCTCTTGGGTATAACATTACAAGCTTGGCACACCTGTATTTGGGGAGTTTCTCCCATTATTGGATGGGGAGCGTCGCTACACAGATATTTTCAGTTCTCTCCAGAGATGTTTGATCAGGTTGAAGTCCGGGCTCTGGCTGGGCCACTGAAGGACATTCAGAGACTTGTCCCGAAGCCACTTCTGCGTTGTCTTGGCTGTGTACTTAGGGTCATTGTCCTGTTGGAAGGTGAACCTTCGCCCCAGTCTAAAGTGCTGAGCGCTCTGGAGCAGGACTCTGTACTTTGCTCCGTTCATCTTTCCCTTGATCTTGACTACTCTTCCAGTCCCTGCCGCTGAAAAACATCCCCACAGCATGATGCTGCCACCACCACGCTTCACCATAGGGATGGTGCCAGGTTTCCTACAGATGTGACGCTTGGCATTCAGGCCAAAGAGTTCAATCTTGGTTTCATCAGACCAGAGAATCTTGTTTCTCATGGTCTGAGAGTCTTTATGTGCCTTTTGGCAAACTCCAAGTGGGCTGTCATGTGCTTTTTACTGAGGAGTGGCTTCCGTCTGGCCACTCTACCATAAAGGTATGAGTGGTGGTGTGCTGTAGAGATGGTTGTCCTTCTGTAAGGTTCTCCCATCGGGTTCTTGGTCACCTCCCTTAGCAAGACCCTTCTCCCCCATTGCTCAGTTTGGCCGGGCGGTCAGCTCTAGGAAGAGTCTTGGTGGTTCCAAACTTCTTCCATTTAAGAATGGTGGAGGCTTCTGTGTTCCTGGGGACCTTCAATGCTGCAGAAATGTTTTGGTACCCTTCCCCAGATCTTTGCCTCGACACAATCCTGTCTCGGAGCTCTACGGACAATTCCTTCGACCTCATGGCTTGGTTTTTGTTCTGACATGCACTGTCAACTGTGGGACCTTTGCCTTACAAAATCCTCAGGATATGCGGTTTCCAGCTTGCGCAAGTTCTAGCGGGCAGTAATTCCTTGAGAGCCGCCGTGGTATCGGCTTGAGGTTGAATATGCACGACTGTGACGATGACTGAAGATAACAATGCAGTTGGCGTTTGATTGTGAGGTATTCTAGGTCAGGTGCACAATAGGATTTGAGTTCCTGTATGTTACCACAAACGCACCATGAGTAATTAATCATGAAACATACAGTACACCTCCACCTTTCTTCTCTCTGGAGAGTTCTTTATTCCTATCTGCGCAATGTACTGAGAACCCAGCTGGCTGCATGGATGGGATCAGTATATCTGGAGTGAGCCATGATTCCGTAGAGCAGAGTATGTTACAGTCCCTAATGTCTCTCTGGAATGAGATCCTTGTCCTGAGCTTGTCTGCGTTTTTGTCCAGGGACTGAGCATTAGTGAGTAATATACTCAGAAGCGGTGGATGGTGTGCACGCCTCCTGCATCTGACTAAAAGTCCACTCCGAATACCTCTTCTCCACCGGCAGTGTCTTGAAGCAGCCTCTAGGATAAGTTCAATCGCCTTGAGTGGTACGAACAAAGGATCTAATTCAGGAAAGTCGTATTACTGCCACTCTGATATCCACAAGGTATTTCCGGCTGCATGTAATAACACAATAATATGCTAATAATGTGAGAAATAACACAAAAAATACAAAATACTGCAAAGTTGCTTAGGTACTAGAAACAGAGTGGCCATCTATCGACGCCAGCCTGTTCTCTACATACTAATTACTTGTGTTTACATATAACAATAGCAACAGGAATATTCTAAAAGTGAAATAAATATTTCTTCTGACTTATATTTGGTAGAAAATGCACATATCCCTGCAAAGGAAAAACGGTCTGGTATTCACTAAAACCAACTGAAAGTTCAATAAAATGTCCATGTAGATCTAATTAAATTTAGCGAGATTCTAAATTCAAATCTGACAGGCTTTTATACAACCACCCCAGAATTAGTGTAACTAATTTGAATTTAGTAAAAGCCTCCATCTTCCTTTCTACGAAGGTAGGTCTGCATTGTATAACACAGCAGGAAGCTCCACCAATTAGGGCAACATTGGTTCGTTTCTTGACCTTGACCTCCACAGTCCGGATCCTTTCATCTGCACCTGGGATCGTCTTCACTCTCCGTATGATGGGCAACGAGGCACCACTATCATGGCCACTTGTCCAACCTTCAAGTCTGGTGTGTCCTTCCACCACTTCTGCTTCTGCTGAAGACTTGGGAAATAGTTCCACATGAAGTGGGTCCAAAGTAGTCAGCCAGGACCTTACTATGCTTCCAACGGCATTGTCCAAGAAGGTCTTTGTCTGCATATACAGCATGTGGGAGTGAAGCATCATGTCGCCCCATCAAGAGCAGATAGGGCGTGACTGGATCGGGGTCTGCAACATCTGCTGAAACATAGCCAAGGGGCTTGGAGCCTAGAATTCCTTCCACCTCCGTAAGGATCGTTAGGAGAACATCTTCATGTTAATTTACACAAAGAGCATTCTGCGCCGACCTTATCTCCCTCTCCCATGCGGGGGTTGAACCAAAAATTGATCTTCAAAACAAATCAAATTTTATTGGTCACATACATGTGATTAGCAGATGTTATTGCGGGTGTAGCGAAATGCCCTTGCTTCTAGCTCCGACAGTGCAGTGTGACTGTTTGAGGTTGTGGACAGGTGTCTTTTATACTGATAACAAGTTCAAACAGGTGCCATTAATACAGGTAACGAGTGGAGGACAGAGGAGGCTCTTAAAGAAGAAGTTACAGGTCTGTGAGAGCCAGAAATCTTGCTTGTTTGTAGGTGACCAAATACTTATTTTCCACCATAATTTGCAAATAAATTCATTAAAAATCCTACAATGTGATTTTCTGGATTTTTTTTGTCATTGTCTGTCATGGTTGAAGTGTACCTTTGATGAAAATTACAGGCCTCTCTCATCTTAAGTGGGAGAACTTGCACAATTGGTGGCTGATTATTAAGTGAATGAGATACTGTAGAATAGTATAGAAAAGGTATATACAGTTGAAGTCTGAAGTTTACATACACCTTTAACATTTAAACTCAGTTTTTCACAACTCCTGACATTTAATCCTCATAAAAATTCCGTCTTAGGTCAGTTAGGATCACCTTTTTATTTTAAGAATGTGGAATGTCATAATAATAGTAGAGAGAATGATTTATTTCAGCTTTTATTTAATTCACCCAGTGGGTCAGAAATTTACATACACTCAATTAGTATTTGGTAGCATTGCCTTTAAATTGTTTAACTTGGGTCAAACGTTTCGGGTAGCCTTCCACAAGCTTCCTATAAGTTGGGTGAATTTTGGCCCATTCCTCCTGACAGCTTGTGTAACTGAGTCAGGTTTGTAGGCCTCCTTGCTCGCACACGCTTTTTCAGTTCTGCCCACAAATTTTCCATATGATTGAGGTCAGGGCTTTGTGATGGCCACTCCAATACTTTGACTTTGTTGTCCTGAAGTCGTTTTGCCACAACTTTGGAAGAATGCTTGGGGTCATTGTCCATTTGGAAGACCCATTTGCGACCAAGCTTTAACTTCCTGACTGATGTCTTGATGTTGCTTCAATATATCCACATAATTTTGCTTTCCTCATAATGCCATCTATTTTGTGAAGCGCACCAGTCCCTCCTGCAGCAAAGGACTCCCACAACATGATGCTGCCATCCTTTGCTGTTGTTCTGGGATTGATTTGCACTTTTCACACCAAAGTATGTTCATCTCTAGGAGACAGAACGAGTCTCCTTCCTGAGAGTTTTGACGGCTGCGTGGTCCCATGGTGTATATACTTGCGTACTATTGTTTGTACAGATGAACGTGGTACCTTCAGGCGTTTGGACATTTCTCCCATGGATGAACCAGACTTGTGGAGGTCTACAATTGTTTTTCTGAGGTCTTGGATGATTTCGTTGGATTTTCCCATGATGTCAAGCAAAGAGGCACTGAGTTTGAAGGTAGGCCTTGAAATACATGATGTCAATTAGCCTATCAGAAACTCCTAAAACCATGACATAATTTTCTGGAATTACCAAGCTGTTTAAAGGCACAGTCAACTTAGTGTATGTAAACTTCTAACCCACTGTAATTGTGATACAGTGAATTATAAGTGAAATAATCTGTCTGTAAACAATTGTTGGGAAAATTACTTGTGTAATGCACAAAGTAGATGTCCTAACTGACTTGCCAAAACTATAGTTTGTTAACAAGAAATTTGTGGAGTGGTTGAAAAACGAGTTTTAATGGATCCAACCTACAGTGTATGTGTATGTAAACTTCCGACATCAACTGTAAATGTGGTCTGTGTACAGAGGGAAACAGGATAAAAGCATTGCCCCAGGAAGTAATGGTGCTGAGGGTGCTGCTATTCTGAGGGTGCTATTAGGGTGCTATTATTCTACATTGTAGAATAATAGTGAAGACAAAACTATGAAATAACATATGGAATCATGTAGTAACCAAAAAAGTAAAAATCAAATCAAAAAATATTTTATATTTAAGATTCTTCAAAGTAGCTACCCATTGCCTTGATGACATTTTGGCACACTCTTGGCATTCTCTTAATCAGCTTCCCTAACATGCTTTTCTAACAGTTTTGAAGGAGTTCCCACATATGCTGACCACTTGTTGGCTGCTTTTCCTTCACTCTGCGGTCCAAATCATCCCAAACCATCTAAATTGGGTTGAGGTCAGGTGATTGTGGAGGCCAGGTCATCTGATGCAGCACTCCATCACTCTCCTTCTTGGTCAAATAGCCCTTACACAATCTGGAGGTGAGTTGGCTCATTGTCTAGTTGAAATCAATTTTTCCACTGCGCCTGTTTTGTAAGTGTTGCTTGATAATGGTCCATTCTAAATCAAAACAAATTTCACACATATTATTTAGTATATGTAAAGACAAGATTAAATCAATAATAGTGTGATGGGTTACAGTATTAGCCTATCACTTGTTGATTCTATATTATCACTTGTGAATGATGCCCAGCTTAAGGCAAGAAACACCACATGCAACTTTTTCAAATCAAAGTCGCACAACTCATGTAGCCTAGCCCATAGGTCTATATGTTTTGATTAGGTTTGTATCACAACTAAAGTGGCCAAATAACTTCTTAAAATGAAGCACATTAATCCGCTTTACAACGGGTGTAGAGCCTAACTGGCATAGATATGCAGCGCAGAGTTAAGGGAATTATAATAGGCATGGATTTTTCTAGGTGGCATTAAGGACACACAAAGGGGATGCAGCTGGGAAATTAGAGGCATTATCAAGTGCTTGTCAAACTGAATGAGAGACTGATGAAGTGTGTACAGAAAGCAGAGCTCATGCCTTTCATGCAACTTTTTTCAAATCATCATTAGAGTTGCATTATGCAGCCTTAGAATGTATTAAATATCAAAACATATCACCCAACATTTTTATCACAACTAAATTTACATAAATAACTAAATTAAGCATATAGGAGTACCTGTTACTTTGTTAGCCACTCAACACAGAATAGCATGTGTGCACTTTCTCAAATTGTTTGGAGAAAATATCCTTTTTATTTTATTGAGCTATGTTAAAGTTATTTTTCATACTATAAAATAATATAGAATTCTGTCATGGAGTTCTAAATCAAATCAAATTATTTGTCACATACACATGGTTAGCAGATGTTAATGCGAGTGTAGCGAAATGCTTGTGCTTCTAGTTCCGACAATGCAGTAAAAACCAACAAGTAATCTAGCTAATAATTCCAAAACTACTACCTTATAGACACAAGTGTAAGGGGATAAAGAATATGTACATAAAGATATATGAATGAGTGATGGTACAGAGCGGCATAGGCAAGATACAGTAGATGGTATTGAGTGCAGTATATACATATGAGATGAGTATGTAAACAAAGTGGCATAGTTAAAGTGGCTAGTGATACATGTATTACATAAAGATGCAGTAGATGATAGAGTACAGTATATACGTATACATATGAGATGAATAATGTAAGGTATGTAAACATTATATTAGGTAGCATTGTTTAAAGTGGCTAGTGATATATTTACATAATTTCCCATCAATTCCCATTATTAAAGTGGCTGGAGTTGAGTCAATGTGTTGGCAGCAGCCACTCAATGTTAGTGGTGGCTGTTTAACAGTCTGATGGCCTTGAGATAGAAGCTGTTTTTCAGTCTCTCGGTCCCAGCTTTGATGCACCTGTACTGACCTCGCCTTCTGGATGATAGCGGGGTGAACAGGCAGTGGCTCGGGTGGTTGTTGTCCTTGATGATCTTTATGGCCTTCCTGTGACATCGGGTGGTGTAGGTGTCCTGGAGGGCAGGTAGTTTGCCCCCGGTGATGCGTTGTGCAGACCTCACTACCCTCTGGAGAGCCTTACGGCCAAATTTCTTCAGCCTCCTGAGGTTGAAGAGGCGCTGCTGCGCCTTCTTCACGATGCTGTCTGTGTGGGTGGACCAATTCAGTTTGTCTGTGATGTGTACGCCGAGGAACTTAAAACTTACTACCCTCTCCACTACTGTTCCATCGATGTGGATAGGGGGGTGTTCCCTCTGCTGTTTCCTGAAGTCCACAATAATCTCCTTAGTTTTGTTGACGTTGAGTGTGAGGTTATTTTCCTGACACCACACTCCGAGGGCCCTCACCTCCTCCCTGTAGGCCGTCTCGTCGTTGTTGGTAATCAAGCCTACCACTGTTGTGTCGTCCGCAAACTTGATTATTGAGTTGGAGGCGTGCGTGGCCACGCAGTCGTGGGTGAACAGGGAGTACAGGAGAGGGCTCAGAACGCACCCTTGTGGGGCCCCAGTGTTGAGGATCAGCAGGGTGGAGATGTTGTTGCCTACCCTCACCACCTGGGGGCGGCCCGTCAGGAAGTCCAGTACTAAGTTGCACAGGGCGGGGTCGAGACCCAGGGTCTCGAGCTTGATGACGAGCTTGGAGGGCACTATGGTGTTAAATGCCGAGCTGTAGTCGATGAACAGCATTCTTACATAGGTATTCCTCTTGTCCAGATGGGTTAGGGCAGTGTGCAGTG
Source organism: Oncorhynchus clarkii lewisi (assembly GCF_045791955.1). Taxonomy (NCBI): domain Eukaryota; kingdom Metazoa; phylum Chordata; class Actinopteri; order Salmoniformes; family Salmonidae; genus Oncorhynchus; species Oncorhynchus clarkii. Next base: position 13,746,190 of record NC_092176.1, on the reverse strand, counting down.
TGGTTGAGATTGCATCGTCTGTGGACCTATTTGGGCGGTAAGCAAATTGGAGTGGGTCTAGGGTGTCAGGTAGGGTGGAGGTGATATGGTCCTTGACTAGTCTCTCAAAGCACTTCATGATGACGGAAGTGAGTGCTACGGGGCGGTAGTCGTTTAGCTCAGTTACCTTAGCTTTCTTGGGAACAGGAACAATGGTGGCCCTCTTGAAGCATGTGGGAACAACAGACTGGGATAGGGATTGATTGAATATGTCCGTAAACACACCGGCCAGCTGGTCTGCGCATGCTCTGAGGGCACGGCTGGGGATGCCGTCTGGGCCTGCAGCCTTGCGAGGGTTGACACGTTTAAATGTTTTCCTCACGTCGGCTGCAGTGAAGGAGAGTCCGCATGTTTTAGTTGCGGGCCGTGTCAGTGGCACTGTATTGTCCTCAAAGCGGGCAAAAAAGTTATTTAGTCTGCCTGGGAGCAAGACATCCTGGTCCGTGACGGGGCTGGTTTTCTTTTTGTAATCCGTGATATACTGTAGACCCTGCCACATACCTCTTGTGTCTGAGCCGTTGAATTGAGATTCTACTTTGTCTCTATACTGACGCTTAGCTTGTTTGATTGCCTTGCGGAGGGAATAGTTACACTGTTTGTATTCGGTCATGTTTCCGGTCACCTTGCCCTGATTAAAAGCAGTGGTTCGCGCTTTCAGTTTCACGCGAATGCTGCCATCAATCCACGGTTTCTGGTTTGGGAATGTTTTAATCGTTACTATGGTCTGCTAAATGAATTAGTGGCATGGCATATTCAGATCAGGGCCTAACATAAGGACATAACAGAGTAAGCTTTTCTGTTCTTCTGAAATAGACTACATTTTCTTCATGTCATGCTTCTTTAGACCTGTCTAAAATAAATAATTAATTTATTGTGATGGTGTAGGCTATTTTACATGGATTTATTTGACTTTTTAAATGTAGATGTTCCCAAGGTCTGGAAACCAGGAGATGCTAAGTGTGTTTATGTTAATTAATGGTCAATTACCGTGACTAGCGTAGACAGAGATGGCTGCCTCGCTTCGCGTTCTTAGGAAACTATGCAGTATTTTGTTTTTTTTTATGTATTATGTCTTGCACTGTTACCCCAGGAAATCTTAAGTCTTATTACATACAGCTTGGAGGAATATAAAAGCAACTTGGATATAAGAGCAACTTACCAACATAATGACCAGGAATAGGACTTTCCCGAAGCGGATCCTCTGTTTGGTCCACCACCCAGGACAATGGATCGGATCCCAGCAGGCGACCCAAAATAACGGCACCGCAGAAGAGGCGGAGCGGTCTTCTGGTCAGGCGCTTTAGACGGGCACATCGCCCACTGCTCCCGAGTATACTACTAGCCAATGTCCAGTCTCTTGAGGACAAGGTAGACAAAATCTGAGCAAGGGTTGCCTTCCAGAGAGACATCAGAGATTGTAACATTCTCTGTTTCATGGAAACATGGCTCACTCGGGATACGTTATCAGAGTCGGTACAACCACCTGGTTTCTTTACGCATCGCGCCGACAGAAACAATCATCTCTCTGGTAAGAAGAAGGGCGGGAGTGTATGCCTTATGATTAAAGAGTCGTGGTGTGATCATAACAACATACAGGAACTCAAGTCCTTTTGTTCACCTGACCTAGAAGTCCTTACAATCAAATGCCGACCGCATTATCTACCAAGAGAATTATCTTTGATTATAATCACAGTCGTGTACATCCCCCCCAAGCAGACACCTCGACGGCCCTGAAAGAACTTCATTGGACTCTGAACTGGAAACCACATATACTGAGGCTGCATTTATTGTAGCTGGGGATTTTAACAAGGATAATCTGAAAACAAGGCTCCCTAAATTTTATCAGCATATCGAATGCGTGACCCGGGCTGGAAAAATGCTGGATCATTGTTACTCTAACTTCCGCGACGCATACAAAGCCCTCCCTCTGGCAAATCTGACCATGACTCCATTTTGTTGCTCCCAGTCGCACTATAGGCCTGGGCGAGTGCGAGGAGCAGGAACAGGGAGTACTGGACCCTGAAGGCGCACTGGTGGCCTGGTGCATGATGCCGGCACTGGTGGTACTGGGCCGAGGATACGCACCTCAGGGCGAGTGCTGGGAGGAGGAACAGGGCGTACAGGGCTCTGGAGACGCACAGGAAGCCTGGTGCGTGGTGTTGGCACTGGTGGTACTGGGCTGGGGACACATACCTCAAGGCGAGTGCGGGGTGCTGGAACTGGAGGCTTGGTTCGTGGCACCGGCACTGGAGGACTGGTGCGTGGGGCTGCCACAGGAGAGCTGGTGCGTGGGGCTGCCACAGGAGGTGCAGGACTAGGGAGGCGCACAGGAGGCCTGGTGCGTGGAACTGGCACTGTCATTACCAGACGGTTAGCACGCACCTCAGGACGAGTATAGAGAGCTGACTCAGGTAACATCAAATCCCGGACACGCTCCGTCTGGCGGATGTCGTGCCTTATGCACCAACACAGCAAATCCCTAATTTCACTCTCCTCCAATTTCCCCATTAATTCCTTCACAGTCTCTGCTTCACTCCCCTTGCTCACCTCCAATTCCACCCCGACTGGCTTCAGTTCCATCTTCGGTTCCTCATGGTAAGCACGGAGAGCTGGCTCAAGTCTCCTACTTGACCCAGCTACACTACCTGTGTGCCCCCCTCCAATAAATTATTGGGGCTGTCTCTGGCTTCTAGCCGCTCTGCCATGCTAGCTCCATTCGCCGGTATCCCTACTCACACTGCTCCAGAGAATCCCAGGCGGGCTCCGGCACTCTCCCTGGGTCGACTGACCACCTGTCTATCTCCTCCCAAGATGTAACAATGTCCAGATCTCACTCCCATGTCCAGGAGTCCTGTGATCGCTGCTCCTCCTGCTGCTGCCTGTTACCGCACCACTTGGTCCTTGGTTGGCGGGTGATTCTGTAACGACCGTCTTCGGTTGAAAGAGAGGAGGACCAAGATGCAGCGTGAACATAATCCATATTTAATGGGAAATACACCAAACAAAACAACAAACCGACACAAAAGGAACGACGCCGATACAGTCCCGTACCGTAAACACTGGCACACTGGAACAGGAACAATCACCCACAAAGTACCCACAGAATATGGCTACCTAAATATGGCTCCCAATCAGAGACAACGATAGACAGCTGCCCCTAATTGAGAACCAATCCAGGCAACCATAGACTTACAAAAACACCTAGATAGGAAAAACACCCCCATAAACATACAAAACCCCTAGACAGTGAAACACCCTAGATGAGACAAAACCACACATATCACCCATGTCACACCCTGACCTAACCAAAATAATAAAGAAAACAAAGAATACTAAGGTCAGGGCGTGACAATGGCTCACATCAATACCATTATCCCAGAAACCCTAGACCCACTCCAATTTGCATACCGCCCAAACAGATCCACAGATGATGCAATCTCTATTGCACTCCACACTGCCCTTTCCCACCTGGACAAAAGGAACACTTATATGAGAATGCTATTAATTGACTACAGCTCAGTGTTCAACACCATAGTACCCTCAAAGCTCATCACTAAGCTAAAGACCATGGGACTAAACACCTCCCTCTGCAACTGGATCCTGGATTTCCTGATGGGCCGCCCCCAGGTGGTGAGGGCAGGTAGCAACCCATCTTCCACTCTGATCCTCAACATTGGAGCCCCCCAGTGGTTGTGTGCTCAGTCCCCTCCTGTACTCCCTGTTAACCCACGACTGAATGGTCAGGTGCATGGACAGGCACGGCTCCAACACCATCATTAAGTTTGCAGACGACACAACAGTGGTAGGCCTGATCACCGACAACGACGAGACAGCCTATAGGGAGGAGGTCAGAGCACGCCCCCATTCTCATCGACGGGGCTGTAGTGGAGCAGGTCGAGAGCTTCAACTTCCTTGGTGTCCACATCAACAACAAACTAGAATGGTCCAAACACACCAAGACAGTCGTGAAGAGGGCACGACAAAGCCTATTCCCCATCAGGAAACTAAAAAGATTTGGCAATGGTCCTGAGATCCTCAAAAGGTTCTAAAGCTGGAACATTCAGAGCATCTTGACTGGTTGCATCACTGCCTGGTACGGCAATTGCTCTGCCTCTGACCGCGAGGCACTACAGAGGGTAGTGCGTACGGCCCAGTACATCAATGAGGCTAAGCTGCCTGCCATCCAGGACCTCTACACCAAGCGGTGTCAGAGGAAGGCCCAAAAAACTGTCAAAGACCCCAGCCACCCCAGTCATAGACTGTTCTCTCTACTACCGCAAGGCTTCTTAACAGTTTTTACCACCAAGCCATAAGAGTCCTGAACAGGTAATCAAATGGCTACCCAGACTATTTGCATTGTGTGCCTCCCCCCGAACACCTATGTTTACGCTGCTGCAACTCTCTGTTTATCATATATGCATAGTCACTTTAACTATACATTCATGTATATACTACCTCAATTGGGTAGTGTCTGTATGTAGCCTCGCTACTGTATATAGCCTGTCTTTTTACTGTTGTTTTATTTCTTTACTTACCTATTGTTCACCTAATACCTTTTTGCACTAATGGTTAGAGCCTGTAAGTAAGCATTTCACTGTAAAGTCTACACCTGTTGTTTTCGGCGCACGTGACAAATAAACTTTTGATTTGATTTGAAGTTAGTTCCAGTACCACCAAGCTGCTGCAAAATGTAGTTAAATTACTAGTTGAACTACAAGTAGTTCACTGATTGCTACACTTCATGCTTAGTCATGGTTAGTATCACGCTAAGACACAGGAATGCAAGATGTCTTAAAAATTCCCAAGCATCATCCATTCTGTCAAGTTTGGATTTGGCTCTATGTATTCACTATCTATGCATCATGTTTCTAGGGACGGATCAGGATTTCAAAGCATGTTATCAGCTGAAAAATGAGTCATTTCTATAAGAATACTGTCAGTATGATAACATGACTATTAATGCGCTATAACAGTACATCTGATAGTCCTGTTTGTTAGCTCAATCGTAAGCTCCTCTCTCTTTCAGAGGTTGTCCAATCTGTAGTTAATTACGCTGAAGACTTGACAGAGGAGATTGTAGAATCTCTTTAATCAAGGCAAGGAGATAACCCAGAGTGCCAAAGCTGCATGACAGCCACATCACAGGGGACCCTCTTTTAAATTAGCTCTGTTTTAATTGAATACGACTCACGTTATCAGCATTCAGGCTATTGCAAATCGGCACGTGCCTCAATTATATTTTGGTTTGCAACTCAATTAAAAGAGGTGATCCGTCATCCACTGTATAGTTAGTAGACATGCTATGGTTAGGTTAGAGTTACTGTAACAACTGAAGAATGAAAATGTACCTGTATAGTCAACTGAGTTCGTAATGTTGCTTCTGCAGTAAGGTAGCAAAGTCTATTCTTCACAATATCTCATTAAAAAGGACTCCTCGTTGCTTCAGGTGTGGTGCGGTTACATCCGTATTGATCCTGTTTCAATGCCTGCCTCTGAGATGATCAGATGTGGGCCACAAACAAAGGAAAGAAAGGAAGTATTTTTAGACCTTCGCTCTTGAAAAAAAGAGAAGGAACTTCCCACCCATGTGTTGTCTTGTTTGTGTTAACTGGTGCCCTTGTTAAAAGGGAAGTCAGTAAGTGGTGGCTGGTAGCCTCCCACGCAAACTGTCCATTGCAATCAATACTTTTTGTTGTGTGTGTGTGTGTTCCCATCCTCCATGTCTTTCATTTCTCAGCTCTCTCTATGTGCGCGTCCAATCTCTACCCCTCACACACAGCCTAATTAGGCCTTTGTAGAGGACTCAGGAACAGCTATTCTATGCAGCTGTCACGTTCTGACCATCGTTCGTGTGTGTTTTCCTTGTTTTAGTGTTGGTCAGGACGTGAGCTGGGTGGCATTCTATGTTGTGTGTCTGGTTTGTCTATTTCTATGTTTGGCCTGATATGGTTCTCAATCAGAGGCAGGAGTTAGTCATTGTCTCTGATTGGGAACCATATTTAGGTAGCCTGTTTGGTGTTGGGTTTTGTGGGTGATTGTTCCTGTCTCTGTGTTTGCACCAGATAGGACAGTTTTAAGTTTTCTTGTTTTGTAGTTTATTTCACGTATAGTGTCTTTATTAATTAAAGAACATGAATAACCACCGCGCTGCATTTTGGTCCGACTCTACTTCACCCAAAGAAAGCCATTACAGCAGCCTGTGAAAATCTTTAATTTTCAGTTCCCCATCTACTCTCCTTACCTACTTCTTCATTTGCGGCTTAAAAGGTGTATGCAAATAATTTATTTCAGTTGGCTCTGATCTGTAGTTTGTTACAGACATCATTCTCACCTTAAAAACATTATCTCAACCCGTCATGTACTGTAGCAACTCTTTTGTGTCTGTCTGCCCTAACAAATGTGTCTGTGCCATTCATAGATTAGTTGTTTTTAGTCTGTTTAGAATGTATTGCGCAATGGCAGACCTAAACAAAATGCTGCATTAAACATCAAAAGAGGAACCAAATGCTCATCCATCATATTATGTTTATTGAACTGTCATATACTGCAGGATTCATCAGAAAGACACCATAGTACTAAAGTTAGAGATGCAGACTGTGCAATGCTGTGGCATGCTAAAGCTCTCTGAAACTTTAAATCACAGGTGTAGGTGAATATCCTAAAGTAATGCTTCTGCCTGGTGCAAGGCACATTACAGTATTCAGGAATAGCTCTTTTCAGATGAAAGCCTTCACCCCTTAAATTAAGAGATTTTTTTTAAATACAGTTCTCTCTCATATCTACAGTAGCATTACATTATTATTGCTGGAACTTCTCAACATCCTCTTTATACCGTATATATCCAGCTAGTCCTGCACTTCAAACAGATGTCGATTTCATCATCATTTCATAATATCATCAGTCAGATGTGTCTGTGATAATGCTGCTCTTGTTACACAATTCGTTGTTTTCATAAAATACGAAGAGTGAGAAATGTGGCCTTAAGGCACTTTGAGTAATACGGTCTCTTGTCTGATTTGGCAGGATCTGGGCTTGGAAGGAACATCCCTAAATGACATCTTATATAAGAACGCTGCTTTTCTCAACCTGGTGGATCTCATCTCCCATGAGCTGCTGCTAAGCCTGGCTCGTGAGATGCAGTGTCCCAAGAAGGTAAGATCTCCAAAACCCTTACCCCAAGGTGTATTGTCTGCTTAGCTTGGAATCAAACTTCCAGAAATCAAGATGTCGACAGAATAAGTATCATCATGAATAGAATGATATGCTGTTCCAATACAATCACTAATGAGGAAAGACTTCCACATTTGCCATTTAAGTGTCAGGATCCGGTTACGAACCCGGGTCTCCGGTGTGAGAAACAGTCACTTAGCAAACTGAGCCACTAATAGTCGGCAGAACCCAGAAGATGAGGCAGACACAGCAGTACTTGGCACTAATAGTCGGCAGAACCCAGAAGATGAGGCAGACACAGCAGTACTTGAGACAGTGTTTTAATAAAGTAAAAGGAAAGTTATTCAGGCAAAAATATAAATCCACAACGTCAAAAGTAATTCCAAGAGAACAAAGGTAATCCTCCAAGTCAAAAGGTAAATCCACAAGGTGGTAGGTACAGCAGAAAAAAGCCTCAAAAGATAATCAAAAAATAAATGAACAAAAACAGAGTACCACAAGAGAGTCCAACTGGCGCAACAAATGTTCACAGCATCACTGGAAACGAGGCACAGGTGCAAATAATAACTGGGAACAAGGGAAAACAAAAGGGTCAAAAAGCACAATGGGGGCATCTAGTGACCAAAACCGGAACAACCCTGGCCAAATCCTGACACAAATGATTTGGCTTTATAATGATTGGTGCTATATAGGGTTGCAAAGCTACCGGTAATTTACCAAAATTACCGGAATCTTCTGTAATTTTGGTAATTGCCATATATTTTCTGTTAATCTATGGAAACTTTTGTAATTTATCCTTGGATAACTCATATATACAGTGCCTTGCGAAAGTATTCGGCCCCCTTGAACTTTGCGACCTTTTGCCAGATTTCAGGCTTCAAACATAAAGATATAAAACTGTATTTTTTTGTGAAGAATCAACAACAAGTGGGACACAATCATGAAGTGGAACGACATTTATTGGATATTTCAAACTTTTTTAACAAATCAAAAACTGAAAAATTGGGCGTGCAAAATGATTCAGCCCCCTTAAGTTAATACTTTGTAGCGCCACCTTTTGCTGCGATTACAGCTGTAAGTCGCTTGGGGTATGTCTCTATCAGTTTTGCACATTGAGAGACTGAAATTTTTCCCATTCCTCCTTGCAAAACAGCTCGAGCTCAGTGAGGTTGGATGGAGAGCATTTGTGAACAGCAGTTTTCAGTTCTTTCCACAGATTCTCGATTGGATTCAGGTCTGGACTTTGACTTGGCCATTCTAACACCTGGATATGTTTATTTTTGAACCATTCCATTGTAGTTTTTGCTTTATGTTTTGGATCATTGTCTTGTTGGAAGACAAATCTCCGTCCCAGTCTCAGGTCTTTTGCAGACTCCATCAGGTTCTCTTCCAGAATGGTCCTGTATTTGGCTCCATCCATCTTCCCATCAATTTTAACCATCTTCCCTGTCCCTGCTGAAGAAAAGCAGGCCCAAACCATGATGCTGCCACCACCATGTTTGACAGTGGGGATGGTGTGTTCAGGGTGATGAGCTGTGTTGCTTTTACGCCAAACATAACGTTTTGCATTGTTGCCAAAAAGTTCAATTTTGGTTTCATCTGACCAGAGCACCTTCTTCCACATGTTTGGTGTGTCTCCCAGGTGGCTTGTGGCAAACTTTAAACAACACTTTTTATGGATATCTTTAAGAAATGGCTTTCTTCTTGCCACTCTTCCATAAAGGCCAGATTTGTGCAATATACGACTGATTGTTGTCCTATGGACAGAGTCTCCCACCTCAGCTGTAGATCTCTGCAGTTCATCCAGAGTGATCATGGGCCTCTTGGCTGCATCTCTGATCAGTCTTCTCCTTGTATTAGCTGAACGTTTAGAGGGACGGCCAGGTCTTGGTAGATTTGCAGTGGTCTGATACTCCTTCCATTTCAATATTATCGCTTGCACAGTGCTCCTTGGGATGTTTAAAGCTTGGGAAATCTTTTTGTATCCAAATCCGGCTTTAAACTTCTTCACAACAGTATCTCGGACCTGCCTGGTGTGTTCCTTGTTCTTCATGATGCTCTCTGCGCTTTTAACGGACCTCTGGGACTATCACAGTGCAGGTGCATTTATACGGAGACTTGATTACACACAGGTGGATTGTATTTATCATCATTAGTCATTTAGGTCAACATTGGATCATTCAGAGATCCTCACTGAACTTCTGGAGAGAGTTGGCTCCACTGAAAGTAAAGGGGCTGAATCATTTTGCACACCCAATTTTTCAGTTTTTGATTTGTTAAAAAAGTTTGAAATATCCAATAAATTTCGTTCCACTTCATGATTGTGTCCCACTTGTTGTTGATTCTTCACAAAAAAATACAGTTTTATATCTTTATGTTTGAAGCCTGAAATGTGGCAAAAGGTCGCAAAGTTCAAGGGGGCCGAATACTTTCGCAAGGCACTGTATATGTATTCATTTTTATATCTGTGTCCATATAATCAACAATGGCATAATGTTTTGTTGACTTTTTCAGAACTGCCACCAGTTTGATGTCAAAACATTGATAACAAATACATATTGACATTGCAAAATAAAAGTGTGGAGAAAAAATCAATTGGTAAGAAAAAAAGAGTGACTGTCAATTATTGATATCCAGTCTTGACTAATTGAATTAATCCAACACACATTCACTGACTGCATGTCTCCAACATTCATGTCCTGTTAAACGTATGTGTTCTTCCAGCACCATGGCTCAGCAGCAGGCCCAGCTCCTCCTGAACATGAATAGCCTGGAGCAGGTTAACTTTGGGGTCCAGCAGAACAACACAGAGGCCTTTGCTGTGGCCCTCTGCCACCTGGCTGAGCTTCATGCTGAACAGGTACTGTAGTTGGTACACCTCATCCCACCTCTTTCTCTTTGGCTTCAGTCCCTCTGTCACGTCTCCCTCCGTGCTCATTTAGTCACTCAGGGCCGTTTCCTAACCATTGATGTGATCCAGATTAAAGCTCAGCAGATGTGCATTTGTGTAGGCTGTGGGTGAGGCCTGCACCAGTTACATGTTCCTGTCTCCCTCCCTCCAGGGACTGTATGGGGCTGTGTCTGAGGTCCTGAAGCATCTGAAGGAGCAGTTTTTCCACCTCACACCCAACATGCCAAGGTGAGCCATTCTGAACTCCTGCTCTTCTCTATCCATCAACTTTAGACTTGGCCTCAATCCCCATGTTTAGCACTTTCCTATTGCTGCGGTACACAGAAACGCCATTGTCTTCTTTTCAAAGGCGATGACACTGACATGGCTGGTATGAGGTGGGCTGTTCACTCTAATGTTTTGTGTTCTGTCACCCAGCTGTGGATGCTCTGTGACCTCAAGATCCAGTTTGACAGAGCTATGAATGATGGGAAATACCACTTGGCAGAGCCCCATGTCACAGCCATTGCTGCCTTGAACAAAACTGAGGGTCTTTATAGGTAAGGAAGGGTCATGACTCAGAACATAGAACACCTTTACACTGTCTTCCAGTGCTGTAGCTATCTGTATGTGGGGCTTTCCACGAATTCAGTGGCTTTTGAGAAGTGTAACTTGGTCCCCAAAAACGTTTTGATTTCACCTAATTTGAACATTGTCATAAAGAGCACATGTTCAACTTGATGAGACACACTTTTTCCCATCTCAAGAGATACAAATAAATAAGACTATACTAAGTGGCAGAAAAAGGAACAGGGTTGACTGTAACAGGGTTGATGATTTCATATTAAATCAGCCACAAATCCTCTTGTGACAGGCACAATGAAAGCTTGTTATGTACCTCAGGGAGGGGCAACTGAATGTAAGCTCCACAAAAAAATTTGACATTGCTAAAACGTTTCAAGCCTGTCTATCTATGGGTAACAGGGTTGACATGTTATTCTCGACACGCTCAGTTTTCCACCACAGAACACCAGAAAATTGCCAAAAAGAGTAGAACCAGATCACCTGCTTTTTTTACAGTATGATTTAACTATTAATGTTACATTTTTCTTTTGAAACCAAATCTTTTAAAATTAAGTAGTTTCACCAGATTCAAATTTGAGTTCAATTAATTTTAACAGTGTTGACCTTAAAATGAGTGACAGACGTAAATGAATCACTAATCACATTAAATAATCACCTTCAGAAATGACTTTGTCCAAGTAACAAAATAACCAGGGTTTTACAATGATGAGGAAGCTAGTATACATTTTGGGGGTGTGTGGGTTGAAATCTTCCTAGAAGTGACACGGGTTGACGAAGGAACAGATTTATTGAAGGTGGTCTATATTAAAGGCCACTTCATTTCATAGAACAGGCTTTTAAAATGCAATATTGGTGTACAATTTAAAATATTAAAGGGACGCAAACCGCATTCTTTTCGTGGAACGACTCATGTCGTGTTAACAGGAAAGCTCAAGTGCTGAAGGCCTTGAACCGGACTACTGAAGCATACAGTATCCTGCAGAGGCTGCAGCTGTACTGCGAGAAGACCAAGTACACAGAGATGATCATCAGGTAGGCTCTAAATGAAACAACAGACTCCCTATTTTTGTGGTAAGGGTTGTTTATCAGATATGTGTTTTAGACATATTGGTATGCCTTGTGCAGGGTGATGCTGGTCACAGCTGAGTTGCATTGGGAGTCGTCAGGTTTTGCCACAGCCCTTCCTCTCCTGCTGCAGGCCCTGGCCCTGGCCAGACAGCACCACCTACAGGCCTTGGCCTCCGAGACCATCTTTCACCTGGCTTTCACTCAGGTCAGCACATCAGACGCGCACATGCAATATGTAACCCTATTATGGCAAACACACCATCGTAAACTCTCTCAAACCCCTACACATACTAACACACACATCTTCAAACCCCTTAACTTAGACAGAACTGCATATTGTATGCAAAGTAAACTCCCACATCTAGGCAAAACAAGGAAATTCAAACTGGGTTATACACTGCTAAAAAAATAAATGGAACACTAAAATAACACATCCTAGATCTGAATGAATGAAATATTCTTATTAAATACTTTTTTCTTTACATAGTTGAATGTGCTGACAACAAAATCACACAAAAATTATCAATGGCAATCAAATTTATCAACCCATGGAGGTCTGGATTTGGAGTCGCACTCAAATTTAAAGTGGAAAACCACACTACAGGCTGATCCATCTTTGATGTAATGTCCTTAAAACAAGTCAAAATGAGGCTCAGTAGTGTGTGTGGCCTCCACGTGCCTGTATGACCTCCCTACAACGCCTGGGCATGCTCCTGATGAGGTGGCGGATGGTCTCCTGAGGGATCTCCTCCCAGACCTGGACTAAAGCATCCGCCAACTCCTGGACAGTCTGTGGTGCAATGTGGCGTTGGTGGATGGAGCGAGACATGATGTCCCAGATGTGCTCAATTGGATTCAGGTCTGGGGAACGGGCGGGCCAGTCCATAGCATCAATGCCTTCCTCTTGCAGGAACTGCTGACACACTCCAGCCACATGAGGTCTAGCATTGTCTTGCATTAGGAGGCACCCAGGGCCAACCGCACCAGCATATGGTCTCACAAGGGGTCTGAGGATCTCATCTCGGTACCTAATGGCAGTCAGGCTACCTCTGGCGAGCACATGGAGGGCTGTGCGGCCCCCCAAAGAAATGCCACCCCACACCATGACTGACCCACCGCCAAACCGGTCATGCTGGAGGATGTTGCAGGCAGCAGAACGTTCTCCACTGCGTCTCCAGACTCTGTCACGTCTGTCACATGTGCTCAGTGTGAACCTGCTTTCATCTGTGAAGAGCACAGAGCGCCAGTGGCTAATTTGCCAATCTAGGTGTTCTCTGGCAAATGCCAAACGTCCTGCACGGTGTTGGGCTGTAAGCACAACCCCCACCTGTGAACGTCGGGCCCTCATACCACCCTCATGGAGTCTGTTTCTGACCGTTTGAGCAGACACATGCACATTTGTGGCCTGCTGGAGGTAATTTTGAAGGGCTCTGGCAGTGCTCCTCCTGCTCCTCCTTGCACAAAGGCGGAGGTAGCGGTCCTGCTGCTGGGTTATTGCCCTTCTACGGCCTCCTCCACGTCTCCTGATGTACTGGCCTGTCTCCTGGTAGCGCCTCCATGCTCTGGACACTACGCTGACAGACACAGCAAACCTTCTTGCCACAGCTCGCAGTGATGTGCCATCCTGGATGAGCTGCACTACCTGAGCCACTTGTGTGGGTTGTAGACTCCGTCTCATGCTACCACTAGAGTGAAAGCACCGGCAGCATTCAAAAGTGACCAAAACATCAGCCAGGAAGCATAGGAACTGAGAAGTGGTCCGTGTCACCACCTGCAGAACCACTCCTTTATTGGGGGTGTCTTGCTAATTGCCTATAATTTCCACCTGTTGTCCATTCCATTTGCACAACAGCATGTGGAATTTATTGTCAATCAGTGTTGCTTCCTAAGTGGACAGTTTGATTTCACATAAGTGTGATTGACTTGGAGTTACATTGTGTTGTTTAAGTGTTCCCTTTATTTTTTTGAGCAGTGTATTTAAAAACTCCCAATAGTTTGTTCTTCTCCTTCCCCCTGTCCAGTTGATGCTGGGAGTGCCGGAGCAGGCTCTGGGTGTCCTTCATGAGGCGATGGAGCCCATCCTGGCCCACAGAGCGGTCATGGATAAGGGCAGAGCTCTGCTCCTGGCAGCCCGCTGTCAGATGGCAATGGCTGGGACCCGGTCCAATGGCCAGAGGCATGCAGGTAGCACACATCCCCAACACAAACTTAATATCACTCACTACCTCAAATGTACATGTTTGCAGATACAATTACTTTGTCATGCAAGTACATAGACAGGAGTCGTTCAGAGTCTTCCTCCCTGTTGTCTCCCTCCAGCTTTAGGCCTGGCTGTGCAATCGCTGGGAGAGGCTGCAGCCTACTTCTCCATGCTGGACTGTAAGGAGCGTCTCCGTGATGTCCACTACCTGCAGGCCCGGCTGCACCACACCCTTGGACAAACCCCCCAGCGCAACAAATGTGCCATGCTGTTCCGCCTCCTGGACCAGGAGCTGCAGGCGCCGGGGGCAGCTGTCGCCATGCGACTCTGAACAGTCATCACCACCCCGCCTTCTCCGACACAGACCGGAACATATACTGGTGTACTCTGTCATTGTCATGGACTTCGCATTCTATCCTATCTTTTGGTTCAAATTGCAACATTGCTTGTGTGTTAAAGAGTAGAGAAACCACTGGTTTAGGGCACTCCCAATTTACATTGCAAGCTTGTATCGTCTATCTACAATATAAAGATCAGACTTCAAGTCTCTGTAATCTTTTCTCATGTTTGTTGTGCTTTTTTTTGGCAAAATGAAAAACAAGAAAATCACTAATTTGTTCCACCTGAAATGTTTGTCTGACTACCACTAGAAAGAGTGCAGCCTGTTTGGGCCTCCCTACAATTTTAATGTTTATTTGCAGTAAAAGCAGTTCCAACAAACGTAGGTGTTTCCCTCAGGACGTGATGGATAACTGTGCAGGATCCAGAGGCCTCGATATGGAAACCTAGATGCCGCCACACCACCTCTTTGAGTAGCACCCACATAGTATTTGAATTTCAGCATACATACCGTTATACAACAGTTTATCCTTTATTCAGGACCAGAGAGATCTGATTCTTTAGAGGTAGTCATAGTCTCTGTTGTAGGATGTCGATAGAATAGATCTGGACTATAGACATAGAGGACTTGTCTTTGCATCTGCAATTATAGCATCTGTGATGGTATGGGCAGCTCCATTGAGGATCTCTTAAGTTATGAATATTACATTTTCTTCACGATAGGCTAATCCCTACTGATGACCCGGTTGGACATGACTCCAACAGGAGGGATCAGCCAATGAATTTGGAAGTCTCACCCAGTTGACACATTAAAATGGTGGGAGTCCTCAATGACACTGTCCATGCTAATTTTGCCCTTTGGCCACTATCATTCTCTATGATATGTACTTGTATTTTGTCATTTATCATCATGTTCTTCAAAGTCCCGGTGGTGGGATCCCATCATAGCTCAAAGATAAATATACAGAGATATCTAGCATAGAGGATCCGCGTTCTCATCTATGCTTAGAGAATGAGGAACGGTTTAATGTATCTCAGCTGTCGGAGTTACCACGATATGATGAGTGAGAGTGATATCAAATCAGAGGCGGACAGAAGATGAGTATGTTTTAGAGAGAGCATTGTGATTGTTCTTCAACTGGAAGCATGCCAATGGAAAAACACTTTTAGCAAAGGAAAAGATTTCCCAGAGATATGCGCACATCAATGTAATAGTCCTGAGATGATTTGAAATGATATATTTGTGTGTGTGCCATAACATGACAATCTGTGAGAACTAAGCTGACAATGACACTGCACATTGTTTTTGTTAGCCTGGTGTAGATTTATGCGAACTGTGAGAGTGATAATTTTTTTATTGGGTTAAGTTATTCAGCATCTCAGTCAGTGCTAGTCATGAGTGCCATTATATTGACATTATCTCTTCATAATGGCATTGATCCAAGATCAGGTATTATGAAATATTAGGATATTTTCAATATCCTGAATTGCCCTTTGGTTTGTATACAGAAGAAGCTTAGCCTAATAGCATTTAAAACATGACCTAACATTGGTATGAAAACACTGAAGTTTTATTACTGAAACAAAGCATTGACACGGTGATATAGCCCTGAGCCTTCAAATGTTACATTCTGGGTCTCTAAGCATTTGAGGTACAAAGCAGAACCAATTAAGTTGAAAGCCTATGTCATATTTAACATTTGAGTGGGCTGGTTTTTGAGAATGTTCTGCATGTCCCTCTTACATGAAAAAAGCATTGTCATCATTACTTGAGCCTTTTTTGGTTGACGTCAACGGCTTACATTAGACAAAAAGAAAGTATGTTCCATTGCCCTATCCGTCTAAACTTTCCCATGTAGGTTTGTTCCAGATGTTTATTGGTATGTTTGCACAAGAAGTACTCTAAGACCGTGTGCGGGGTCTGAAACACGCTACATGTCACTTCGCTCTATAAACAAATACAGTAGATAATGGGCCTCCATGGGACAGGAGACGGGACAGAGACTGTCTGTGTAAATATACACAGACTCACACTACATAGTTCACTCTGCTCTTGTGTGTGTGTGTTGATATATCTAGAGCGAGATGGAGAGGGTGAGCTGCAGCCGTGGGATGTCTTTTCATCAGGCAACACTAGATGGGGCATGTGCCTAGTGATGCTAAATGTCCTCTGAACCAGTGGCCTGCCCTGTATGTGAGCACTGTGCATCAACATTGACACTATACTCTGTTCAGGCCTGTTCTGTCAAGAGTATCACATTAGTCGGGGGATTGGGAAATGTTCCATTAGCACAGTTAGATGAGCTGTGTCAAAGGATTGAAAAACTCTTGCTTTGCTATTTTTGTATGTAACATACATTTGCCATCATTTCCCATCTGCCCACAGGCTAAATTCTGTCTGAATGAATATGGGTCTTCTTGCTCTTACAGGGAAGCAGAGAGTAGAGAGTACGCAGATAGTGTCTCAGGCCACATTCAATAGGGCCTAGACGACAGGATACTTGTTGTAGCCTAGACGACAGGATACTACCATAGATGGACTTTAGTTGGCAGTCACATCTCTGTGCACAGTAGAGTTGACTTACTCAGCAGCTGCAGGTAACTGCCAAAATAAAGGAAACATCAACATAAAGTGTCTTAATAAAGGAGAAGAGCAACACTTTGATAGAGAGGAAGAGGAAGAGTCGACTACGTAGCTTCCTATGCATCACTGGTCTATGGAAGAAATTGCTTCAGGGGCGGCAGGGTAGCCTAGTGGTTAGAGCATTGTACTAATAACCGCAAGGTTGCAAGTTCAAACCTCCGAGCTGACAAGGTACAAATCTACCCCTGAACAGGCAGTTCAGACTGTTCCTAGGCCGTCATTGAAAATAAGAATTTGTTCTTAACTGACTTGCCTGGCTAAATAAAGGTAAAACAAAAAAGTCAAAAATCCATTTGGAGGCTTTTGTAAAAGCCACATCTTGCTAAGATTTGTCAGAAGGAAGCTGCTTTTGTTCTTCGGGCTATTGAAGGAAGTCGAGCCCAATTTTTAGGTTGTAGGTGTAAAATTGTACTTCAGTCAGTTGTTTAGACATCATGTAGCTGTTATTAATCTATTGTGTACATTTTTCATCCGTTCTTTGGTTACAGGTATCGATGCAGAGAAAGATGCCTCTAAAAATATGGGGAACAGGCTGACTAATGTAAAATATATCTTATTTTAAACATTTTAATAACAAGCATGGCATGAGAACAATGCATGTTTAAAAATA
The DNA here is from genome assembly GCF_045791955.1 of Oncorhynchus clarkii lewisi. Classification (NCBI taxonomy): domain Eukaryota; kingdom Metazoa; phylum Chordata; class Actinopteri; order Salmoniformes; family Salmonidae; genus Oncorhynchus; species Oncorhynchus clarkii. Next base: position 13,728,645 of record NC_092176.1, on the reverse strand, counting down.
TAAATCTGCAAATGTAAAATACACTATACATTCACTGTACTGCTATGGTCTTACTCCATATTAAACATGAACAATGTGTTTTTTTCAACATTCTGCATCACAAAAAATGTAAAAGTACCATTTGAATAGTTAAATGGCAGCCATATTTGAGCCCTTGTTAACAATAGGCCCCCATGGGCAACGGTCAGAGTTGAGATGAAATCAGAAAAACAGAAATCACAGTTTTCAGTTAACAGATCAGAATATGCTTCCTCATGAAAGGAAAAATGTAGCTACCTGTGACCAACATCTTCATAAGGCAGGTAGACCTGTAGCCTGGTTGCCAGATATGTTTGTGATTTAGCCAACCCATAAAGCACCAACAGATATAGCAACCTGACCAGTTAAGACCTGAGGTTAAGGCCTGAGGTTAAAACATACAGACCATTTTTCCTTGATGGAGAGATAAAACAGTCATGTCTCTACATTTGATTTGTTCAATGGACAGACAAACTACTTTGACAACCTTCCATATTGGTGTTCATATTCTCCCCTAAAACATTGCTTTCCTTAAATCTCAGATAAATGGCTTTTTTTCTGTCAAACAGAATGATCGCTCATCATCACAGAGTAATTTGACTAATATGTTGGCTAATACTTCCTAGGCAAACTATTTCATAATGTATATCAGAAGATTCATGGCGTCCATAAAGTTCTGGCCCATTGGTATTTACATCCAGCAGGAAACGAAAGTTGCAGTCCAGCTTTCTGCTACCCCACTGCATTGCATTAATAAACTTCCATCTTCAGGATAATTGATAATGATGATCTCTTGATACAGCTAGGATTTAAAAAATGCCACTTTCAGAGTTGCAACCTCACTTCTTTTTCAAAACACAAAAATAAATAATGAGTAATGCTGAAATAAAAGCAGAAATGCCGCCGATTATTTGGTGTGAAGGGAGGAGGTATTGATGTGGAGTAAAGTCATTTTCCACGTCTTGAAATGAATTTCAGCTGAAGAAAGCGAGTGGCTGTGTCACCTTGAGGAGGCATTGTTTTCGTGTCTTTCCAGATACTTAGCTCTATCCCTGCCTTTTTATGGAGGTACACTCCAGGTTTGAGAAGGAAGAGGTGAGGTAAGACTCAGTAGCCCGCTGGATAGCCCCCTTTCCTGGGGTCGGACTCGGCACAGAGCCGCTCCCCTTGTCTCACCACCGCCTGAACCACTGAATCAGGAGTCATCAGCAGCTCTGTCACATGGTTCTTCTTTACCAGGCCATCTAATACACTCTTTTACACAAACACACACATGCATAAACACAGAAATAAACACACACACACACACACACAGATTAAAGTCCAGAGTTAAGAAACCAATTTTTTTAATTCAACAATATACGATGCAATATTGTTCAGAATTACCCACCTTTTCAAAGCCGTCCTCCACTACAGTCATATTTGGGTTGAGTTGATTGTGAATTCGAGGTAGTGTCACAGCTTTTTTGAGGTCGTAGTCAAAGAACAAGGTATTCAGAATCACCTATGTAAATGACAAAAGGAAGCTTCTTGTCCTCTGATTCATCACAATATCACTATGTAAGGATAGATGGATATCATGTGTTAGTAAAGGCTATATCTGTTTCAGAGAGTACATTGATGTGCATGTATCAAAACTTACTAGGGCAGTTGCTGTGGTGATCTTTGTTCCACCAGAGGCTCCCACCACCATTTTCACTCTATTGTCTTTGTCAGAGATAATAGTTGGGCACATAGAAGAGAGAGGCCTTTTACCTAAAAATGAAAGGTAGATCAATCTTCAGACCAAAAGGTATTCTCAGAAAACAAACCAGCCAAGGTTCAAACTGGAGCCATGTGTAAATTGAGAACTTTCAGTAGCCTACCAGCAATAAGGATATTGATTTCAGTTCCTATTCTCACCAGGCTGGATGAAGTTGTTAGGAGATGGAGGGATTCCAAAGCCGTTGGTGATGTATGGAGAGCTAAAGTCATCCATCTCATCATTGAAAATGATGCCAGTGGATCGGGACATGACTTTTGAGCCAAAACTGAAGATAGGAATGATAGTTAAGTAGCTAGAGTTAAGTAATTATAGGAGTTAAGTAACCTATACATGTTATTTTTGGGTTAAATGCAAATAGAAGATTCTTAGTAAGACCATCGGCAACAAAGTTTATTTAGAGTGCGCATGTATACTATATTAAGGATCTGTCTCTGGATATCTATAATCTACCCTGTAGCATTATGTATTCATCAGTCCTATTGTCTCAGAGGAGGTCTTGCCTTGTAGGACTCTTACTATAGATTGATTGTGCTGGTGGCAGCCACAGCACTTCCATCCTCAGCTATGACGGACAGGTGTGCTGTCCCATGATTGTCTGGGACAAAATAATCTTGCTCGTAGTAGCTGTCGGGATGAGTGGTGTCATCTGTGATCTTGCTCCTGATCCCGTCAGCAAAGTAGTCTGAGGTCATGTTGTGGATGAGCTGGAGAGAAGATAAAATCATCAAATAGGAATTCAATCAATTTCTTCTGACAATGTTGAACAGCAGTCAACAGCATGTGATTATAGAGCATGTTCAGTAAACCACTACAAACCATTTTTATTTTAAAGTCAAATACAGCACATTCGGAAAGTATTCAGACCCCTTCCCTTTTTCCACATTTTGTTACATTACAGCCTTATTAAAAAATAAACTCCTCATCAATCTACCCACAACACCCCATAATGACAAAGCGATAACAGATTTTAAGAAATGTTTACAAATGTATAAAAAATGAAATTTACATACATTAAGTATAAAGACCCTTTGCTATGCGACTCGAAATTGAGCTCAGGTGCATCCTGTTTCCATTGATCATCCTAGAGATGTTTCTACAACTTGATTGGAGTCCACCTGTGGTAAATTCAATTGATTGGACATGATTTGGAAAGGCACACACCTGTCTATATAAGGTCCCACAGTTGACAGTCACAGCAAAAACCAAGCCATGAGGTCTAAGGAATTGTACGTGGAGTTCCGAGACAGGATTGTGTCAAGGCACAGATCTGGGGAAGGGTACCAAAACATTTCTGCAGCATTGAAGGACCCCAAGAACACAGTGCCCTCCATCATTCTTAAATAGAAGAAGTTTGGAACCATCAAGACTCTTCCTAGAGCTGGTCGCCCGGCCAAACTCACCAATCGGCAGGGAAGGCCCTTGATTTATAGAAGTGACCAAGAACCCGATGGTAGAGTTCCAAAGTTCCTCTGTGGAGATGGGAGAACCTTCCAGGAGGACAACCAACTCTGCAGCACTCCACCAATCAGGCCTCTATTGTAGAGTGAGCCCGCTTGGAGTTTGCCAAAAGGCACCTAAAGGACTCTGAGACCATGAGAAACAAGATTCTCTGGTCTAGTGAAACCAAGATTGAACTCTTTGGCCTAAATGCCAAGCGTCACATCTGGTGAAAACGTGGCACCATCCCTACGTTGAATCATGGTGGTGGCAGCATCATGCTGTGGGCATGTTTTTCAGCTGCAGGGACTGGGAGACTAGTCAGGACTGAGGGAAAGATGAATGGAGAAAGTACAGAGAGATCCTTAATAAAAACCTGCTCCAGAGCACTCAGGACCTCAGACTGGGGTGAAGGTTCACCTTCCAGCAGGACAACGACCCTATGCACACAGCCCAGACAATGCAAGAGTGGCTTCAGGACAAGTTTCTGAATGTCCTTGAGTGGCTCAGCCAGAGATCAGACTTGAACCCAATCAAACATCTCTGGAGAGACCTGAAAATAGCTGTACAGCAACGCTCCCCATCCAACCTGACAGAGCTTGAGAGGATCTCCAGAGAAGAATGTGAGAAACTCCCCAATACAGGTGTGTCAAGCTTGTCACGTCATATCCAAGAAGACTCAAGGCTGTAATCATTTCCAAAGGTGCTTCAACAAAGTACTGTGTTAAGTGTCTGAATACTTATGTAAATGTGATATTCTAGGTTTTTATTTGTAATACATTTAATTTTTAATACAATTGCAAAAAATTCTAAAAACCAGTTTTTGCTTTGTCATTATGGGGTAATGTGTGTAGATTGAGGGGGGGGGGGGGCAATTGAATAAATTTTAGAAATAGGCTGTTAGGTAACAAAATGTGGAAAAAGTCAAGAGGTCTGAATACTTTCCTGAATGCACTGTGTATATATATGTGTGAGTGAAACTTTCTATTTGAAAGCTGTGTGTCAGGGTTCTCACATCAGTGATATTGAGATAGCGTGGATCCCCTAGTTTGCTCCTCTTGGCATAAGCAAACCGGAAAGCTTCCACGATGCGGTGATATGTCAGAGTCTTTTTCTCGACCGTTGAAACACTTGTGCCAGTGAAGTTATACCCTGTAGAAAAAGCACACAAAACATGTTGATCTAATACACGGGTGATTACACTTTTTGACTCTAAGGCCACATCGCGGATTTCAAAATTCAAAGGATGGCCACACTGATTTTTTTGGCAACGGATTTGTTCGTCAAAATGAATTTGTGGGCAGGAAAAGGGGAGTTATTTGAAAATGTATCGATTCATTATCCCCCCAAAAAGCTTAAAAATCCCTCACGGGCCACATTTAATCGATCTAATATGTCAGCCCAAAAAAAGAACTGTGTTCGTTTATCAAAGATACAGTTTTAATGTAATTCGATGTTTCCATCACAGGGTCATTTCCATCTGATTCCGTCCTTGTTAGCTAACAGCTATGGTTGATGTCAAGATGTAGAGGACTAGTGCAGTTTAGTTCATTTCCAGTGAGATAATGTCCAGACTGCTTACAGCAAATCTCTCTTAAGATGAGATGACAAACTGGGAGGCCTGAGCTGTTTGTTTACAGTCACTAGTGGTGGATGATGATGTTCACACTCAGAGTTATCTAGGCTGCTGCTCACCGTCCACTATGTTGAGTATGAGTGCCAGGACTGGGCCGCTGGAGGGTGCGTCTGGGACGTGCATGGTGTACTCGCCCACGGTCAGCTTCAGTGGGTTCTCATTCAACACAGGCCAGTAGTCCAACAGGTCCTCCAGGGTGATAATCCCACCTGAGACGTGAAAATAATAACTGCTGAAGAAGCACATCGGCAAACTGCCTATCAGATCTGTCTTGCCTAATCATCATCATAGTGTGTACAGCAAGAATGATGAGCTTTAATAGAATATTATAATGTACAAGAAATAGAAAAAGACCTGCTGCCTGGATGTCATCAACAATTGTCTGTGCCATTGTCCCATTGTAAAAAACACCAGGTCCTTCCTCCGCTATCCTCTTGTAGGTGTCTGCTAGTTTGGGAAATTTAATGATATCATTTTCCTTCAGGATGTTTTTCTGGGAGTCACAGAACACTTCGCTGGAATACAAAAACAGGAGCAGAAAACTTATCAGGAGTTATTCAAACAAATCTGTAGAGTATGTCATGACGTTGGCCTGGGGGATAGGTTTATGACAGTCATAAATACCTCTTCCCCCCTTTTCCCTTCTCTAACCTACTGAGGTTACATTTAAAAAACCCTTGGTTAACATAGAGATTCTGGGAACATCAGTAGGTGGGGGGAAATGAACTATATTCTGGTAATCCGAACAATTGAACATATGCAGTGGTACTTAATGAATATGATGTCAGTTCGATTGTCATCTGAGACATTCTCATCAATGATAAGATGACATAAACTCTACAGTGGAAAGTCTACACATCAGAGTTATCAGATTCACATGGAATTGTTGTTCAATTTAAATGTTTGAATATGAAATTATTTGTGATGGGATGAAATGTGATTTTATCTTCTAAAATATGAGATGTGGGTTTTCATAAGATAGGGTTGCTCAATCAGTGGCCCTCCCTTGTGAAGGGACAAGGGCTATAAAACTTTTCACACACACCCCTCTTCTCCCTTCCTATATAAAGCCTTGACGACAACATAACTTTCTGTTCCGAGGATATGAGGATGACGATCCTATGTCAGAATGGTTCAGATAAAACTACAGAATGAAGCCAACATCAGCATGAGCTTTGGTTGCGAATGGTATGAACTTTGAACTCTTATTCACGACAGAAGTGATACCTCCTAGCCGTTGAGTTAGCGACCGCAGCTACAAACGCAGGTTAGGAAGGAACAGACAGAGTATCCCATCTACCACACAACGACGTTACTACAACTTATCCAAGTGACCGCCAGAGACATTCTTCAAAGGACAGAGGACTCGGTTTGGCAACACGGTCTTCCATCTACCACCAACCTACTGAAGCGCAGCTCAGAGTAAATATTTATTGCATTTTCCTTTTCCAAATGGGCGGTAATTTAGAATGCATAGGATACTGTATTTACGATAGCACAGCTTCGCCTTGGTTCCTGTCTTCCCGCTCTTTCACTCAACCCAGCCCCTTTTCCTTTGTGTAACAAGCTGTCATATCTTTTCCGCCCGCAAGGGACGTTTTTCTATGACGTAAAGAATTATCCATGTATAATTCATTCTTTGTGTATGTGAATTCTGTGTGATTAGTTAGGTATTCAAATTGTTAGCCAGGGTTCTTGCAGGTAAATAAATAATTAAACCCAATTTTGTATTGCTGATTCAAATTGTTAGCCAGGGTTCTTGCAGATGACCAAGAATTTACAACTTTCAGATGAGACTGAAGTAAGATGAAGATTAATGTTGACTGCTATGGATGTCAAATATTACTAGTTCTTTAAGAGTTTATTCGGAAGTTTCACACTCTGACCATGATTTGCTTTGTTTGTTTCTATGTTTTGTTTGGTCAGGGTGTGATATGAGTGGGCATTCTATGTTGTATGTCTAGTTTGTCTATTTCTATGTGTTTTGGCCTGATATGGTTCTCAATCAGTGGCAAGTGTTTGTCGTTGTCTCTGATTGGGAACCATATTTAGGTAGCCTGTTTTGTATTGTGGTTCGTGGGTTATTGTCTATGTCATGTTGCATGTTAGCACTCAGTTTCTATAGCGGTCACGTTCGTCTTGTTAGTTTGTTTTAGTGTACCTCGTGGTTTTTTCGTCAATCATTAAATCATGCATTCACACCACGCTGCGCTTTGGTCGCCTCAATACAACGATCGTGACAGGAAGATAACAGCTCTATAAATATTATTCCGTGGTGCCCAACTCTCTAGTTAATTACATTTACATGATTAGCTCAATCAGGTGATATTAATTACGGAGAAATGATTTTATAGAATGGCTTGTCTTATCAATTAATCCGGCATAGCCAAAGACACGACAAGTAAAAGGACCAGCTTTCCCATGGCATTGTCATCATAGGTTTTACAGCGGCCAATCAAATCATCAACGGTCATAATAAATCACAGAGGAAGCCATGAATGTTGGACATCAATGTAATCACATTTTTTTGGTTGCAATATATCAATGTGATAAAATCCAAATAATAATCCAATTACAGCACTTTATTGAGCAGGGATGGACTCAGTCGGGGTCTGAACTTAATGTTGAGAGTTAGAATAGTAGATCACACAAGGTGACATTTAGAAATGTTGTTGGACATCAGCTGTTTGTATCTTGTTATGTCAGTCACTCAACTAGCCTATGTCAGCTAAACATTTTTTGATTGGTAAATTAGTCTAGCCAGCTATCTAAATGTGTAGTGATCATGGTCAAATTACCGACCAGGGGACCCCATTGATTTTGTTATTCACTGTTACTCAGATATCATATTCAAAACTGAAAAACAATTCTCCACCCTATGGCAAAATTTGTAGAATTTCAGGTAATGAGCTGTAAAACTGCACATTTTTCTCTCAGTCCCATGGCAAAATGAATAGAATTGCATGAAATTAGTTATGCAATTGCTAAATCTTCTCTCCGCCCCCCAACAAAATGTCACTTAGGGCCAGAAAGGTTAGGGCCGACACTGACTGTATGTGTGGGTATGAATGTTGGTACACAGACCTGCGAGCCACTGCGACCCCTCATAATGAGTTCAGATTTTTTGTGGCCTCCACCCCCATCAAAGTTGCCCATCCCTGTTATAGAACATTTAATTTACACTGTCATTAAAGGGTAGCTATTATCAACCATCCATATCACTTAAGTCTGTCGTTGTCAATATTATTAGATTTGTAGAAGTGGTTTTAGTAGTAATAGTAGTAGTAATAATAGTGGTAATAGTGGTAGTAATAGTAATATAACAATTACAGAATTTGTCCCCCCATATTTGTTTTATTTGATCTCCTGTCCTATCCTCACCACATATTGGCATCTCCTTGAATAGCGTCCTTGTTGCTGGCGATGGCCTTGGCCAGGGCTTTGCCGATAGGGAAACCTACGCGTGCCAACTTAATGCTTGGCTCAAACAGCTCCTTCCATGGCAGCCTGCCGTGTCTCCTGTGTGCCATCTCGTAACCACGGATCTCCCCTGGAATGGCTATAGACAATCCACCTGTTATGCAAAGAAGTCTTTACCACATTTTGCACAAAGTTGGAACCCTGCCCAGAAAGGATTTAAAATGCATATCAGTCCATTTCCCCATTTTGACAGGTCAAACTGTTGCCCCCTTAGCAATGCATATGTGTTAAAATATTTTATTAAGGTTTAAGATAAATTGTTAAATAATTCTACACAGAAACTTAACCATTAGGGATTAGAGGTTATGTAGCATGAACAAGGAGTAATTAAAAATAATAAACACAGCCCCAACTAGGTTGGAGGGGGGAAAAAGGAATGTATGTGTGTGCCTAACGAAAACAAAGAGGATGCTTAACCTATGTTTGAACCGACCCAGCAATAACTCTGGAGAGATAAAATAGGACAGGGAGAGCCCCTCCAGGTTTCCCGTATCTGTGGGGGACTGGAACTGTCAGCTGAGTGGTAATAAACTTCAGGAGAAGAAGAGAGAATCCAAATCTTAGTGTGTATGTATGTGCGTAGGTTAGAATGCTATAAAAGGAACGTCTTTGTGAATGTACAGGGGAGCTCTCGCAAATAAACTTGGATCTGATCAATTGTGAGCTGGGAATTCTGTCTGTTTCATTTAAGACCAGAACTTTACAACCTCTGGGTAGCAGACAGATAAAGTCTACCCTGAACCTGACATACATTCCAGAACAGTAAAAATGGTACCTTTCCGAGAAAGCTGGGTGTTATTGCCAAACATGTCTTCTGTCGCGTTCATGGGGGCTGTCTCCCTCGCGTCAATGGTTTCTACCTTCCCTGTCGAGCAGTGATACAAAATACAGACAAATGGATGTGTTTGTTAGCCTTTCTAGGGAGTTTTTCCTAGCCACCGTGCTTCTACACCTGCATTGCTTATTGTTTGGGGTTTTAGGCTGAGTTTCTGTACAGCAATTTGAGATATCAGCTGATGTAAGAAGGGCTATATAAATACATTTGATTTGATTTTTAATTTGTGGTGTCTTGAGGACTCACTGACTCACCTGTGGAAGCGTTGTAGATGTTGAAGAAGAGACCCCCTCCAATGCCCATGCTGTGAGCGTTCAGGAGGCCAACACACAGCAGGGCAGCGATAGATGCATCCACCGCTGAGCCGTTCCTCTTCAGGATGTCCCTAGGTACACACACACACACACACACACACACACACACACACACACACACACACACACACACACACACACACACACACACACACACACACACACACTCTTAATGCTCCTTGTAGAACTTAATCGTGTCCTGTCATTTGACTAAGCTTGTACCATGAATCATTGTATCAAAGGGAATTAGTTGGCTCGTGTTACGTTACTTACCTCCCCACCTCAGAGCATATCCCAGCATCTGTAGCCACGGCAGCTTTTGAGTAGAAATGGTCTGAGGGTGAGATGGGGTTCTTGTTTCCCACCCCCATGAACACCCCCACGAACACTCCTACTGCAGCCACCAGCAAAACCACCAGGCCAGCCACCAGGGACTTCCTGACCATTTTCCTGCCCAGGGGAACCAACACACCAACACATCTTACAGTTAGACAGGAGCCTTACAGATACTGTATCTTCCTGTTTTAAATGATTATATAATTAGAAGTAGTAGGCTTTTGTAGCATGCAGTTAGTCTTAGTGCTGTGTCTGCCTGATGAAACACTGTCAAAGGAACCTGCGAAGAGCCATGGGCATTGTATCTTAATGTCATCACTATCCTCCCAATGCAGAGGTCCCCCATGGAGCATGCTGTGGGTTTTCAATCGTATACATGTGACTCAAATCTAAACAGTCAGAGGCTGTCCTTTGAGTTCCCTGCATGTGTCACTTAATGTTTTCTGTGAGTTGCAAAATGGTACGGAGGTGATGGTTTCTATTTGACAAGCTCCATTAAACTTTCAACTCAAGCATAATAAAAGAAAAATTACTGGTAGATAATCGTGGTATCCTACTACCTGGGATTGAGGTTGATTGAGCAGGGAGCAAAGAGCTGACCATAAGAGTCTAAAAATGTAAATGTGTGAATTCCTTGTGATTGTACATTTGTCTAATGATGATACACTTTATTTCAAGTGAATATTTACTTTCACCCTTGAAAAATGATAATATTCCTCTCCCCTCAATGTTTTGTGATCCTGGCCTGAATTTACCATGTGCATGACCTCTCCTATAGAGGACACACATGTTTATCTTGAAATGATCTCACAGCCCTGTGACAAACACTGTGACAACCAACCCCAGTCTCCCTTACATAGGAAGCATAAAATTAAGAGTAAGATACAAGAAATTGAACAAATACCCTGAGTGTACAAACCATTAAGAACACCTTCCTAGTATTGAGTTAAACCCCCTCATGCCCCAGACTCAATTCATCAGGGCATGGATTCTACAAGGTTTTGAAAGCATTCTACAGGGATGCTGGCCCATGTTGTGTCAAGTTGCCTGGATGTCCTTTGGGTGGTGAACCGTTCTTGATACTCACAGGAAACTGTTGAGTGTGAAAAACCTAGCAGCGTTGCAATTCTTGACACAAACCGGTGTGCCCTGCACCTACTACCATACCCCATTCAAAGGCATTTTAATATGTTGTCTTCCCCATTCACCCTCAGAATAGCACACATACACAATCCATGTCTCAATTGTCTCAATTCTGAAAATCCTTCTTTAACCTGTCTCCTCCCCTTCATCTACACTTATTGATGTGGATTTAACAAGTGACATCAATAAGGGATCATAGATTTCACCTGGATTCACCTGGTCAGTCTATGTCATGGTATGTAAACTCAACGTATACCAAACAAAATCCATTGATTTCAAAGTTGAACATCTCAAATGACGGTTTCTGCTATTGGTTAAACTTTGAAATATATTTTAAAGTGAAATATCGGAGTCTCATTGTAATTCCATTTCTGAGGAATTGCCTTTGGGCTACACAGAAAACATGGCAACCACATCAATGTACTCTTCACCATAAAGTACATTGTGTTATAGAATAACAATTTACGATATTAACAAACATTTGGCAACACTTACATAATAGATGTAACCCTGATATCTGATATTTGGCCTACACTTTAGAACTAAGCTGTTCAGAAGAGAACAAAAATACACTGTAATGAGTTACTGAACACTGTAATGAGTTACTCAGTAACATTTAGCCTAGTCCTTTGGTGTCCAGCAGCACTACTGATTTACAGCATAAAAAGCTCCTTACTTTCAGCCTTAACCACATGTTCTGTCTCTGTAATTGACCGGTAATCAACATAGCCTAATCAGCATGTGTAATCATTTTTATAACCACACTAAATTGCCAGAACTAGCTTTGGCACACACAACAGCATGTTGCCTCAATCAAATGACGTGTTCAGTGTTCAGTAATGTTGATTTGGCCAGACATACCATATTTTACCAGACAAACACTGGAGACATATGAAGTAGTTGGATAGGACTTGACGGGAATTGGGGTAGCCATGTCATTCTAGACAGAACAGATGGTTAAAACCCCCGTACCGAGTTAACAAGCAGTTAACAAATAGTGAACAACCAACGTTTTTGAGACAAAAATATTTTTCACATTGCATTTTAAAATTGTAAAGTTCCTTGTAATCCTTTATTAGATGCATAATATGATCTTTGACGGAGTCCAGAAGTGATTATAATTGAATCACACAACAGCCTATTTCACAACGAATTACAGTGTTTCATCCTTGCCAACCATGTCAGAACACTTGACATAATTCCAATTCCCCCCCAAAAAGTGATCTCAATATCAAACAATGATATCCTAATCATTTTGGTAGTATAAATCACACAGCTTATAGTTGATGATGAACTTACTTCCATAGATTGCTCAAATGCACAGCATGTGCTCCCTTGTGGATTTAACAGCAGCTCACCCATAGATAGGGTTCCAAATAGTAGGATTCTATTTCTATGTGCTTACCATTGTCTATTATTGCTGCATACTGTTCTGAACCCCGATGGCCCCTGTGACTAGGGAATGAATGTAAGACAATAAAGCACTGTGGCCCCAACCCAAACTGGTCTCACTGATCATTTTTATAACAAACAACCCCCATGCCACCCATATGAATGCTGCAAAAGGTTTAATGCAAGTACAGTGCAATGTCACAGTAGCCTAAATAAAGGTGGTAGAGTTTATTCACAACTGGTGTGCACTCAGTGGCCATACCATGCACCTTCCTAAATTGAAGTCGTGAGAAGGGCGTGTCGTAACTTCGTAGGGCGCGCAATGGCACACGAAGGCTGTGATTGGTTATGCGCGCCACGAGCCTGGTGTCTGCCGTGCAACACTGCACAAACCTAAACAACAGCGTAAAGGCACGAGCATCCACCGAGCATACTGGCACACGTAGACCCTGAGATATCATCAAATTAACAGAGCATTCGTCTGTCCTCGTAAATGTGTCACGGGCGCAATAGACAGTCGTTGAATATCCGGTAACAGGTACATCAGGAATATTGTGCTGTGTTGCTGTCAGTATTGAATGTTGTCTTCTGACAACAATAATAGGCAATAGGCTACAGATAACATATGGGCTATTGAACTGGGGTATATTTCTGAGTTTAGACAGTATTGTGGTTGCATTGTGGAATTGTAAAATACTGTCGATATAAACACTTAAATATGGGTTCTAGATTAAGTAGACAGAGTAGTCTGGACAATGAGAATTTTACGAAAAGGCGTTGCAAGCCTCTTAACAGCACAGGAGAAGGCGACAGAGGTAGAATTCAAGGCGGCGACTTTCTGTTTACGATGATGCTGAAATCAGATAAACTGCCGGGGATGCTGAGGCGGTCAAATCATAGTCCCTACGTGAGGCGAGTGGCATGGATCCGAGAGATACAAAAGCTGCTCCGTGATCGCAGGATAGATCAGGCAACCGACGTGCTTAAACTATTGAGGAAGGTAAGGACAAACTATCTACATTGGAATTATTGCGTATGAATCGATCAAAATTGCGCACAGTAGGCCTACATCGCGCAAATGTGCATCGATCTGCTTTTATGGCAAATGCCTGTCATCACTGCGCTGCTTGTCGCCATGTGTATTGTCTGTCCCACTCCAACAATTTTGATTAGAATTTTTCGAACAGATATATGAACCTTGCATCATATGCAGCATGGGTAATTTAGACTGTCGTGGATAAGTCCCAAAATGTCCGTTTATGCAGGAGCTCCTCAACATTATTGAACCTACATTTGAAGTAGACTACCCACCCATACAGTGGCCACAGGTGCTTCTACTATTGACCTGTTTTTGAAGGAGGTGTTTTTAAACTATTAGGCCCACTACTCTCACTGTCATCCCTGGCATCTGGTCATTTCCATGTGCTGCTGCTATTTCAAATAAATCTTGAACAACATCACAATTACTATTCACAATATGATAGACATAACATATTGCACAGATTTGTCTGAGTGCATGCACTTTTCAGAGTTTCTAATAATACCAGAAACAGGATGCTGGACCAGCTTGTGGGATAGAGTGATTCTGCTATTTATTCTCATAAATAGGGAATTATATGTGCAACAGCAGTGGTGTTAAACATGGGACTACTACTAAGTGTCGTTCTGTAGAATTAAAGCTGATTTCTTTCATTAATAAAGTGTTCCTATTTCATTACATTATCTTATGCCATTCCACCCATAATGATGTAATGATAATATAATGTGTTTAGTATTGACATTTGTTGGAAAACCTGCATTTGATTTGGTCAATTTAATTGTGACCTATGTCATGTCGACTGTGTTTTGTCCATAAATGGTTTAAAATAAGGTTCATTTGCCACTACAATTTCTTGCGTTGGGTTGAAACGAAGCACAAATGGCAATTCGGGAGAGACGAAGGTTGAAAGTCATGCGTCCTCCGATACACAACCAACCAAGCCGCTGCTTCTTTAACACAGCGCACATCCAACCCGGAAGCCAGCCGCACCAATGCGCCGGAGGAAACACCGTGCACCTGGCCACCTTGGCTAGCGTACACTGCGCCCAGCCCACCACAGGAGTCGCTGGTGCGCGATGAGACAAGGACACCCCTACCGACCAAGCCCTCCCTAACCCGGGCGACGCTAGGCCAATTGTGCGTCGCCCCACGGACCTCCCGGTCGCGGCCGGTTACGACAGAGCCTGGGCGCGAACCCAGGACTCTGATGGCACAGCTGGCGCTGCAGTACAGCGCCCTTAACCACTGCGCCACCCGGGAGGCCGGAGTCTGGTACTTTCTAACGTGTGGATAGGCCACTCGGAGTTGACAGATTCCCGACTGCACTCTGGTCGAGTGACGACAGACACAGAAGCCCAGTCTAGGAGTTTTAATGACGAAACAGGTTATACATGAAAGAGAAAATTACTACAATGTAAATCCAATAAACAACATGACAGTAATATCAGCTATCCCTATACACAATTTACAATAAGAGAAAAATAACCCAATAATTCCTCTCAGGAGAATTAACATTACAGTTACAACAACTGGTAGGGTAATCACATAATTGTACAAAATGGTAAAAGAACTGGTGAAGAAAGTTACCCATCCAAATCAAATCAAATTATATTGGTCGCATTCACATATTTAGCAGGTGTAGCGAAATGCTTGTGTTCCTAGCTCCAAAAGTGTGGTAATATCTAACAATACACAACAATACACACAAATCTAAAAGTAAAATAATGGAATTAAGAAATATAGAAATATTAAGACGAGCAATGTCGGAGTCCGAGAATATACAGTGCATTCGGAAAGTATTCAGACCACTTGATTTTTTCCACATTTTGTTACGTTACAGCCTTATTCTAAAATATATTAAATATTTTTTTTCCCCTCATCAATCTACAAGAAATACTCCCTAATGACAAAAAACAGATTTTTAGACATTTTAGAAAATTTATAAAAAATAATAAACTGAAATATCACAGTTACATAAGTATTCAGACCCTTTACTCAGTACTTTGTTGATGCACCTTTGGCAGTGATTACAGCCTCGAGTCCTCTTGGGTATAACGTTACAAGCTGGCACACCTGTATTTGGGGAGTTTCTCCCATTATTTTCTGCAGATCTTCTCAAGCTCTGTCAGGTTGGATGAGGAGCGTCGCTGCACAGTTATTTTCAGTTCTCTCCAGAGATGTTTGATCAGGTTGAAGTCCTGGCTCTGGCTGGGCCACTGAAGGACATTCAGAGACTTGTCCCGAAGAACATTCTGCGTTGTCTCGGCTGTGTGCTTAGGGTCATTGTCCTGTTGGAAGGTGAACCTTCACCCCAGTCTAAAGTGCTGAGCGCTCTGGAGCAGGACTCTGTACTTTGCTCCGTTCATCTTTCCCTTGATCTTGACTACTCTTCCAGTCCCTGCCGCTGAAAAACATCCCCACAGCATGATGCTGCCACCACCACGCTTCACCATAGGGATGGTGCCAGGTTTCCTACAGATGTGACGCTTGGCATTCAGGCCAAAGAGTTCAATCTTGGTTTTATCAGACCAGATAATCTTGTTTCTCATGGTCTGAGAGTCTTTATGTGCCTTTTGGCAAACTCCAAGTGGGATGTCATGTGCCTTTTGCTGAGGAGTGGCTTCCGTCTGGCCACTCTACCATAAAGGTCTGAGTAGTGGCGTGCTGCAGAGATGGTTGTCCTTCTGGAAGGTTCTCCCATCTCCACAGAGGAACTCTGGAGCTCTGCCAGAGTGACCATCGGGTTCTTGGTCACCTCCCTGACCAAGACCCTTCTCCCCCAATTGCTCAGTTTGGCCGGGCGGCCAGCTCTAGGAAGAGCCTTGGTGGTTCCAAACTTCTTCCATTTAAGAATGGTGGAGGCTTCTGTGTTCCTGGGGACCTTCAATGCTGCAGAAATGTTTTGGTACCCTTCCCCAGATCTTTGCCTCGACACAATCCTGTCTCGGAACTCTACGGACAATTTCTTTGACCTTATGGTTTGGTTTTTGCTCAGACATGCACTGTCAACTGTGGGACCATATATAGACGGGTGTGTGTGTCTTTCCAAATCCTCAGGATATGCGGTTTCCAGTTTGCACAAGGTCTCGTGCACAGTAATTCCTTGAGAGCCGTCGTGGTATTGGCTTGAGGTGGAATATGCACGACTGTGACGATGACTGAAGATAATAATGCAGTTGGCATTTGATTGTGAGGTATTCTAGGTCAGGTGCACAATAGGATTTGAGTTCCTGTATGTTACCACAATAGCATCATGAGTAATTAATCATGAAACATACAGTACACCTCCACCTTTCTTCTTTCTGGAGAGTTCTTTATTCCTATCTGCGCAATGTACTGAGAACCCAGCTGGCTGTATGGACGGGGACAATATATCTGGAGAGAGCCATGATTCCGTGGAGCAGAGTATGTTACAGTCCCTGATGTCTCTCTGGAACGAGATCCCCGCCCTGAGCTTGTCTGCGTTTTTGTCCAGGGACTGAGCATTAGTGAGTAATATACTCAGAAGCGGTGGATGGTGTGCACGCCTCCTGAGTCTGACTAAAAGTCCACTCCGAATACCTCTTCTCCACCTGCAGTGTCTTGAAGCAGCCTCTAGGAGCCTCAATCGCCTTGAGTGGTACGAACAAAGGATCTAATTCAGGAAAGTCGTATTACTGCCACTCTGATATCCACAAGGTATTTCCGTCTGTATGTAATAACACAATAATATGCTAATAATGTGAGAAATAACACAAAAAAATACAAAATACTGCAAAGTTGCTTAGGTACTAGAAACAGAGTGGCCATCTATCGACGCCAGCCTGTTCTCTACATACTAATTACTTGTATTTACATATAACAATAGCGAAAGGAATATTCTAAAAGTGAAATAAATATTTGTTCTGACTTACATTTGGTAGAAAATGCACAAATATCCCTGCAAAGGAAAAACAGTCTGGTATTCACTAAAACCAACTGAAAGTTCAATAAAATGTCCATGTAGATCTAATTAAATTTAGCGAGATTCTAAATTCAAATCTAACAGGCTTTTATACAACCACCCCAGAATTAGTGTAACTAATTTGAATTGAGTAAAAGCCTCCATCTTCCTTTCTACAAAGGTAGGTCTGCATTGTCTAACACGGCAGGAAGCTCCACCAATCGGGCAACAGGACGCAGGTAGGTTCGTTACTTGACCTTGACCTCCACAGTCCGGATCCTTCCATCTGCACCTGGAATCGTCTTCACTCTCCGTATGATGGGCAACGAGGCATCACTATCATGGCCACTTGTCCAACCTTCAAGTCTGGTGTGTCCTTCCACCACTTCTGCTTCTGCTGAAGACTTGGGAAATAGTTCCACATGAAGTGGGTCCAAAGTAGTCAGCCAGGACCTTACTATGCTTCCAACGGCGTTGTCCAAGAAGGTCTTTGTCTGCATATACAGCATGTGGGAGTGAAGCATCATGTCGCCCCATCAAGAGCAGATAGGGCGTGACTGGATCGGGGTCTGCAACATCTGCTGAAACATAGCCAAGGGGCTTGGAGCCTAGAATGCCTTCCACCTCCGTAAGGATCGTTAGGAGGACCTCTTCATGTTTAATTACACAAAGAGCATTCTGCGCCGACCTTATCTCCCTCTCCCATGCGGGGGTTGAACCAAAAACTGATCATCAAATCAGATTTTATTGGTCACATACACGTGATTAGCAGATGTTATTGCGGGTGTAGCGAAATGCTTGTGCTTCTAGCTCCGACAGTGCAGTAATATCTAACAAATTACACAACATATTCCCAATACACACAAATCTAAGTAGGAATGAATTAAGACTATATACATATGGTTGATCGATGTCAGAGCGGAACAGACTAAGATACAGTAGAATAGTATAGGAAACAGTATATACATATGAGACGAGTAATGAGGCACTGAGGTTGAAGGTAGGCCTTGAAATACATCCACAGGTACACCTCCAATTGACTCAAATGATGTCAATTAAACTATCAGAAGCTTCTAAAGCCATGACATATTTTACTGGAATTACCAAGCTGTTTAAAGGCACAGTCAACTTAGTTTATGTAAACTTCTAACCCACTGTAATTGTGATTCAGTGAATTTCAGCTAAATAATCTGTCTGTAAACAATTGTTGGAAAAATTACTTGTGTAATGCACAAAGTCGATGTCCTAACCGACTTGCCAAAACTATAGTTTGTTAACAAGAAATTTGTGGAGTGGTTGAGAAAACAATTTTAATGGATCCAACCTAAGTGTATGTAAACTTCCGACTTCAACTGTACATGTGGTCTGTGTACAGAGGAAAACAGGATAAAAGCTTTGCAGCGGGAAGTAAAGGTGCTGAGGGTGCTGTACCACCCCCTGAAAAATTTTAATTAAACAAAAATTTAAATTAAAAAATATTCAGTACCAGTCAAAAGTTTGGACACACCTACTCATTCAAGGGTTTTTCTTTATTTTTACTATTTTTTACATTGTAGAATAATAGTGAAGACATCAAAACTATGAATAACACATATGGAATCATGTAGTAACCAAAAAAGTATTAATCAAATCAAACTATATTTTATATTTAAGATTCTTCAAACCAATAATCTCAAATTTGGACTCATCAGACCAAAGGAGAGATTTCCACTGGTGTAATGTCCATTGCTCTTGTTTCTTGGCCCAAGCAAGTCTCTTCTTATTATTGTTGTCCTTTAGTAGTGGTTTCTTTGCAGCATTTCAACCATGAAGGCCTGATTCGCACAGTCACCTCTGAACAATTGATGTTGAGATGTGACTGTTACTTGAACCCTGTGAAGCATTTATTTGGGCTGCAATTTCTGAGGCTGGTGAACTTATCTTCTGCAGCAGAGGTACAGTAACTCTGGGTCTTTCTTTCCTGTGGCGGTCCTCATGAGAGCCACTTTCATCATAGCGCTTGATGGTTTTGTGACTGCACTTGAAGAAACGTTCAACGTTTTTTAAATGTTCCTCATTGACCTTCTTTCTTGTCTTAAAGTAATGATGGACTGTAGTTTCTCTTTGCTTATTTGAGATGTTCTTGCCCCAATATGGTCTTGGTCTTTGAAAGATAGGGCTATGTTCTGTATACCCCCCTACCTTGTCACAACACAACTCAACTGCATTAAGAAGGAAAGAAATTCCACAAATGAACTTTTAAGAAGGCACACCGTTTAATTGAAATGCATTCCAGGTGACTACCTCATGAATCTGGTTGAGATAATGACAAGAGTGTGCAGAGCTGTCATAAAGGGTGGCAACTTTGAAGAATCTCAGAAGCACTGGGGCTTTACTCGTCCTGTATTAGCGGATCGATTTATCCTACTGAATTTACTGTTAGTTCTATTTTTATACACAAATAACAGTCCCACAAATAACAGTATTACTGCAAAAAAAGGCAAATAAATGAACTTTTTGTCTTGAATACAAAGTGTTGTGTGGGGCAAATCCAATACAACACATTACTGAGTACCACTCTCCATATTTTCAAGCATAGTGGTGGATGCATCATGTTATGGGTATTCTTATCATCGGTAAGGACTAGCAAGTGTTTTAGGATACAAAGAAACGGAGTAAAGCTATAAGCACAGGAAAAATCCTAGAGAAAAACCTGGTTCAGTCTGCTTTCCACCAGACACTGGGAGATGAATTCTCCTTTCAGCAGGATAATAACCTAAAACACAAGGCCAATTAGAACGGCCAGGTGCATGGTGTTTCCTCTGCCACATTGGTGTGGCTGGCTTCTGGGTTGGATGCGTGCTGTGTTAAGAAGCTGTGCGGCTTGGTTGGGTTGTGTGACTTTTGACCTTCGTCTCTCCCGAGCCCGTACGGGAGTTGTAGCGATGAGACAAGATAGTAACGAATAATTGGATACTATGAAAAGGGGGGTGAAATTTTAAATAAAAAAAAACATTAAGCACATTAATCCACTTTACAATGGATGTAGAGCCTAACTGGCAGCGCAGAGTTTCAAGTTTGGGGAAGTTCATTTTCACCATAAAAAAATGCACCTTTATAATAAAAGCATTACATGTGTAATCGCATTTGTGGTCACTTTTGTTAATGGTGTTTTCCTGCTAATGGAACATATGCGCTGCCGTGTTTTAAAGTGAAGAAATAGCCTAATAGTTTAGCAACATTTTAAGCTAAACGTTCTCATCTGTTGGGTCAGGCTCATTGCTTAAAACTGTTTTCTTTTCATGCTAGTGGTTGTATTAATTTGTGATCTATCGCATCCCTCAATTATCCAAGAATATGTTTGGAATATTTATTTCTTGCACCGAATGTAATAGGTCAACTTTTGTACTATGGAGGTTAGTAGATTGATATAGGCTAGTGCATTTGCTGTTGCCTACTCATCTTGTTGGCTGACGAAATGTAAATGTTGACAGTATCTTCAATATGCGCCTCGGAATTGGATAAGGACGCGCACAATTGCGTCCCAGATATGTCTTTCTTCACTTGTAGCCTGTGAGAAATACCCGATCACATGACAGAGAGACATGTGAGTGAGAGTTGCTTCAGAACTGAGCCGGGAAAAGGGAATTATAATTATTACATTCAGCCCAAAGGCACAATGGCCACTGGCTGCAAAAGGCACACAAAGGGGATGCAGCCGGGAAATTAGAGGCATTACCAAGTGCTTGTCAAACTGTGAATGAGAGACTGATGAAGTGTGTACGGCCTATGCAAAAAACAAAGCAGAGCTCATGTCTTTACTGCAACTTTTTTCAAATCATCATTAGAGTTGCATTATGTAGCCTTAGAATGTATTAAATATCAAAACATAACGCCCAACATTTTTATCACAACTAAAGTTACATAAATAACTAAATTAAGCATACGTACCTGTTACTTTGTTAACCGCTCAACACAGAATAGCATGTGTGCACTCTCTCAAATTGTGAAAAGAGAAAATATCATTTTTTATTTTATTGAGCTATGTTCAATTGTATTCTTCATACTATAAAATAATATAGAATACTGTCATGTAGTTTTAAGCAAATCTTGTCTGCTAAATGAACTAGTGTAGCACACAGCCATATGGCATAGGCAGATCAGGGCCTAACATAAGGACAAAACAACTAAGCTTTTCTGTTCTTCTAAAATAGACTACATTTTCTTCATGTCATGCTTCTTTAGACCTGTCTAAAATAAATAATTAATTTATTGTGATGGTGTAGGCTATATTACATGGATTTATTAGACTTTTTAAATGTGGATGTTCCAAAGGTCTGGAAACCAGGAGATGCTAAATGTGTTTATGTTAATTAATGGTCAATTACCGTGACTGGCGCAGACAGAGATGGCCGCCTCGCTTCGTGTTCTTAGGACGACAGAAACAAGCATCTCTCTGGTAAGAAGAAGGGCGGGGGTGTATGCCTTATGATTAACGAGTCGTGGTGGGATCGTAACAACGTACAGGAACTCAAGTCCTTTTGTTTACCTGACCTAGAATTCCTTACAATCAATCTACCAAGAGAATTCTCTTCGATTATAATCACAGTCGTGTACAACCCCCAAGCAGACACCTCGATGGCCCTGAAAGAACTTCATTGGACTCTTTTTAAACTGGAAACCACATATCCTGAGGCTGCATTTATTGTAGCTGGGATTTTAACCAGGCTAATCAGAAAACAAGGCTCCCTAAATTTTATCAGCATATCGAATGCGCGACACGGGCTGGAAAAATTCTGGATCATTGTTACTCTAACTTCCGCGACGCATACAAAGCCCTCCCTCGCCCTCCTTTTGGCAAATCTGACCATGACTCCATTTTGTTGCTCCCAGCCTATAAACAGAAACTAAAACAGGAAATGCCCGTGCTCAGGTCTGTTCAACGCTGGTCCAACCAATCTGATCCCACGCTTCAAGATTGCTTCGATCACGTGGACTGGGATATGTTCCGGAAAGCATCGAACAACAACATTGATGTATACGCTGATTCGGTGAGCGAGTTTATTAGCAAGTGCATCGGTGATGTTGTACCCATGGTGACAATTAAAACCTTCCCCAACCAGAAACCCTGGATTGATGGCAGCATTCGCGCAAAACTGAAACCGCAAACCACTTTTAATCAGGGCAAGGCGACCGGAACATGACTGAATACAGTCAGTGTAGCTATTCCCTCCGCAAGGCAATCAAACAAGCTAAGCGTCAGTATAGAGACAAAGTAGAGTCGCAATTCAACGGCTCAGACACGAGAGGTATGTGGCAGGGTCTACAGTCAATCACAAACTACAAAAAGAAAACCAGCACCGTCGCGGACCCGGATGTCTGGCTCCCGGACAAACTAAACCACTTCTTTGCTCACTTTGAGGACAATACAGTGCCACTGACACGGCCCGCTACCAAAACCTGAGGGATCTCCTTCACCGCAGCCAACGTGAGTAAAACATTTAAACGTGTTAACCCTCGCAGGGCTGTGCCGGCCCAGGTGGCATCCCTAGCCGCGTCCTCAGAGCATGCTCAGACCAGCTTGTCTGGTGTGTTTACGGACATATTCAATCAATCCCTATCCCAGTCTGCTGTTCCCACATGCTTCAAGATGGCCACCATTGTTCCTGTTCCCAAGAAAGCTAAAGTAACTGAGCTAAATGACTATCGCCCCATAGCACTCACTTCCGTCATCATGAAATGCTTTGAGAGACTAGTCAAGGATCAAATCACCTCCACCCTGCCTGACACCCTAGACCCACTCCAATTTGCTTATCGCCCCAATAGGTCCACAAACAACGCACTCGTAATCACACTGCACACTGCCCTAACCCATTTGGACAAGAGGAATACCTATGTAAGAATGCTGTTCATCGACTACAGCTCAGCATTTAACACCATAATACCCTCCAAACTTGTCATCAAGCTCGAGAACCTGGGTCTCGACCCCGCCCTGTGCAACTGGGTCCTGGACTTTCTGACGGGTGGTGAGGGTTGGAAACAACATCTCCACCCCGCTGATCCTCAACACTGGGGCCCCACAAGCGTGCATTCTCAGCCCTCTCCTGTACTCCCTGTTCACCCATGACTGCGTGGCCATGCATGCCCCCAACTCAATCATCAAGTTTGCAGATGACACTACAGTAGTAGGCTTGATTACCAACAACGACGAGACGGCCTTCACGGAGGAGGTGAGAGCCCTTGGAGTGTGGTCTCAGGAAAATAACCTCACACTCATCGTCCACAAAACAAAGGAGATGATCGTGGACTTCAGGAAACAGCAGAGGGAGCACCCCCCTATCCACATCGACGGGACAGTAGTGGAGAAGGTGGAAAGTTTTAAGTTCATTGGCGTACACATCAAGGACAAACTGAAATGGTCCACCCACACAGACATCGTGGTGAAGAAGGCGCAACTCTTCAACCTCAGGAGGCTGATGAAATGTGGCTTGTCACCAAAAACACTCACAAACTTTTACAGGTGCACAATCATCCTGTCGGGCTGTATCACCGCCAGGGCAACTGCTCCACCCACAACCGTAAGGCTCTCCAGAGGGAAGTGAGGTCTGCACAACGCATCACCGGGGGCAAACTACCTGCCCTCCAGGACACCTACACCACCCGATGTCACAGGAAGGCCAAAAAGATCATCAAGGACAACAACCACCCAAGCCACTGGCTGTTCTCCCCGCTATCATCCAAGAAGGCGATGTCAGTACAGGTGCATCACAGCTGGGACCAAGAGACTGAAAAACAGCTTCTATCTCAAGGCCATTAGACTGTTAAACAGCCATCACAAACATTGAGTGGCTGCTGCCAACATACTGACTCAAATCTCTAGCCACTTTAATAATTAAAAATTATATGTAATAAATGAATCACCAGTCACTTTAAACAATGCCACTTTATATAATGTTTACGTACCCTACATTACTCATCTCATATGTATATATTGTGCTCTATACCATCTACTGCATCTTGCCTATGCTGTTCGGCCATTGCTCATATATATATTTGTATGTACATATTCTTATTCATTCCTTTACACTTGTGTGTAAAAGGTAGTTTTTGTAAAATTGTTAGATTACTTGTTAGATATTACTGCATGGTCGGAACTAGAAGCACAAGCATTTCGCTACACTCGCATTAACATCATCTGCATGTGTATGTGACCAATAAAATTGTATTTGAATTTTATTTGCTTGACAATCTCAGGCTGAAATATTTCATGAGCGCCACAGTCCTAGGTGTGCGAATACTTGTAAGTGTAAATTAAATATTTCTGTATTTCAGTTTCAATCAATGTGCAAAAATGTCAATACTGAACAAAAATATAAACAAAACATGTAAAGTGTTTCCCCATGTTTCATGAGCTGAAAAAAAAGATAAATATTCCACATGCACAGAAAGTTATTTTCTCAAAAATTTGGGGCTTAAATTGGTTTACATCCCTGTTAGTGAGCATTTCTCAATTGCCGAAATAATCCATCCACCGGTGTGGCATATCAAGAAGCTAACTACATTATTTACCACCACAGTCAGATGCTGGCGCTAAGACCACACTCAGTCATCTGTATTAGGAAATAAGCAAACAGGAAACCACTTACCCAGAGGCGGCGCTCCTAGTGTCCAGAGACTTTAATGCAGGGAAACTTAAATCAGTTCTACCAAATTACTATCAACATGTTAAATGTGCAACCAGAGGGCAAAAAAATCTAGATCACCTGTACTCCACACACAGAGACGTGTACAAAGCTCTCCCTCGCCCTCCATTTGGTAAATCCGACCACAACTCTATCCTCTTGATTCCTGTTTACAAGCTAAAATTAAAGCAGGAAGCACCAGTGACTATCACAGACTGGAACATGTTCCGGGATTCTTCCGATGGCATTGAGGAGTACACCCCATCACTCACTGGCATTATCAATAAGTGCATTGAGGACGTCGTCCCAACCGTGACTGTACGTACATACCCCAACCAGAAGCCATGGATTACAGGCAACAATCTCACTGAGCTAAAGGGTAGAGATGTGGTGCAGGACTCTAACCCGGAAGCTTACAAGAAATCCTGCTATGCCCTGCGACGAACCATCAAACAGGCAAAGCGTCAATACAGGGCTAAGATTGAATCATACTACACCGTCTCCGACGCTCATCTTATGTGGCAGGGCTTGCAAGCTATTACAGACTACAAAGGGAAGCACAGCCGTGAGTTGCCCAGTGACACAAGCCTACCAGACGAGCTAAATCACTTCTATGCTTGCTTCGAGGCAAGTAACACTGAGGCATGCATGAGAGCATCAGCTGTTCCGGATGACTGTGTGATCACGCTCTCCGTAGCCGACGTGAGTAAGACCTTTGAACAGGTTAACATACACAAGGCTGCAAGGCCAGACGGATTACCAAGACTTGTGCTCCGGGCATGTGCTGACCAACTGGCAGGTGTATTCACTGACATTTTCAACATGTCCCTAATTGAGTCTGTAATACCAACATGTTTCAAGCATACCACCATAGTCCCTTTGCAAAAGAACACAAAGGGGTGCGTGCTCAGGGGTGCGTGCTCAGTCCCCTCCTGTACTCCCTGTTCACCCACGACTGCATGGCCAGGCACGACTCCAACACCATCATTAAGTTTGCAGACGACACAACAGTGTAGGCCTGATCAACGACAAAGATGAGACAGCCTATAGGGAGGAGGTCAGAGACCTGGCCGGGTGGTGCCAGAATAACAACCTATTCCTCAACGTGACTAAGGAGATGATTGTGAACTATAAGAAAAGGAGTACCAAGCACACCCCCATTCACATCGACGGGGCTCTAGTGGAGCAGGTCGAGAGCTTCAAATTCCTTGGTGTCCACATCAACAACCAACTAGAATGGTCCAAACACAATGGCTACCTGGACTATTTGCATTGTGTGCCCCCTCCAACCCCTCTTTATACGCTACTAATGCACTCTAATTATCATATATGCATAGTCACTTTAACTATACATTCATGTACATACTACATCAACTGGGCCAACCAACCAGTGCTCCCGCACATTGGCTAACCGGGCTATCTACATTGTGTCCCCACCCACCACCTGCCAACCTCTCTTTTATGCTACTGCTACTCTCTTTTCATCATGTATGCATAGTCACTTTAACCATATTTACATGTACATACTACCTCAATCAGCCTGACTAACCGGTGTCTGTATGTAGCCTCGCTACTTTTATAGCCTCGCTACTGTATATAGCCTCTTTTTACTGTTGTTTTATTTCTTTACTTACCTATTGTTCACCTAATACCTTTTTTTGCACTAATGGTTAGAGCCTGTAAGTAAGCATTTCACTGTAAAGTCTACACCTGTTGTATTCGGCGCACGTGACAAATAAACTTTGATTTGATTTAAAGTTAGTTCCAGTACCACCAAGCTGCTGCAAAATGTAGTTAAATTACTAGTTGAACTACAAGTAGTTCACTGATTGATACACATCATGCTTAGTCATGGTTAGTATCACGCTAAGACACAGGAATGCAAGATGTCTTGAAAATTCCCAAGTATCATCCATTCTGTCAAGTTTGGATTTGGCTCTATGTATTCACTATCTATGCATCATGTTTCTAGGGACGGATCAGATTTCAAAGCATGTTATCAGCTGAAAAATGAGTCATTTCTATAAGAATACCAGCAGTATGATAACATGACTATTAATGCGCTATAACAGTACATCTGATAGTCCTGTTTGTTAGCTCAATCGTAAGCTCCTCTCTCTTTCAGAGGTTGTCCAATCTGTAGTTAATTACGCTGAAGACTTGACAGAGGAGATTGTAGAATCTCTTTAATCAAGGCAAGGAGATAACCCAGAGTGCCAAAGCTGCATGACAGCCACATCACAGGGGACCCTCTTTTAAATTAGCTCTGTTTTAATTGAATAAGACTCACGTTATCAGCATTCAGGCTATTGCAAATCGGCACGTGCCTCAATTATATTTTGGTTTGCAACTCAATTAAAAGAGGTGATCCGTCACCCACTGTATAGTTAGTAGACATGCTATGGTTAGGTTAGAGTTACTGTAACAACTGAAGAATGAAAATGTACCTGTATAGGCAACTGAGTTCATAATGTTGCGTCTGCAATAAGGTAGCAAAGTCTATTCTTCACAATATCTCATTAAAAAGGACTCCTCGTTGCTTCAGGTGTGGTGCGGTTACATCCGTATTGATCCTGTTTCAATGCCTGCCTCTGAGATGATCAGATGTGGGCCACAAACAAAGGAAAGAAAGGAAGTATTTTTAGACCTTCGCTCTTGAAAAAAAGAGAAGGAACTTCCCACCCATGTGTTGTCTTGTTTGTGTTAACTGGTGCCCTTGTTAAAAGGGAAATCAGTAATGGGTGGCTGCTAGCCTCCCACCCAAACTGTCCATTGCAATCAATACTTTTTGTTGTGTGTCTCTCTGTGTGTGTGTGTGTGTGTGTGTGTGTGTGTTCCCATCCTCCATGTCTTTCATTTCTCAGCTCTCTCTATGTGCGCATCCAATCTCTACCCCTCACATACACAGCCTAATTAGGCCTTTGTAGAGGACTCAGGAACAGCTATTCTATGCAGCCTGTGAAAATCTTTCATTTTCAGTTCCCTATTTTCTCTTCTTACCTACTTCTTCATTTGCGGCTTAAAAGGTGTACGCAAATAATTTATTTCAGTTGGCTCTGATCTGTAGTTTGTTACAGACATCATTCTCACCTTAAAAACATTCTCTCAACCCGTCATGTACTGTAGCAACTCTTTTGTGTCTGTCTGCCCTCACAAATGTGTCTGCGCCATTCATAGATTAGTTGTTTTTAGTCTAATGTTTAGAACATATTGTGCAATGGCAGACCTAAACAAAATGCTGCATTAAACATCAAAAGAGGAACCAAATGCTCATCCATCATATCATGTTTATTGAACTCTCATATCCTGCAGGATTCATCAGAAGGACACCATAGTACTAAAGTTAAGAGATGCAGACTGTGCAATGCTGTGGCATGCTAAAGCTCTCTGAAACTTTAAATCACAGAGGTGTAGGTGAATATCCTAAAAGTAATGCTTCTGCCTGGTGCAAGGCACATTAAGCACATTACAGTATTCAGGAATAGCTCTTTTCAGATGAAAGCCTTCACCCCTTAAATTAATAGAGATTTTTTTTAAATACAGTTTTCTGTCTGTGTCTCATCTACAGTAGCATTACATTATTATTGCTGGAACTTCTCAACATCCTCTTTATACCGTATATATCCAGCTAGTCCTGCACTTCAAACAGATTTGTCGATTTCATCATCATTTCATAATATATCATCAGTCAGATGTGTCTGTGATAATGCTGCTCTTTGTACACAATTCATTGTTTTCATAAAATACAAAGAGTAAAAAATGTGGCCTTAATGGCACTTTGAGTAATACTGCCTCTTCTTGTCTGATTTGGCAGGATCTGGGCTTGGAAGGAACATCCCTAAATGACATCTTATATAAGAACGCTGCTTTTCTCAACCTGGTGGATCCCATCTCCCATGAGCTGCTGCTAAGCCTGGCTCGCGAGATGCAGTGTCCCAAGAAGGTAAGATCTCCAAAACCCTTATCTCAAGGTGTATGTCTGCTTAGCTTGGAATCAAACTTCCAGAAATCAAGATGTCGACAGAACAAGTATCATCATGAATAGAATGATATGCTGTTCCAATACAATCACTAATGAGGAAAGACTTCCACATTTGCCATGCAAATGGTTTGGCTTTATAATGATTGGTGCTATATAGGGTTGCAAAGCTGCCGGTAATTTACCAAATTTAACTAATTACCAGAAAATATATGGCAATCTATGGAAACTTGTAATTTATCCTTGGATAACTCATATATAGTATTCATTTTTATATCTGCCTCCATATTGTCCATGAGTTTCTAGTAGATAGACCATATGGTTCAAGAGAAAATATATTATAATAATATATGCCATTTAGCAGACGCTTTTATCCAAAAGCGACTTACACTCATGCGTTTATACAAAAATAGTAAATTAGTGACAAAAGCATCTAATCAACAATGGCATAATGTTTTGTTGTTGACTTTTTCAAAACTGCCACCAGTTTGATGCCAAATCATTGATAAACAAGTACATATTGACATTGCAAAATAAAAGTGTGGAGAAAAAATATATGAAGGATTCATGCTGAAACCCTCATATTAAACACCAATGGTATTCACTAAGTTGGTGGTTTATATTTAGGATAATGTTTTAGAGCTTTGTCATTATATAATTGTTTTATTTAAATAATTGTATTTGTGATAAGACCACATAGAGGGTTCAGAGATAATTACAGACACCTGTGATAATCTGAAGTACCCACTAATGTAATTTTATAAAATTCCAAATAAATTTTGAAAGTTACCGAAATTCTGGTAGTTTACTGGTATACTTTGGAAGTTTCCAGTAATATACCCTCCCTTTGCAACCCTAATGCTATAATAATGTCAGTGTATTATTTCCAGGAAAGAAGACGAATAGGCGGCCAGTACATTGCAATAAACTTTAGTGAACTATTAACAATTCCTATATGTATTCTTTTGTAAATATTTTCTGTTAATAGTTCACAAAAGTTTATTACAACGTACTGGCCGCCTACTCATCTTCTTTTTTGGAGTATCTGCCATTTAGAGGCCTGCCTTCCCACTGCCTTCTTCTCACCAGTGTCACGCCCTGACCTTAGTTATCTCTGTTTTCGCTATTATTTTGGTTAGGTCGGGGTGTGACGAGGGTGGGTATGCTTGTTTTGTCTTGTCTAGGGTGTTTGTATATCTAGGGGTTTTGTAAGTCTAGGTAATTGTATGTCTATGGTGGCCTGAATTGGTTCCCATTCAGAGGCAGCTGTTTATCGTTGTCTCTGATTGGGGATCCTATTTAGGTTGCCATTTTCCCTTTTGGTTTTGTGGGTTCTTGTCTATGTGTAGTTGCCTGTCAGCACTCGTTTATATAGTGGCACTTTTGTTTAGTGTTCTTTCTTTAATAAAAGAAGTATGTACACTTACCACGCTGCGCCTTGGTCTCCTCCATACAACGAACGTGACAACCAGTGTATTATTACCATACTATCACGTTTAGGTAAGACCCAGATGCAGACGTAACAAGAGTTTATTACAACCACAGGGGCAGGCAAACGACAGGTCAAGACAGGCAGGGGTCAATAATCCAGAAAGGGTGTAAAGGGTCCAGAACAGCATGCAGTCTCAGGGTCAGGGCAGGCAGAACAGTCAAAACCGGGAAGGACTAGAAAACAGGAGCAATAAACAGGCAAGAGCATGGAAACAAACGCTGGAAGGTTTTACGAACAAAACGAACTGGCAACAGACAAACAGAGAAAACAGGTATAAATACACAGGGGATAATGGGGAAGATGGGCAATACCTGGAGGGGGGTAGATACAAAAACAAGTGAAACCGATCAGGGTGTGACACATACAGAGGAGCTGGATGTTGTTTGCATAGAAAGATTGATAAAACAATTACATGATCATTTTTCAATTTTGCGACAGTTACACATTGAGTTGAAATGGGATGTGGATGCCAAAAGTTACAGACTTTACATAAAGTTGATTAATGTGTCTGTAAAAAAAAAAAAACTCAATAAACAGACAACTAATAGAAATAACAAGAAAAAGTGTTCACTAGATTTTGTATTTTATCTGGCCTCTTTATTTCCTCACCATGACTCCTGTTTTCCACACTGTTGCACACCAGCTCTGATTAAATTGACAATGTACCTCAAAAGTTGAGCTGTTATATAATGTGCTGTATTTTTCTTATACGTGGTCTCAAAAAGTAACAACCATATTTAGAACTAAGCAAAAAAGAGGGCATCTGGTATTATTTTGTTGTTACACTTCACTTTTTATCTTTGAGCTTTTCTTCCCCCAGAAAGATGCTGACACCATCAAGTCATCAGATAAGATCTGCAGACAGCTGATCTATCACCTGACACCTCATTCTAAGTGGCTCAGACAGAGCATGTCCAGGCGGAAGTCCCAGGCCTGGTAAGCTCCTCCATCTAGCCATCAGTCTTTCACACATAAAACTCTCTAAACTGCCCAAATGCTAACACCGCCATCTAAAATGGTGCCAATGCCACAGCCAGACTTATGACAAGCACACTAAGTGGGTTTTGAGTGGGTTTGTCTGACATTCAATAGGGCTGGGACACAGCAGCCTCTGGGCTGGCCAGGCAGGTCAGGACCACAGAGGCAACCAGAAGTGTCAATCATTCCTCTGTGTGGTGCTGCTGTCACCACAGCAATGGTTTGTGCAATGGCATCAGTCCTCTTTGACTCAGAACAGGCCACTCTCCATACAGACAGTAGCCTGCCTACAAATGTGGCCAGTTTGGTTGGGATGAAATAGAGGGGTTGTATAGAAATAAGATACATTGGCTCCTTAGATGAAAACACATTATTTGTACCAGCCAGTTTTGTAATCATTGATGTGCAAATCATGAAAATGGAAATCGCTTGCAAATGAATTGACAGGTTATTCTGTTTCTGAGTCTTTAGTAATTATGTTAATGAAAAATAAGCAGGATATGATTATGCATGTTCCCATATTGAACTTGTAGATGAAGTGGTTATCTGACACAGTCTGAGGCAGGCAGCAGGACAAGCATTAGTCATCACCTCCCATCGCTTTTAGGTTCAGCTCTAAGGAAACTACACTCATTCGTATTCAACACTTAATGGCACTTTGTAAAGGGTTCCTGTATTCAGAGTTAATTGAGTTGGAGCAAAACATAAAATAAAGGATTTCTGGTTCTGGGCAAATATTCTTGAACTCAGATATTATCAGTGGAGCTCATTTAACCGTCACAAATCTAATGCTATGCAATGCGCACGATTATACCACACTGCTAAACTAATGCATAATAACCACAGACTATGCAGTTTCACTACAATACATTTGCTGCTATAGATATTTCATGGCATATTCTATTTTTTATTTATTTATTCTCACCCGGCTAATTTGCAAATTCCTCTTCATAGGTTTAGACATACTCTTTATTTGTATACTACTGTATATGAGATTAATGAGAATACAGTATCTCAGGACCATCATCATTTGTATTTTCTTATTGAACCTTTATTTAACTAGGCAAGTCAGTTAAGAACAAATTCTTATTTACAATGACGGCCTACCCCGGCCAAACTCGGACGACACTGGGCCAATTGTGCACCGCCCTATGGGACTCCAAATCACGCCCGGTTGTGATACAGCCTGGAATCGAACCAGGGTGTCAGTAGTGACACCTCTAGCACTGAGATGCAGTGCCTTAGACTGCTGCGCCGCTCGGCAGCTCAATCCACAGGGAACCTGTACACACAGGAGTCAGCTAAGGATGATGACAGTTGGTAACCTGGCATGGCCACTTCCTCTCTGTCTGTCTGTCACAAGTTGAAATGTCACACCTGCAGCCAGCCAGCAGGAGTGCAGCAGACACCTGGGGTGAGGAGGGGGAAATAAGGGGCGGTAACCTGGCTATTCAGTCTGACTCGACTTGACATTCTGCTCCTGTCCCTCTGCTCTGGGATTTACTGTGGTTGTGAAGGGAAAGATGAATGACGTTTATTGTTTAAAGAGCAATGCTTTAAGCATGAAGGACTTTGCAAAAACAAAATGATATGCGCTGTGCAGTAGCTCAGGGGATATATGGGGAGAAAATGGACTCCTTGAAGAAATGATTCTCAACTATAGTGCTTAGCAGTATTACTTTTTCATGGCCATCTGCCTCTGTAGGGGCTCTTCATTTTGACAGTCAATATATTTAGCAGTTTACCCTGCCTAGGTAATTAAAAACAATATTTTTGTGTTCATTCTGCATAATTTATGACTGAATCTTGGTATCCACTTATATTTGTTCCAATTACATTTATAAACGCTCAAGTAGCCTAGTTTCAATGATTTCAGATTCCTGGAAATGTCAGACCCAGATTGGGACACAATGAGCCTTCTAATTTACAGTGACCCTCAGACCCTTGTAAGAAATTCCTCTGGATTTAATGACCACAACATAAATTCCTCTGGATTTAATGACCACAATATAAATTCATTGAAAGGGCCGTAAAGGAGTGCAGGGCTCAATTAAGATCCTGTTTCTACACTCTTAGAAAAAAAGGTGCTCTCTAGAACCTAAAAGCGTTCTTCGGCTTCCCCATAGGAGAACCCTTTGAAGAACCCTTTTTGGTTCCAGTTAGAACCCTACCTGGAACTAAAAAGGGTTCTTCTTTTTTCTAAGAGTGTCGAGAGAGAGGGTGACATTGAGAGAGCAAGAGAGAGAGAGTAGACACAACCAAATCATGAGAAAACAAAAATATAATTACTTGACACATTGGAAAGAATTAACAAAAAAACAGCGCAAACTAGAAGGCTATTTGGCCCTAAACAGAGAGTAGACAGTGGCAGAACACCTGACCCCTGTGACTGACCCAAACTTAAGGAAGGTTTTGACTATGTACAGACTCAGTGAGCATAGCCTTACTATTGAGAGAGGTCGCCATAGGCAGACCTGGCTTTCAGGAGAAGACAGGCTATGTGCTCACTGCCCAACAAAATGAGATGGAAACGGAGCTGCACTTCCTAACCTCCGGCCCAATATATGACCATATTAGAGACACATATTTCCCTCAGGGTACACAGACCCACAGAATTAAAAAACAAAACCAGTTTTGATAAAGTCCCATATCTGTTGGGTGAAATACCCCAGTGTGCCATCACAGCAACAAGATTTGTGACCTGTTGCCACAAGAAAAGGGCAACCAGTGAAAAACAAACACCATTGTAAATACAACCCAAATGTATGTTTATTTATTTTCCCTTTTGTATTTGAACTATTTGCAGATCGTTACAACACTGCATATAGACATACGACATTTGAAATGTCTTTATTATTTTGGAACTTTTGTGAGTGTAATGTTTACTGTTCATGCTTAAAAAAGAGAGAGAGAGATATATATAGGCTCTTTATTCAGGGAGCTGAGATGTTTCTTTCCTTGCTTCCAGAGCACAGTAATTATGTGTCTGAGGAGCAGGGAATGGGCAGGCATAACCCCATTCACACATTCAGCCATTCTACTTTTTTATGTGCTCCTGAGAAGATGAGATTTTGGCCAAATTAAAAGCAGTGAGAGGATTAATATACAGATCTAGGATCTTAATTTGAGCCAATAATCCTGCAGCAACAGCAAATGTGAATTATTATGTGGATTATAATTAATGGACATTTTTTGTAGGGGCTAATGTCAAGTCTGACATTTTAAAGTGGAAATTACTAACTTTAGAAGCCTTTTTAAACCTTGAATACACTACAAGTTTGCATTTCCTGCCGTGCAGGAAAATTCTCAGCAACAAAAGAGTGATCAAATTAAGATCCTACATCTGTAAAGGGAACAAAATGAATGAGGGGTGGAGGGGAGGGGGAGAGCAGGCTCCAGAGACAGGACTTATTAAACTCACATTAGAGAGTCATATTTTCACCATTGTGTCACAGCACTGCTGTAACACTTACATGTGAGGTGAGCCTTTGGAAATGACATTTCTACGGCTGATTTCTATTCCTGTCAGGTCCAGAAGCATTACTCAGAGGACAGAAAGGATGAATGTCTGGGGGACGCTGTAATTCAAATCCATACTACATCAGAGACTCAGGGCTCTTCTGTCAGCTCTAGTGGAACATATTATTACCAAACAGGCTGGAGAATGGGGATTGGTTAAGCACTGAAGTCCTCAAACAGTATGGCATATTTGCCATGTGGAAAAGTTGTTATAGGGTGGTATGCAGATGATATACAAATGTAATGTGTATTTATGAAGCAGAACAGTGCAGTTGATCAGTGGTTGTTGCCCTTGTCTCACTTTGTCATTGCTCAGAATGAGTCACTGATATGATATGCCAACTCCTGGAAGTCAGCGTTAAAGCAACATCAAAGTGCAATACCTTTAATATAAATCCAGCCATGGACTCCAACATCACACAAATGTCATCTTTCAAAAGGCAGGAGGATTTGCCTCTGATACTCTCATGCTGTGAGGCTATACACTGAGACAGATATCCAGCCATGATAATACATTTTGTCAAAGCCTCATATCAAATGGAACCCACAACTGCCATTTACAGAAAAGTAGTTAAATCCACTGAAGCAACACAACTTATGCAATCAAATACATTTTCTATGCCAGCAACTTTAGTTGATTCAAATGTATGCCATTTTTGTCTGTCTAGACATGTTTTGTTTCATCTCGTTTCAATCATTGAAACAGGATTGCAATTTCATGGTTTGACTTTTGAACTAAGCCAATAAATTTTTTTATTTAACCTTTATTTTGAGTCATGTTGAGGCCAAGTTCTCTTTTATAAATGAGCTCTGTAATGTTTTGAGTCATATAATCAGATGATAAATGTTTTTGGCTATTGGTAATAAGGAACGCAATGCTTTTCACTCTCTGAATGAGGAAGTTGGGTGTTTCGTATGTTTTGGCCCTTCACAGTGTACACTGCTAAATCCTCATGCTGGAGACTCTATATCAGCCTTCCACTCCAAGCGTGCCCAACCCCCTTCCTTTATACAACACAGGAAACACAATATGGCACGAAGGCCATGTTCCCAGGTCACACATATAGATGATACAATTGAGACCAACATTTCCGCACTCAGCCCCTCTATATCCCTCATTCCTGTTCCTTAAGTTCTGAGATATCTTAACTGAGCTAGTGTACTTTCATATCCAAGAATGTCTCAACATGTTTTCAATATATTGTTGTTATCCCTTTACAGTCTCAAGACAACCCTGCAGAGAAAGGTATCTACTGACAGAGTCGACTTGTCTGGTATCCCTCTCTCCAGTCGAGACGTACGCCACGTGGCCTTCTACCTCCAGAACAGTGGGGATGCAGTGGTGGCTGTAGACATCAGTTTCACAGAGCTCCTGGACGAGAACCTCCGTATCCTGCTACCCCACCTGGGGTCTCTGCCCAAACTCAACACCCTGGCCCTCAATGGCAACCGGCTGACCCTGGCCATAGTCAAAGACCTGACTGAGATCCTAAAGGACCCCAAGAAGTTCTCCAGCTTGGTTTGGATCGACTTGAGCAACAACTTGGACATTTTCACCATGCCCCAGCCTCTGTTAGTGGCCCTACGACGCCGCTGCAGCCTGAAGAGCAGCCTGCCCACCATCTACGAGTACACAGAGGGTCAGCCCTACTGCTACCACATGGAAACCTCCATCGAGGAGCCCAGCCACTACGAGGAGGAGGCAGAGGAAGAAGAGGAAGATGAAGATGAGCTGGAGCCTTGGGGTATTGGGGGTGGAAAGGTTTCGAAGGACTTCACCCTACACTACTGTGAGAGGTGATGCGGTGACCTCCCCCTGGCTCGGCCCTGCTGTATTTGAAAGGCCTTCCCACAGCTCCCAGTTCCTACCTTTCCCCTGTTGCCCCTCACACCATGAGCCCAGTCACCCATTGTGGCACGAGGGATGTTCAGCGCCACACATTCAGAGACCCTTGTCCCAACACAGCCACCAAATAATCTCTCACCATCTATGAGTTAACCCACACAAGACCACCGCAGTAACTGACGATTATGTTAGTGACTTACTGTGTTGGCGGATGGTGCTCCTGGGAACGAGGTGTGGTTTCATTGGAGGGGGGCTGAACGAATTTAGGAAAAGGTGCTCTCTCTCTCGCTCTCTTAAAGTTGCAGCTGTTGAGCAAATCCCAAGGACTTCAGATCAGACGGCTTGACGGAGGAGCGGCATAACGCTGGTGGTCTAATGAGCTGCTGTTGGTTTGGAAGCAGCAGGTCCCAACCGGGTTCTCTACCAGGACTGTCACCGAGACTATCCCTGGCAGGCAGGGCCTAGCTCCACATTGTGTGTTCTCTGTTAATCTCTCAACAAAGGCTGTGAAACAAGTTCAACAGACTATACAGCCGACGACCAGTCACGTGACGCCAGCAAAACTGCTAAGTCAAGACTTTTTGCTTTTTCCCCCCCTTTCGAAATGTCCACTTGTGAATACCTACGTAGATGTAAATGATGACACAAAACATGTCTCTGTTCTATTTCCACAGGCTATTTTAGTGCACCGCAGATGAACAAAGGCATCTTATAAGACAACAGGTAGGACACAACGATAGACAGATGTTTTTCACTGATTGTTTGCAGTGTCCAAAACCCCGATATTCACGGCTCCATTTAGCAATTTCATTACCATAGCCACTACATTTCAGGATACATGTGGGATCAATGACAGTACAGCCAACCCCCAAGAGTGAACCCATTCATCTCTTTGTAGTAAGGGTACCCAACATGTAAACACATACTGACCACCCTTTATACCAATATGTCATTATTAACATTTATATGTGCTTGTTTGTTTGTTTTAAGGGAGGAACATGACTGTTACATTTCCATTGTAGGCTATATTGCCAGGGCTGATAATCAGCATGGTGGGTATGGTGTAGTGCTGAATAGAGGTGGTCTTTAAAATAACACATGCTAGTCAAGTTGGGTTTACCAACTGCAGCTGCGCTCTGTGCTGCATTGCACTTAAAGAATTGTAAGAAATGTATTGACTTCAGGTCCATTTCAAACTCATTGATGCGTTAAACTGTTTATTCCAAGTCATCTAATCATTTCTCGCAATAATATTTGAGAAGCTTAACCACACTGAAACCATAGTATACATAAGGGTCATTCAGCAAACTGATATTAAGGAAGTCAATGTATTGAATAACAATAATTGAATAACAAAGTAATATAGTTGTATCATCTGTGAGGGTGTTTAATGTGTGTTTGCTGTTGTGTATTGTCTGATTACTGTCGTAACGGTTTGTATTATTGCTTTGATGTTGTGTCCTTTGTCGAACCATGCAATTACTGTAATTATTCTAATTGTGAAAAGGAGCACACTAACCTACTCTGCTG
Organism: Oncorhynchus clarkii lewisi; assembly: GCF_045791955.1. Classification (NCBI taxonomy): domain Eukaryota; kingdom Metazoa; phylum Chordata; class Actinopteri; order Salmoniformes; family Salmonidae; genus Oncorhynchus; species Oncorhynchus clarkii. The sequence continues at coordinate 13,690,323 of NC_092176.1, read as the reverse complement.
GAACAATTAGAGGACCCACAAGATGAAGGTATTAATAAAGTAATGACTTACCAGTACTGTCATGTTCACTGAAATGTAGCACAGGAAAGTGCTTTGTGTGTAAGGTATGTATGTGTGTGTTTAAAAAAATACAAGATCAAAGGTGTTGTCCTGGGAGAGAACTATGACAGGAAAATATTTTTCTCACGTGGTATATATGTTAGCGTTGTGTGTCATTGTTATACTATTTGTCAACTGGGTCGTTGTATGTATATCTCCTGCCATATCTTGAATGAAATTTCACTGCCAATAAAAACGGTGAATCTAAGCTGTTTGAAGGATGAAGTTTACCAGAAAGGATCAGCATCGGGGTCACAAGAGCCTTAATCATTTCTATGTTCAAGTTATTATTGAGTGTGGGAGCGGGTATAAGCAAGAGAGGATGTGAGAATTCATTTATTACCTATGAGGAGCTAATTGTTTGTCTCTATGGGTTGTTTTGACCTGCTCGTTTCAAGTTACAATTTGTATTTTTCTCCTCAATTTCGATCTTGTCTCATCGCTGCAACGGGCTCGGGAGGGGAAGGTCAAGTCATGCGTCCTCCGAAAAATGACCGCCCAAACCGCACTTTTCAACAAAAATGTGTCGGAGTAAACACTGTTCAACTGAGGGTCAGCCTGCAGGCCCCCGGCCCACCACAAGAACACGATGAGCCAAGTAAAGCTCCCCCTGGCCAAACCCTCCCCTAACCCGGAAGACACTGGGCCAATTGTGCGCCGCCCTATGGGACTCCCGATCATGGCCAGTTGTGATACAGCCTGGAATCGAACCAGGATCTGTATTGACACCTCTAGAACTGAGATGCAGTATCTTAGACCACTGAGCCACTCGGGAGGCCTCAAGTTTAAAGTTTTATTAGTTGTATGTGTCGTCCGTCCAACGAAAGGCTTACTTGCAGGTTCCTTCTCGACAATGCAACAGCTATAAGAAATAAGGAAAGATAAGAATACCAACATAAAGTAAATGGTTCAGTAGAATATATTAAATATTTGAGCATAAATATAATACAGGAAGGCACAATTTATAGTCCAGTATTTACATGTTTATTCAGGGAAGGGGGATTGAGGGGCAAGTGTTTAAATTGTGCAGTATTCATTATAAAGGTCTTGTAGCAGCAGCAGTTGTGTTGTTTGTGTAGTGTGTGTGTGTGTGTGTGTGTGCACGCGTGCGTGCATGCGTGTTTGTTAAGGTGCAGAGAATCAGAGCAGGTGGTCAGTCCAGTTTAACTGTTCAGCAGTCTGATGGCTTGTAGATAGAAACTGCTTCTGAGCCTTTTGGTATCAGACCTCATGCTCTGATACCATCTGCCCGATGGTAAGCGAGTGCACAGCTCATGGCTGGGTGTGTGGGGTCCTTGATGATTCTGCGGGCCTTACTCAGGCTCCATTTCGAATACATGTCCTGGATGGGTGGGAGCACGGCCTCAGTGATGTGCTGGGCCATCTTCACCACCTTCACCACGTGAATGGAGCAATTCCCGTACCAGGCCGTGATGCAACCAGTCAGGACGCTCTCGATGGTGCAACAATATTATTTGGAGTGGACCCGGGGTGGCATGACGAATTTCTTCAGCCGCCTTAGGAAGTAGAGACGTTGTTGCCTCCTCTTGACAAGAGTGGTGGTGTTGTTGGTCCACGTTAAGTCCTCTGTGATATGAACTCAGAGGAACTTCAAACTGTTTGCTCTCTACTGCAGTCCTGTTGATGTGGATCGGGCCATGTTCCCTCTTCTGCTTCCTGAGGTCAACAATTAACTTCTTAGTTTTGCTGACGTGGGAGAGGCTGTTGACCTGGCACCACAATGCCAGATCACTTACCTTCTCCCTATAGGCTGACTCGTTGTTGTTATAAGGCCTAGAACCGTGGTGTCGTCAGCAAACTTGATAATGGACTTGGAGTTGTGCAAAGCCATGCGTCGTGGGTGAACAGGGAGTACAGCAGAGGGCTGAGGACACACCCTTGGGGGGCCCCTGTGTTAAGAGTCATTGTAGAGGAGGTGTTGTTACCAGTCCTCACAGCCTGTGGTATGCCCGTCAGGATGTCCAGGATCCATTTGCAGAGGGTGGTGTCCAGACTCAGGACTCTGAGCTTGGTGTCGAGCTTGATGGGAACAATAGTTGAATGCTGAATTGTTAATAGCATTCTCACATAGGTGTTCCTCTTGTCCAGATGTGTTGCGGCCGTGTGAATAGCAATGGAAATGGTATCTTCCGTGGATCTGATCTCATTGGCACAAATAGGAGGATGTATAGAAGAGTCGATAAACAACAGAGCAACTCTATAAGCTTCAGAGGTGATGGATGTGAATGGCTAGGCTAGAGTTTTTGGAGTTGGGGGTTACTGTGTGGCTGTGTGCAAGGGCACGGGGTCATCTGCGTTGTTGCATTCCGCTAGTAAAAACCCGAAGCTCCCATCATGCACAAGCGCGAGGCAGGGGCAGGGAGTCAGTCACGAGGTTAGGGTTAACCCTGTCCCTCATCCTCTCCTCCCAGTCCTTTTGTTCCTGCTGCCACAGATGGTCACGGCCCCGTGTGACTGTCACATCCGCAGGTCGCAAATACCATGGTCTAGGTCAGACATACACACTGTAACAGTCCTCAGGAAAGCCACTCTGTAACTTCATCACATCTTGTAGATTTTGTCTTACTTACATAGCATATGTAAGTTAAGCATCATGCATGTAGAAGTCTTAGTTTGCATGTTATTGATATTTAAGACAAGCAGATTTGCTGTATCTCATATGTTCACACAGCTCATGACTAGAGGCTTCCTGGTTATTATTTGAAGAGAGAATCACAAAATGTATCTGAAGGTCATAAAATACAGTGTGTTGTGGTATTCATTCAGATAGAGCCTCATCCTTTCTGAATCCTCTTCCTTTGTCCAGTGAATAGTTGAACTGATCTGAAATTCTGAGAATGTAGTTACCCATCCTTCTTGTCTGATAGAGCAATACTGTTTGCATAATGGGTTAGGCGGAAGCACACTTGAATAGATTATAGAATCAAGCCTGCTTCTGCTAAAACAAGGGGGAAACTATTTGGTTTGATTCTTTCTTTTCTGTATAGTGTAGCTACAGTCCCTTCAGAAAGTATTCATACCCCTTGACTTGTTCCACATTGTGTTGTGTTACAGTCTGAATTCAAAATGGATTAAAAAATAAATACCTCTCAACCATTTACACACAATTCCCCATAATGAGAAAGTGAAAACATGTTTTTAGAAATGTTTTCAAATGTATTGAAAATTAAATATGGAAATATCTCATTTACATACGTATTTACACCCCAGAGTCAAAACTTTGTGGAATCAACTTTGGCAGTGATTATAGCTGTGAGTCTTTCGGGGTAAGTCTCTAAGGGCCTGATTCTGACCCGTAAATGGAACCTAATTCCCTTTTTTTGCACTTATTTCTCTATGCGTATTCTGACGATTAACTTAAGCATGAGAATACCGTGCTATTCACCTGCTATTCATTTTGTGTGGAGATTGAATAAATGAAGCTGTGGCGGAGGTGTATTCACAGATACGCTGTATTCTGACCTTGACTTGATTCCCTAATAATTCCACCACCTGTACATGTGAGGAAACCATAAATAAGGTCTAGCGAACCTACCGCTTCCAAGTGGAAACAGCATCTACTTTATTTTTTCAGACAGAAAAAACACCATTCTCCATAAACGGGTTGGTTGTTTAAATCAAATCCAATTTTATTTGTCACATGTGCCGAATATAACAACCTTACCGTGAAATGCTTACTTACAAGCCATTAACCAACAATGCAGTTTTAAGAAAGTAGAGTTAAGAAAATATTTACTAAATAAAAGAAAAAGAAAGTAACACAATAAAAAAGCGAGGCCATATACAGGGGGTACCGGTACCGAGTCAATGTGCAGGGGTAGTCGAGGTCATTTGTACATGTAGGTAGGGGTAAAGTGACTATGCATAGATAATAAACAACGAGTAGCATCAGTGTAAATACAAAAGGGGGGGGGGGGGTCTATGCAAATAGTTTGGGTGGCCATTTTATTAATTGTTCAACAGTCTTATGGATTGGGGGTAGACTTGGCTTTGGACCTAGACTTAACACTCCCTGGTACCGCTTGCCGTATGATAGCAGAGAGAACAGTCTATGACTTGGGTGACTGGAGCCTTTGAAATTGTTTTGGGCCTTCTGCTGACACCGCCTAGTACAGGGGTGGGCAACTCCAGTCCTCGGGAGCCTGATTGGTGTGTCACTTTTTCTCCATCCCTCGCAAACACAGCTGATTAATCAAATTGCATTCTAAACTGAAGATAATGATTAGGTGATTATTGGAGTCAGGTGTGTTAGCTGGGGCTGGGGCAAAACTGTGACACCAATCAGGCCCTCGAGGACTGAAATTTCCCACCCCTGGCTTAGTATATAGGTCCTGGATGGCAGGAAGCTTGGCTCTACTGGGCTGTACGCACTACTCTTTGTAGCCTCTTAAGGTCGGATGCCGAGCAGTTGCCAACGCGAAGGAAATTTTACAGTCTTGAAAATTTTAATCTTGTCTTTGGTGTCATAAACAATCCTTGGTTCCTGCCTGTGCCTGGTAAAAATATGTGGGGGGGGGGGGGGGGCGCATCATGACCTCCTCCTTAGGACCATCTGGCAGAACGCTGTTATTTAGGTTACGAAAGGAGATGTGCCAGACACATGCCGGAACCAACCCTATGAACTATGCCTAATGCGAACGTGTCTGTAACCAGTATATAAGGGAACCGGTTGAGCTCCTGATCGACATGTGTACTTGTTGCATTGAGTTGTTTGAAACCTCTCCAGCTCGCTGAAAATAAACAATGTGTTGAGGATCAGCGTAGCAGATGTGTTGTTGCCTACCCTTACCACCTGGGGGCGGCCCTTCAGGAAGTCAATGATCCAGTTGCAGAGGGAGGTGTTTAGTCCCAGGGTCCTTAGCTTAGTGATGAGCTTTGTAGTCAAATAACAGCATTCTCACATATGTGTTCCTTTTGTCCAGGTGGGAAAGGACAGTGTGGAGTACAATTGAGATTGCTTCATCTGTGGATCTGTTAGGGCAGTATGCAAATTGGAGGGGGTCTAGGGTTTCCGGGATGATGGTGTTGACGTGAGTGCTACTGGGCAGTAGTCATTTTTTCATTTTATTTATTTCACCTTTATTTAACCAGGTAGGCTAGTTGAGAACAAGTTCTTATTTGCAACTGCGACCTGGCCAAGATAAAGCGTAGCAATTCGACACATGCAACAACACAGAGTAGTTGTAGGCAGATTACCTTCGCTTTAGGCAGGTTACCTTCGCTTTCTTGGCCACAGGGATTATGGTGGTCTGCTTGAAACATGTAGGTATTACAGACTTGGTCAGGGAGAGGTTGAAAATGGCAGTGAAGAAACTTGCTAGTTGCTGTGAGTAAACGTGCTGGTAAACGCATGCTGTGAGTAAACGTGCTGGTAATCCGTCTGGCCCCGCGGCCTTGTGAATGTTGAACTGTTTAAAGGTCTTGTTCACATCGGCTAAGGAGAGCGCGATCACGCAGTCGTCCAGAACAGCTGGTGCTCTCATGCATGCTTCCGTGTTGCTTGCCTCAAAGCGAGCGTAAAAGGCATTTAGCCCGTCTGGTAGGCGCATGTCACTGGGCAGCTCGCAGCTGGGTTTCTGTAATAGTTTGCAAGCCCTGCAACATCCAACGAGCGTCAGAGTTTAGCTACAAAACCGATGCGTGCACAATCATGGGGAAAAACAGACGGGGTTGGTGTAGATTGTAAACTATATTTAGTCTCCAATGTTTATTGATATCATAAATACATTTGCACAATGAGCACTTGTTGTCTCTTAATTAAATGGTTAAAGTTATTGGTTAGCTAGCTAGCAAATGTTTGCCATATTAACATTGACATGGCTCCCGAGTGGCACAGTGGTCTAAGGCACTGCATCTCAGTGCAGTGCCTTAGACCACTGCCTTAGAGGTGACACTACAGACCCTGGTTCGATTCCAGGTTGTATCATAACCCGCTGCGATTGGGAGTCCCATAGGGCGGCGCACAATTGGCCCAGCATCGTTAGGGTTTTGCCGTCACTGTAAATTTGTTCTTTGCTGTCTATCAACTTTCCCACAGTAAAGTTTATGAAATGCTGTGCCATGATGCGGAATTTGAATTGTACGACCTTTTAACTTGCAGGGATGGGCACTCTCGAATGTCTTAATTACAGGCTACCCCGACTTTCTCTGTTTCCTATTTCTATTATGTTAAATATTATCCACTATCAGTATCGACCGTCAAACTCCACAAGAAAATCAGTTGGCCAGCAAGTGGGAGGGTTTTCAGCAGTTGAATGACATTTATTCAGCACGTGCCAGGGAACCACGCCTGCAAAGCCAGTGACGCACCTTCATAAGGTAAGTCTGAATACCAATTACTGAGAAGTGCATAGGAAAGGCGTTGGAATCGGGTTGGAATCGGGCCCTAAGAGCTTTCCAAACCTAGATTGTGCAACACTTGCGCATTATTCTTTTTTAATTTCTTCAAGCTCTGTCAAATTGGTTGCTGATCATTGCTAGACAACCATTTTCAGGTCTTGCCATAGATTGTCAAGTAGATTTAACACAAAAATGTAACTCGGCCACTCAGGAACATTCACTGTCTTCTTGGTAAGCAACTCCAGTGTATATTTGGCCTTGTGTTTTAAGTTATTGTCCTACTGAATGGTGAATTCATTTCCCAGGGTCTGGTAGAAAGCAGACTGAACCAGATTTTCCTCTGGGATTTTGCCTGCGCTTCGCTCCATTCCGTTTCTTTTTATCCTGAAAACTCCTCAGTCCTTAACGATTACAAGCACACCCATAACATTATGCAGCCACCTCTATGCATGAAAATATGGAGAGTGGTACTCAGTAATGTGTTTTATTGGATTTGCCCCGAACATTACATTTTGTATTCAGAACAAAAAGTTAAATTGCTTTGCCACATTTTTTGCAGTATTACTTTAGTGCCTTGTTTCAAACAGGATGCATGTTTTGTAATATTTGTATTCTGTACAGACGTTCTTCTTTTCATTCTGTCAATTAGGTTAGTATTGTGGAGTAACTGCAATGTTGTTGATCCATCCTTAGTTTTCTCCTATCCAAGTTTTCTCCTACACCTAACGGCAACTGAGTTAGGAAGGGCACCTTTATCTTTGTAGTGACTGGATGTATTGATACACCATCCAAAGTGTAATTAATAATTTCACCATGCTCAAAGGGATATTTAATGTCTGTAAACAATTTTTTACACATTTACCACTAGGTGCATAGACTCTTTTTTGCGAGGCATTGGAAAACCTTCCTGGTCTTTGTGGTTTGAATTTAATTGCTCGACTGAGGGACCTTACAGATAATTGTAGAGATGAGGTAGTCATTCAAAAATTATGTTAACCACTATTATTGCACACAGAGTCCATGCAACTTATTATGTGACTTTACTCCTGAACTTATTTAGGCTTGCCATAACATAGAGGTTGAATACTTACTGACTCCAGACATTTCAGCTTTTCCTTTCTTTTTTGTTGTCAACAAATCGAAAAACATAATACCACTTTGGCATTCTGGGGTATTGTGTGTAAGCCAGTGACACAAAGTATCAATTTAACCCATCTTAAATTCAGGCTGCAACACAACGTGGAACAAGTCAAGGGGTGTGAATGATTTCTGAAGGCACAATGAAGGTTTCTACCATTGACATAGAAGTCCCTTCAAATCTTCCGGCGATGCAATCAATATGTTTACTACGCTAACAATTTCTGGACTGGCAATGATAATCATACCAACAGATCAGATTACATTTACAGTATTGAAGTAAAAATATTATATATGAAGAGCACTTGCTATAATCAGACAATCAAAAGAGCATGGAAACAAAAGAGCAGTTTAATCCCTCAGAAACTTTGATCCAGGAAAGAGCTTTGTATCTGCAATTAATAATTTACTGATTTGATTATCTTGCTCCAGCACACTGTAAAAAAAAGGGAAACCCCAAGAGGTCAAGCAGACAGCTCCTAATACAATCTGGTAGAGAGCAACAGAATTATCCAGCAGACTATAGGGATGAGCTCTGCTTCTGAAACATCACTCATTCCCCAAGGGGGAATAATTTTTTATGGCCTCATAGCAACACAACAGCTCTCAGTTTCTCACATTTGGAGCAAACAAGCTCTTCCCTCTGCACCTCCTGATAGACAGAAGACCAAATTGATGATATGAGTAACTGTTCTGTTAGGAGTGTCAACAGTAGGATGCTCTCATTATCTGTGACGCCTGATATTAACTTTCAGTATTACCTCATCATTTTTCTATCACCAACCTGATAGACCACAGCTAATATAACACCACTCCCATGACAAATCAGATATTACATATGCCTATCCAACAGTGATATGTATTTATGAGTCAGTGAATGTTTTCATAAGGTGTCACGCAGCATATGAATAAATTATAAAGGCCATGTGGCTGTAGGCCTGTTAATTCGCTTGTAGCCGCCAAATATGAAACTTTCATTAACTCAGAGAACATATATGTAAAATAAACAGAGCTATGTTATACAGGTATTAAAATAACAACTATACTATTAAAATGAAGAAATTATCAATGGAAATCATTTCAGCATCAATTTTAGAAATGATGATAACATTAATGCTGTTATGTACTAAAATAGGATAGAAATATATATATTGCTTAGACATATTGTATAGATACATATTAACAGATTAAAAGGCTCCTTCCATATACAGTACCAGTCAAAAGTTTGGACACTCTGTAATGGTTGTCGTCTGGAAATAGAGAGGAGGACCAAGGTGCAGCGTGGTAAGTGTCCATATTTTAAATAATTTAATGAACACTGAAAACAAAACAATAAACAACCAACGAACAGTCCTGTAAGGTGCAACACAACACTAAACAGAAAATAACCACCCACAAAACACAATGGAAAACAGGCTACCTAAATATGGTTCTCAATCAGGGACAATGATTGACAGCTGCAGAACACAGAAATAGAAAATCATAGGCAAACTAACATAGACAACCCACCCAACTCACGCCCTGACCATACTAAAACAAAAGACAAAACAAAGGAACTAAGGTCACCCCCCAAAGGTGCGGACTCCGGCCGCAAAACCTGAACCTATAAGGGAGGGTCTGGGTGGGTGTCTGTCCGCGGTGGCGTCTCTGGCGCGGGATGTGGACCCCACTCCACCATATTCTTTCTCCGCCTCCTTAACCGCCTCCGTGGCCTCTTAAGAGCGGCGACCCTCGCTGCCAACCTCGGACTGGGGACCCTAGCCACGGGTCCCGAATGGACGGGAGATTCTGGCAGTGCCGGACAGGCGGGAGGCTCTGGCAGCGCCGGACAGGCGGGAGGCTCTGGCAGCTCCGGGCTGGAGGGAGGCTCTGGCAGCTCCGGGCTGGAGGGAGGCTCTGGCAGCTCCGGGCTGGAGGGAGGCTCTGGCAGCTCCGGGCTGGAGGGAGGCTCTGGCAGCTCCGGGCTGGAGGGAGGCTCTGGAGGAAGGAGACTGAGAGACAGCCTGGTCCTTGGAGGAGGCACAGGATAGACCGGGCCGTGGAAGCGCACTGGAGGTCTCAAACTAAGGGCCTGCACAACCCGTCCTGGCTGGATGGTGATTCTAGCCCGGCATGTGTGGGGCGCAGGCACAGGACGCACTGGGCTGTGCAGACACACGGGAGACACAGTGCGCAGCGCCTGCGCAGGATATCCTGGCCCGAGGAGACACACTGGAGGTCTGGAGAGCAGGGCTGGCACCATCCATCCTGGCTGGTTCCTCACCCTAGCCCGGCAGATGCGGGGAGCTGGGATGTAGCGCACCGGGCTAAGAACGTGTACTGGAGACACAGTGCGCTCCACCGCATAAAACGGTGCCTGATCAGTACGATCCCCGCCATGGTAAGCACCTCTTGGAGAACTGTAGCGCCGAGCTGGCACAGGACGTGCAGGGCTAGGGAGGCGCACAGGAGGCCTGGTGCGTGGGGCTGGCACAGTCTTCACCAGACGGTTAGCACGCACCTCAGGACGAGTATGGAGAGCTGACTCAGGTGACATCAAATCCCGTACACGCTCCATTGGGCGGATGTCGTGCCTCATGCACCGACACAGTAACTCCCTCATTACTCTCTCCTCCAATCTCCCCATTAACTCCTTCACTGTCTCTGCTTCGCTCCCTTCGCTCACCTCCAATTCCGCCCTGACCGGCTCTGGTTCCGTCCTTGGCTCCTTACGGTAAGCACGGGGATTTGGCTTAGGTCTGACTCCTGACTCTGCCACACTCCCTGTGTGCCACCCCCCAAGACATTTTGGAGCTGCCTCTCAGGCTTCCTTGCCAGCCATGCCAACTCCTCCCATGTCCATTTCTCCAGATAGCTCTGCTGCTCCTCACCACGCTGCTTGGTCCTTTGGTGGTGGGTAGTTCTGTATGGTAAACACAGACACAGAAAACAGAAAATAACCACCCACAAAACACAATGGAAAACAGGCTACCTACATATGGTTCTCAATCAGGGTCAACGATTGACAGCTGCCTCTGATTGAGAACCATACCATACCAGCCCAAACACAGAAATAGAAAATCATAGACAAACTAACATAGACAACCCACCCAACTCACGCCCTGACCATACTAAAACAAAGACAAAACAAAGGAACTAAGGTCAGAACGTGACACACACCTACTCATTCAAGGGTTTTTCTTTATTTGTACTATTTTCTACATTGTAGAATAATAGTAAAGACATCAAAACTATGAAATAACACATACTGTATGGAATCATGTAGTAACCAAAAAAGTGTTAAACAAATCTAAATATATTTGATATTTGATATTCTTCAAAGTAGCAAGCCTTCACCTTGATGACAGCTTTGCACTCCCTTGGCATTCTCTCAACCAGCTTCATGAGATGTGCCTCACAAGGTGTGCCTTGTTAAAAGTTCATTTGTAGAATTTCTTTCCTTCTTAATGTGTTTGAGCCAATCAGTTGTGTTGTGACAAGGTCGGTGTGGTGTACAGAAGATAGCCCTACTTGGTAAAAGACCAAGTCCATATTATGGCAAGAACAGCTCAGCAAAGAGAAACAGCAGTCCGTCATTACTTTAAGACATGAAGGTCAGTCAATATGTAACATTTCAAGAACTTTGAAAGTTTCTTCAAGTGCAGTCGCAAAGCCATCAAACACTATGATGGAACTGGCACTCATGAGGACCGCCATAGGAAAGGAAGACCCAGAGTTATCTCTGCTGCAGAGGATAAGTTCATTAGAGTTACCAGCCTCAGAATGCAGCCCAAATAAATGCTTCATGGAGTTCAAGTAACAGACACATCTCAACATCAACTGTTCAGAGGAGTGTGTGAATCGGGCCTTCATGGTCGAAATTCTGCAAAGAAACCACTACTAATTTATTTATTTTTATTTCACTTTTATTTAACCAGGTAAGCCGGTTGAGAACAAGTTCTCATTTACAACTGCGACCTGGCCAGAATAAAGCAAAGCAGTGCGACACAAACAACAACAACAACAGAGTTACACATGGAATAAACAAACGTACAGTCAATAACACAATAGAAAAGTCTATATACAGTGTGTGCAAATGAAGTAAGATTAGGGAGGTAAGGCAATAAATAGGCCGTAGTGGCGAAATAATTACAATTTATCAAATAAAACACTGAAGTGATAGATGTGCAGAAGATTAATGTGCAAGTAGAGATACTGGGGTGCCAAGGAGCAAAAAAAATGTAAAATAACAATATGGGGATGAGGTAGATGGATGGGCTATTTACAGATGGGATATGTACAGGTGCAATGATCTGTAAGCAGCTGTGATAGCTGATGCTTAAAGTTAGTGAGGGAGATATAAGTCTCCAGCTTCAGTGATTTTTGCAATTCGTTCCATTCATTGGCAGCAGAGAACTGGAAGGAAAGGCAGCCAAAAGAGGAATTGGCTTTGGGGGTGACCAGTGAAATATTCCTGCTGGTAAGCGTGCTATGGGTGGGTGCTGCTATGGTGACCAGTGAGCTGAGATATAAGCAAAGACTTATAGATGACCTGGAGCCAGTGGGTTTGGCAATGAATATGAAGCGAGGGCCTGCCAACGAGAGAATACAGGTCGCAGTGGTGGGTAGTATATGGGGCTTTGGTGACAAAACGGATGGCACTGTGATGGACTGCATCCAATTTGCTGAGTAGAGTGTTGGCGGCTATTTTGTAAATTACATTGCCGAAGTCAAGGATCGGTAGGATAGTCAGTTTTACGAGGGTATGTTTGGCAGCATGAGTGCAGGATGCTTTGTTGCGAAATAGGAAGCCAATTCTAGATGTAATTTTGGATTGGAAATGCTTAATGTGAGTCTGGAAGGAGAGTTTACAGTCGGACCAGACACCTAGGTATTTGTGGTTGTCCACATATTCTAAGTCAGAACCGTCCAGAGTAGTGATGCTAGGTGGGCGGGCAGGTGCGGGCAGCGATCGGTTGAAGAGCATGCATTTAGTTTTACTTGCATTTAAGAGCAGTTGGATACCATGGAAGGAGAGTTGTATGGCATTGAAGCTCATCTGGAGGTTAGTTAACACATGTGGTGGCATATTTCTGCTTTACCAAATGAGGAGAGTTACAAACTTCACACACCAGTCAGAGTTATACTTAAACTATTTTTTTTATAATCACAAGAGCTTTGCAATAGCCTTTTTAAATTTCAATGATGCGCTATCTCTAATGAACCATTGAAAGTACCAACAGAAAAGTACAAAGATCTTTTATAGCCAAGATACACCCCTCTCAACTTACATGACGAACCACAGATCTTAGGAACAGTTCAAAGGTTAAGATTTGTATGAAAGATATCTATAAAACATAGCAGACAGCTCACCCTGGTACGGTATAGCACAAAAACATTACCTCATGTTATCTGGAATGCTCTTTAGGCTTTATTACCCAAAGACATCGTAAATCTGCCCTGTCAGTGTTAACTCATAGAGGCCCATCCTCAGTGGAACACACACACACAATAGTTAACAGAATACTCTAGTCTGTTAAATAAAACAACCATTATAATGCAATACAAGCATTATAACATAATCTTGCAATTTTCCACGACACACAGTGTCCAAAGAAGGCCCAGAAGTATACAGAATGGTGTTGTCGGCATAGAGGTGGATCAGAGAATCACCAGCTGCAAGAGCAACATCATTGATGTATACAGAGAAAAGAGTCGGCCCAAGAATTGAACCCTGTGGCACCCCATAGAAACTGCCAGAGATCCAGACAACAGGCCCTCCAATTTGACACACTGAACTCTGTCTGAGAAGTAGTTGGTGAACCAGGAGAGGCAGTGATTTGAGAAACCAAGGCTGTTGAGTCTGCCGATAAGAATGCGGTGATTGACAGAGTCGAAAGCCTTGGCCAGGTCGATGAATACGGCTGCACAGTATTGTCTTTTGTCGATGGCGGTTATGATATCGTTTAGGACCTTGAGCGTGGCTGAGGTGCACCCATGACCAGCTCGGAAACCAGATTGCATAGCGGAGAAGGTACGGTGGGATTCGAAATGGTCGGTGATCTGTTTGTTAACTTGGCTTTTGAAGACCTTAGAAAGGCAGGGTAGGATAGATATAGGTCTGTAACAGTTCGGGTCTAGAGTGTCTCCCCCTCTGAAGATGGGGATGACCGCGGCAGCGTTCCAATCTTTGGGGATCTCAGACGATACAAAAGAGAGGTTGAACAGGCAAGTAATAGGGGTTGCAACAATTGCGGCGGATCATTTTAGAAAGAGAGGGTCCAGATTGTCTAGCCCAGAATTTGCAGCTCTTTCAGAACATCAGCTATCTGGATTTGGGTGAAGGAGAAATGGGGAGGCTTGGGCAAGTTGCGGTGGGGGGTGCAGAGCTGTTGACCGGGGTAGGGGTAGCCAGGTGGAAAGCATGGCCAACTGTAGAAAAATTCTTATTGAAATCCTTGATTATCGTAGATTTATCGGTGGTGACAAAAGACACCAATAATAAGAGACCTGCTTGGGCCAAGAAACACGAGCAATGGACATTAGATCAGTGGAAATCTGTCCAAATTTGACATTTTTGGTTCTAACCGCAGTGTCTTTGTGAGACGCAGAGTAGTTGAACGGATGATCTCCACATGTGTGGTTCCCACCGTGAAGCATGGAGGAGGAGGTGTGGGGGTGTGGGGGTGTTTTCCTGGAGACACTGTCAGTGATTTATTTAGAATTCAAGGCACACTTAACCAGCATGGCTACCACAGCATTCTGCAGTGACACACCATCCATCTGGTTTGCACTTACTGGGACTATCATTTGTTTTTGAACAGTACAATGACCCAAAAGACACCTCCAGGCTGTGTAAGGGCTATTTGACCATGAAGGAGAGTGACGGAGTGCTGCAAGGGATGACCTGGCCTCCACAATCACCTGACCTCAACCCAATTGAGATGGTTTGGGTTGGACTGCAGAGGGAAGGAAAAGCTGCCAACAAGTGCTCAGCATATGAGGAAACTCCTTCAAAACTGTTGGAAAGGCATTCCTCATGAAGCTGGTTGAGAGAATGCCAAGAGTGTGCAAAGCTGTCATGAATGAGTTGCTGTGTCCAAACTTTTGACTGGTACTGTATATTATTTAGTACATACATTCCAGTACTGGAATAGTATCCAATAACTTATAGAAAAGGGGATGGGGAAGAGAAGAAAATACAGATCTAGGCCTCCCGGGTGGCGCAGTGGTTAAGGGCGCTGTACTGCAGCGCCAGCTGTGCCATCAGAGTCCTGAGTTCGCGCCCAGGCTCTGTCGTAACCGGCCGCGACCGGGAGGTCCGTGGGGCGACACACAATTGGCCTAGCGTCGCCCGGGTTAGGGAGGGCTTGGTCGGTAGGGGTGTCCTTGTCCCATCGCGCACCAGCGACTCCTGTGGCGGGCTGGGCGCAGTGTACGCTAGCCAAGGTGGCCAGGTGCACGGTGTTTCCTCCGGCGCATTGGTGCGGCTGGCTTCCGGGTTGGATGTGCGCTGTGTTAAAGAAGCAGCGGCTTGGTTGGTTGTGTATCGGAGGACTTTCAACCTTCGTCTCTCCCGAGCCCGTACTACAACAATTGGATACCACGAAATTGGGGAGAAAAAGGGGTAAAATTCAAAAAAAAATAAAAAATAAAAATAAAAAAATAAAAATACAGATCTAGTATTGGGCAATTATTCAATCATCCAATACATTACAATGAAATGTGCTCCTATTTATGACTTAATATCACAGGTTGCTGCTCTACACCTTGCCTGTTGATGATGTAATACATGGGATGAGAAACATATGCTGTATGCATACTCCATTAAAGGCAGAACTAAAAATGTGCATCTCACACTTTGTCGGATATATAATCAGATCCTACTATAGCTACAGTTGCTCTATATAGACAGTTAGAAGACTGTCAATAGCCACTGACAATGACCAACGGTCTGGCAGATTAATACCCAGCTGCCTTGCCCATCTTTCTGGCATGTGAAACTGCTTAGATGCAACCATTGTCCTTCTCCACTGTATTGACCACATTGTAAGAGTACTTTGTAACTTTCACCGTGTGCCCTAGAGCCTTCAGATCTTCCACAATAGTCTTATGGAGAGAGGAAGACAGTTACAGGAACAGGAGGCCGTACACACTGAATTATGAGCACAATACATACAGAAATGACTGAAAAACCTGTGAATTACTACCCCCTCAGATGTGTAAAGCTGCGATTGACCATCATTTATTAGAAACATAACTGAATACCTCTTTAATCTTTGAGTTCCATGATGTGTGCTGTTACTTGGTCAAACTTTAGTGCGTTCTTGCAATCCACAAACACAACAGGGACAGCGATAGCCTCTTCCAGACTCTTTCCAAACAACAGGTGGGTCTAGGAGAGAAATAGACAAATGAGACCATGAGGAGACGGACTACTGCCAGGGAGCTTATGCTGCATGTGGACTGAAAGTGAATGTTACGATGACAGTGTGTTTAAGGTACAGAGTGTTTTAGAACATATATTGGCCACACAGTGCAGTATGTGGGTCTTCCACGAAACGAATGCCTTCTGTTAAGTAGAAGTTGTCTACCAATATTACGTTTTACAAGCCTGTTATATTAAAAGAAGTTCCCTTTTATAGACCACATGGATAATTTGATAAATCGAATAAAGACTTGCTAAAGTGCTTAAATTCAACATTTTGATATGTCCATCAGTGCACCAACTGTGGCTTCTGTGAAGATTTTATCCCACTTAACCACAAGATTCCAAGTTTTCACCATCACTGCAATGCCCTAGCTGCCATGTTGCTTTAACAAAGTCATTTCTGTAGATGATCATTTATTTCATGCGATTAGTGATTCACATACTGTATGTATGTCCCTCATTTGAAGGTCAACACTGTAAGTGAACTGAACTCTGAACTCTTTTAATATGGTGAAACTGTTCCTTAAAATAAATGTATTAATGAAAGAAAGTGTTAAATCAGGTGAGCGGGTTCTACTCTTTTTGGCCATTTTCTGGTGTTTTGTGATGGAAAACTGAGAGGGTCGAGCATAACACGCCAACCCTGAAAAATGTTTCAATAATAAAACCAAAAATGTGAAGCGTGAACTCAATTGCCATACCCTGCTGCACACAACAAGCTTCCATTCCCCCTATCACAATGGAATTTATCGCTGGTTTAAGATGAAATCGTGAACCCTGTTATGGTCAACCCTGCTACTTTATTTGGCACTTAATAGGCACTTCATATAGTCATTTTTTAAATTTAACCTCTTGGGATGGGAAAACATGTTTATATGAAGTTGAGCGATTCTCAACTGGTGGGGGAGGTTTTGAATGGGCAGCGAGTGTCTGAGTAATTTTTTAAAATTAATAATCGAACTTAAACGACTAAAACCAGATAGAAAGTGTGTAGAAATTATAATGAACCTATAATTTAACCTCTAAACTATTTTTCTTAATTACAGTATTTTCAATATACAATTATTAGTGACGCTATTTAGCAGATTTAGTTGATTTTGTGTTCTCAAACCAGGGAACTTAACATTCTTCATCAAGAATATGGGCAACATTTAATTATTGACAATGAAAAAAGTGGGACTGTTGTTCCCTTGTCATATAACTGACACACATACTATCAATATTAAAAATAGCTTTCCAGATATTGGAAGGAAAGGAATGTGCAATGTGAATATTGGATCACCACTGAGACAACCTGGTTCAATTTGCGACCCAAGGCAAAACCAGTTGAGAACCATTGCTTTATGACATAATCTTAAAATTAGGTGAAATGTTACACTTCACAAAAGGACCCATGTTCAGTAGTTGAGTGTTACACAGGTATTTGTTGTTGTGTGGCTCAATGTTTTTGCATATATACTAAGTGTATGTTAATCCGATATAGTTAATAGCATGGTCACTTACCAAGGCCATCCCTGTGGTGATCATGCTGCCACCCGACCCGCCACTCACCAGGGTTTTGTACTTGGACTGAAAAACAACAGCGGACATGGAGGAGGGAAGCTGCTCACTTGCAAGCCAAACCATAAAACAAATCATTAAGGTGGCATTATGATCTGCGTTCCCACAGACATCTGACAACTCATTGTTGAAAATGACACTGGTTATAGGGGAGAACACTCTGGATCCAAACCTGTGTGAAGGAGAAGATATTTGACAAGTCATTGACAATTCTACATCTATGACATAACCCCAATGATGGTTGTTGTAAGGATTCTACACAGTGAATTACTCACATGTGGTTGATAGTGCAGATAACAGACACAGCAATTCCATCCTCAGCCATCACAGACACATGTGTGTTGCCCATGGTGTCCAGGTATAGAGTGACTATGTTGTACTGGGCATCATGGGTCTCATCACCGCTAAACATGGCCCTGAAGTGGTCAGCAAACTGCTGCTCAGTGAACTTAAGTGCTCTCTGGTCAAAGGAAGGAAATGGACCTTGATCAGGGATGTTGGAGTTACAGTATATGTTGCATTACAGTAGCAACAGTACTGTATGTTGAACCACTAGCCACTTCTAGTTTCACCCTCTTGGATGGTTTGCTGTTCAGTTTGGAATAAACTGTGCACAGTTCTTAAGATCTGAATGAAATATCTTGAGGGCTGGCTTTATGTGTGAGTGACATTTAGGTCCTATTAAGTTACTTTTCTAATTCCTAATTCTATAGTGAGTGATTTGAAAAGGGGTTTAGCCCTGAGGCATGGCTGCAGAATCCTGTGAGGCCATAGTCAGACGCCTACGAGTATACAGCCATGTCTCAGGGCTAGCAGGTGTGCAGCGATAAGACATCTTGTGAACAATCTGTGAAAGAAACCTAGGAATATCTGATCACAGTAGTTTAATAGATTCTGCTTCAGCCCATAAGATTGTAATAATCCTTTGCTGTTCCTGGCTGACGACAGCTGAGCATAAAGGAAAGAACTCAATAAATCCGTAGCTCAGTCTCAGTGCTGGTGGCAGGCCTCTAGTAAATGCCTTCAACAACAGGCCCCCAAACAACATTTGGAGTTACTGTGATAGCAAATGGCATTAAAACAAACATGAATTCTACTGAGGTTAGCTGCTCATGTTCCACATTGTAATTTATGGATCAAAGCTCTCAGTTTCCACAGAAGCCAGTAACACAGGCAAATGACTTCACTAACTTCACAAGAGTAAATGACCCACACAGAAATGTGATATTGGCTAAATGGGGTCTTTTCTCACATTTCGTGACCACTCCACTCTGTCAAAAGGAGCAGGGATGGATAGTAATTTAAGACTGGAGCACAGCAAAGCTAGACTCCTGAGTGCGACAGTGGTCTAAGACACTGCATCTCAATGCTAGAGGTGTCAATACAGATCCTGGTTCAATTCCAGGCTGTATCACAACCGGCTGTGATTGGGAGTCCCATAGGGCGGTGCACAATTGGCCCAGCGTCGTCCGGGTTAGGTCTTGGCCGGGGTAGGCCGTCATTGTAAATAAGAATTTGTTCTTAACTGACTTACCTAGTTAAATAAAGGTAAATACTAGCTGATGCTGTATACAGTGGGGCAAAAAAGTATTTAGTCAGCCACCAATTGTGCAAGTTCTCCAACTTAAAAAGATGAGAGAGGCCTGTAATTTTCATCATAGGTACACTTCAACTATGACAGACAAAATGAGAGAAAAAAATCCAGAAAATCACATTGTAGGATTTTTTATGAATTTATTTGCAAATTATGGTGGAAAATAAGTATTTGGTCAATAACAAAAGTTTATCAATACTTTGTTATATACCCTTTGTTGGCAATGACAGAGGTCAAACGTTTTCTGTAAGTCTTCACAAGGTTTTCACACACTGTGTTGCTGGTATTTTGGCCCATTCCTCCATGCAGATCTCCTCTAGAGCAGTGATGTTTTGGGGCTGTTGCTGGGCAACACGGACTTTCAACTCCCTCCAAAGATTTTCTATGGGGTTGAGATCTGGAGACTGGCTAGGCTACTCCAGGACCTTGAAATGCTTCTTACGAAGCCACTCCTTCGTTGCCCGGGCGGTGTGTTTGGGATCATTGTCATGCTGAAAGACCCAGCCACGTTTCATCTTCAATGCCCTTGCTGATGGAAGGAGATTTTCATGCAAAATCTCACAATACATGGCCCCATTCATTCTTTCCTTTACACGGATCAGTCGTCCTGGTCCCTTTGCAGAAAAACAGCCCCAAAGCATGATCTTTCCAACCCCATGCTTCACAGTAGGTATGGTGTTCTTTGGATGCAACTCAACATTCTTTGTCCTCCAAATACGACGAGTTGAGTTTTTACCAAAAAGTTATATTTTGGTTTCATCTGACCAAATGACATTCTCCTAATCTTCTTCTGGATCATCCAAATGCTCTCTAGCAAACTTCAGACGGGCCTGGACATGTACTGGCTTAAGCAGGGGGACACGTCTGGCACTGCAGGATTTGAGTCCCTGGCAGCGTAGTGTGTTACTGATGGTAGGCTTTGTTACTTTGGTCCCAGCTCTCCAGGTCATTCACTAGGTCCCCCCGTGTGGTTCTGGGATTTTTGCTCACCGTTCTTGTGATCATTTTGACCCCACGGGGTGAGATCTTGCGTGGAGCCCCAGATCGAGGGAGATTATCAGTGGTCTTGTATGTCTTCCATTTCCTAATAATTGCTCCCACAGTTGATTTCTTCAAACCAAGCTGCTTACCTATTACATATTCAGTCTTCCCAGCCTGGTGCAGGTCTACAATTTTGTTTCTGGTGTCCTTTGACAGCTCTTTGGTCTTGGCCATAGTGCAGTTTGGAGTGTGACTGTTTGAGGTTGTGGACAGGTGTCTTTTATACTGATAACAAGTTCAAACAGGTGCCATTAATACAGGTAACGAGTGGAGGACAGAGGAGCCTCTTAAAGAAGAAGTTACAGGTCTGTTAGAGCCAAAAATCTTGCTTGTTTGTAGGTGACCAAATACTTATTTCCCACCATAATTTGCAAATAAATTCATAAAAAATCCTACAATGTGATTTTCTCTCTTTCTCTCTCTTTTTTCTCTAATTTTGTCTGTCATAGTTGATGTGTACCTATGATGGAAATTACAGGCCTCTCTCATATTTTTAAGTGGGAGAACTTGCACAATTTATGGCTGACTAAATACTTTTTTGCCCCACTGTATATTGCTCCCTTGTCACTCAACATGAGCCTGAGTGTCACGCCCTGACCATAGAGAGCTGTTTATTCTCTATGTTGGTTGGGGTGTGATAGTGACTAGGGTGGGTCATCTAGGTGATTAATGGTTTATGTTGGCCTGGTATGGTTCCTAATCAGAGACAGCTGTTTATCATTGTCTCTGATTGGGGATCATATTTAGGTAGCCATTTCCTCATTGTGCTTGGTGGGATCTTGTCTACAGATAGTTGCCTGTGTGCACGCCAGTAGCGTCACGTTTCGTTTGTGCTTTATTGTTTTGTTCGGTGAGTTTCGATTTATTAAAATATCTGGAACTCTACACACACTGCGCCTTGGTCCAATCATTATGACGATCGTGACACTGAGAGTACCCTGTTGGGGTTAAACAGCACTTAGATCCTTAGATTTACGAAGCGTCTTGGTCTTGACCTATACTGTATCATTCCGTAATGATTTCCTATGCCTGGAGTCTTGTGGAACTTACTCCTGAGTTAGTGTGGATCACGGATGTACTTCCTTAGTCCGTTGGAAAACTTACAAGCTTCGATGTAGCGTTGATAGGTTAATAAAGAGTACTTGCTCTCCCATCAGAGAAGCTGAGTTTAGGGTGTGTTCTGTAGACAAAATTCAATTGTAATAAGGAGGTGGGAATGCATGTTGTCTGGTCTCCATGAGGCTTTCAATCTTCAAATTCTTATAATCAATGTCAGTTATGTGTCAGTTTACCCAAATATCAATAAGCTAATGATTGTTTATGCTCTACATAAGAGCATATATTTTATGTTGCAGATTAAATCCTCTGCTACTTTTCCAGTGTAAAAAGCATCTGCCCCTTGGTTTGCAATGATCTCCAATGTGTCAGCAAATGTTTCAAACTTCAGTGTTTCCAACCTTCAGCAGGATTCCATCCTTATCTAGAAACAACTGACTAGAGAACAGGTCAAATGTCATTTTCTTGCAATGTGATGACAGAATGATGGCTTGACAGTTGCTCTCTTGAAATACTTTTAAACAAAATATCAGCTTGTTTTACGACTTTTTAATGAACAATGTAAATGTAAACACTGTATAGCCCCAAAACATGGTTTAAACTATAATGTTGATATCATGAATGGTCAGTCCTTATATCCATAGCCATGAATTTCAGAGTGGTACTATTTTTCCAGTCCCATCCCTCAGCTGTTTACCAAATCAGTGGGAGGATGACCACTTTGTTATTGTTTGAATTGCAGATTGTCGCTTTAAGGTCCGGGTGTTTCTTACAGTAATGGTAGGGTGAGTCTAATCCCAGTTGATCAGTGGGATAAAGCAGCCCAGGACAGCAGACTTCTCTCTCTCTCTCTATCCACAACGGTCTTCGGTCACGGCATCTATCTATCTTCATATCCTTGAGATTGTTATGATTTACTGATTGTAGCTTAGTTTATGTTTGTCCAGTTTCATACGCACCATAATGGTAGGGTCTCATCCCTGTTGATCAGTGGGATGAAGTGGCTCAGGACCTGGGGTACATGGAAACCCTCTCTGGCCAGCTTGATGGTGGTATGGAAGAAGCTGGCTGATATCCACTGGTATGTATAAAAGGGATATACCTGCAAGAAAGTGGTAAATAATTGTTTTGTTTTTTACCATTGATTGAAAACAATGACAGTAAGGTACTTAATTGTTACCCTTGAGAGAAAACATTTTTTTAAACGACTGCATTGGACCGTTAAGCCTATCAGGAGTGGATTTCTTTAGGGATTTTGCCAAGCCATTCAATTTTGACTAGTATAGTAATTTCTCAAATTATCTGTGGAAGTTTGCCCTATTATGTTTACAAATGAAGATGATGTTGGTTTATAGTCTGTATAACAAACTGATTAGTGGTATTAAAAACAAAGCAAACTGACAGCACATCACAACATCCTGTTTAAATGTCCATGGGACCCTTGGCCATTTGTCCAGTTTAGTGCGTTTATAATCCCATTTTATTGAAAAGGGGAGAAGTCAAAAGGAAGCCGCAAAACCATCTGCCTCTTGCAGTGAGAGGAGAACCAGAAGCAGGCTGACATTAGCAGACAGCTTGTCAGAACGGAGGCAGGAGTTTGGGGTCTGGAGAGGAAATGTAATTTATGGAAATCAATCCTATATATGACTGTAGTGGCTCTAAATGTCATCAATCAATAATGATTTTAAACCAAGGATTGAAAACCCTTGCCTATAAACCAGCATAGTGTGTTTGTCACTTGACATACTGCCTTAATCAGTAAGATATAGCTGCCCCAGGATTACTGCAGTTCCACAGAATTCCCACCACGATGCCAACATGAAGGAAAACTTGAGTAACTAGAAAAACAGCTCACACTGCGAAAGAAAGGACATGCTTGTCAGCAACAGAAACAAGTCAAGTCATGTTCATGTTTAGTCATTTTCACTCCAAATACCTGTCATCAGTTGAAAGATCTGTGGGCATCCACTCAGTAGATCAGGATGAAACTCCTGAGGGACGGACCGTGCCTTTGAAATAAACAAAGGTACATGGCATGAAAGGTGTTTATCCCCCTCTGAAATTTCAATAGTTGGATGTCTGTGTGGTATCTTGTAGTAGGGGGATGAAGAGTCCTTACCACCGCTGTCCATCACCGTGAATATGGACCCCCGCCAATGCCCATACTCTGTGGGTTGATGACAGAGGTGCACAGTAACGCAGCAATGGCTCCATCTACTGCCGATCCTCCTCTCTGCAGGATGTCTCCTGATGGGAGTTTACATGTAGTGAGCCTGGCTATCTGTCTGTCTGTGTCCAGTATAGTCCACCAAAATAACGGAATTGCCAACAAAGAGCTCAACATCTACTGTAGATGAACAACCACAAGCTACAGCACCACCCCACCCCCACATTCCTCAGGGTGAGGTATTTTATGAATTTCCATGTTGGCTCTAAGCCTGGAAATGCCCTTGTCCGGAGCAAAGGATCCCAATTTCAAACTGTCAAAAAAGTGTTTAAATTTTTTTTAAGAAACTGGCAAAAATGTATATTAACTGAACATTTTTTGTATGTAGTTTCCTGCAATAGCCCTCTTTGACTTCAAGTAATATTTCTCTAAAAACTTTGATTCCTAAAACATGTGTCCAGAGATTTGGTCAACTCCGCCAGATTTGTCTAAAATCCTAAATTAATCAGGAATGAGCAGGGTCAGCTCTACCATAAGGACCCCTTATTCATGTCCTCATTACATGTAGTGCAACAGGACCATTCATAGTCTGTACAGTTCTCTACTTTTGATAGATTTAAACAAACAGTTGTCTATCAACAATGACAAGCCACCGGGGTCTGACAATCTGGATGGAAAATTACTGAGGATAATAGCTGTCGTGTCTTTGGCTATGCCGGATTAAGTGATATGACATGCTATTCTATAAAATCATTTCTCCATAATTAATATTACCTGATTGAGCTAATCATGTAAATGTACGTAATTAACTAGAGAGTCGGGGCACCACAAAATTATATTAATAGAGCTGTTATCTTCCGAATAAACTCTTAAAGACCTGGTCATATTTTACATAAATATCAGTCAATATTAATCGTCACCTTAATTCAGTCTCATCTGAAAGTTGTAAATTCTTGGTTATCTTCACGAACCCTGGCTAACAAGTTGAATCAGCAATACAAAATTGGGTTTAATTATTTATTCACGAAATACCTAACTATCACACAGAATTACACATACACATAATTAATCATAACTTGATTACAAATTACGTCATAAAGGAAAACGTCCCTAGCAGGCGGAACAGATATGACAGCTGGTTACACAAAAGAAAAGGGGCTGGGTTTGAGTGAAAGAGTGGGAAGACTGATGAACAAAGGGCGAAGCTGTGCTATCAGAAATACAGTATCTTATGCATTCTAAATTACCGCCCATTTGGAAAAGTAAAATGCAATAAATATTTACTCTGAGCTGCGCTTCAGTAGGTTGGTGGTAGATGGAAGGCCGTGTTGCCAAACCGAGTCCTTTGAAGAATGTCTCTGGTGATCAATTAGATACGTTGTAGTAACGTCGTTGTGTGATAGACGGGATACTCTGTCTGTTCCTTCCTAACCCTCGTTTGCAGCTGCCGTTGCTAACTCAACGCTAGGAGGTATCACTTCTGTAGTGAATAAGAGCTCAAAGTTCATACCATTCGCAACCAAAGCTCACGCTGATGTTGGCTTCGTTCTGTAGTTATAATCTGAACCATTCTGACATCGGACCGTCGTCCTCACATCCTCGGAACAGGAGGTTATATTGTCGTCAAGGCTTTATATAGGAAGGGAGAGGAGGGCGTGTTTGAAAAGTTTTATAGCCCATGTCCCTTCACAGGGGCGGGCCACTGATTGAGCAGAGCCCTAACCTTATGAAAATCAAAATCTCACATTTTAGAAGCTAAAATCACATTTCATCCCATCACGAATAATTTCATATTCAAACATTTAAATTTAACAACAATTCCATGTGAATCCGATAACTCTGCTGTTTAGACTTTCCACTGTAGAGTTTATGTCATCTTATCATTGATGAGAATGTCTCAGATGACAACCGAACTGACATCATATTCATTAAGTACCACCGCATATGTTCAATTGGTCGCATTACCAGAATATAGTTAATTTCCCCCCACCTTCTGATGTTCCCAGAATCTCTATGTTAACCAAGGGGTTTGCAAATGTAACATCAGTAGGGTAGAGAGAGGAACAAGGGGGGAAGAGGTATTTATGACTGTCATAAACCTACCCCCAGGCCAACGTCATGACATAGCGGACGATATTGCCTCTCCTATTTGCCACATCTTCAATTTAAGCCTACTAGAAAGTGTGTGCCCTCAGGCCTGGAGGGAAGCTAAAGTCATTCCACTACCCAATAATAGTAAAGCCCCCTTTACTGGCTCAAATAGCCGACCAATCAGCCTGTTACCAACCCTTAGTAAACTTCTGGAAAAAATGGTGTTTGACCAGATACAATGTTATTTCACAGTAAACAAATTGACAACACACGTTCAGTACTCTTATAGGAAAGGACACTAAACAAGCACAGTGTGCCCGCACAAAAACAAATTGGAATGGTGACATTGGAACGGTTTTCTATCGCTCATTTGCACGTCACGTCAATTAAGTTTGTTGGAGTGGACGCCCTGATCCTAGTTTGTGAGCTAGGCAGGCTACTTCCTGGGAAGGTCTCCCACTCAGCAGTATGAGATGGGGCGGGGGTAGGTTGACCTCAGGTCTCCCCACTTGAAGTCCGAGGTAGGGGGAGTGGGGGGAATCTAACAAATAGTACACCTCTAACTTTGTACAGTACTAATGCAATTAGTAAAATCAGTCACACTGAAATGCTACCAAATAAACCACCATTCATTCATAATACTGTGAGTATATTGTTTCACAGACATATTGTGTTATATTCTGGTTTGTGCGAAATCATTAAGAATAATATAAAACCAGTCTGCACACCACCAACATGAATTGGTTTAGTCTTGACTCTTGGTTGACAGTGTTGGGGGATGGGTAATGTAGTCTTGACTCTTGGTTGACAGTGTTGGGGGATGGGTAATGTATCGATGCCAAATCAACACAAAAAAAGGTCTAAGCCATCAGGTTTCCAGTTTAGGAAAAAGAAGAAAGAAGACGAGGAGAAACGCACAAAACACAAAGATATGCAGCTATGTCATCTCTTTATGAGTATAATATTATGCATGTAATGAAATAGGCTAGTATAACACTTATGTTTGTTAGCCTATGTTGCTTGCTATGCTATTACACATAGGGAAACAATATTCAGTTTTCTGTCCAACTAACTTACATAACAATGGATATAATTTCACACAGTTTCATCGTGATAATGTGTGTAGCCTGCAGCAAAAAGATTACAACCTAACTAGCACGTTATTGATTTAGTTAACTTTCATTGAGGTGACATCATAAAGGTTTTCTGTGATTGTATTGACTAGGTCCTGAGCTCATTAAGGGGAATTTCCAATGCTGTAGGCTAACTTAAAATACGTCTATATCATGCTGATATTTTGTATCTTTTGTGATATATTGAGTCTTTAAGGGTGTCTTATGCCTAGAATTAGACAAGGAGGTTGTACGGTTCATTTGGTTCCTATTCTGAAAGTTTGATTGTTCAATTGTGCATAATGACATGAATATTTAAATTGTGCAACAAATGTATTTAGGGTGCCAGACTCATATACTGTATTTCAATGCAAATTCAGGGGCACTTCTGAAATATTTTGGAGCACCCTCTGGCACTGGCCAGGATGAGGAGCCATCTACCTCCTCAACCTCACAGGCCTCTTCAGAAATTGTCTTGGGGTCTCAGGATGAGGAGCCATCCACCTCCTCAGCCACACAGGTGTCTTCACAAATGTTGTCTGAGGATGAGGGTGAAGACCCATTTGCTTCCACCTCCCCAGCAGGATTCTTCATGTGTGTTTGTGCACATGCACACGTGTGTGTTGGTGTGTGGGTTCACGCACATGTGTTTATGTGTGCATCCCTGCATTACATAAACAAAACAAATCATTTCCCTTTTTCAAAGTTTTAAGTTTCCACATTGTAGGTAACAATGATTTTATTATCACTGGGTATGCATGTGGGTTGTTCCACCTCTATAAATTATGTGAGTAATGTGTGTAAACTAATGCCCATCTGCTCTCCATTAGAAATGCTTGTAGTGGCATCCCCACCAAATCCTGCTGCTGAGGATGAACCACTGTCTACGGACCCTGCTGACTGGCCTTCCTTTCTGACTGACAGAATTCGGACACAGCTAGTTTGCAGAGGAACAAGTGAGGTACCACCTAAATGTGTTTTCCCAAGGAATGAGACTGATGGAAGAAGTTGCCACCACCAGTATTTCAGGAAGACCTTAGTGAGTGGTGAAAAAAATCCCTAGAAGTTGGTTGGTGTATTCTGAAAGAAACAACAGCCTCTTCTGCTTCTGCTGCAAACTCTTTTCTTAGAAGAAAATTAATTTAGCAAACTCACGACTGACAGACTAGAAATATGCAAGTTTTTTGCTGACTTGGAATGAACTGGCAATGAGGATCAAAAAAGGGGAAACAATTGATAAGCATGAGATGGCACTTATGGAGGCTGAGAGGATAAGATGGAGAGAGGTGTTGACACGTCTGACTGCTATTGTGCAGTCTCTGGCAATTAGAAATCTGACACTAAGGGGACACCCAGAAACACTGTACTCTCCATCAAATGGACATTTCCTCAAAGAGGTTGAACTGATGGCACAATTTGATCCAGTCATGAAAGAGCACTGTTACGTCCTGACCTTAGTTCCTTTTTTATGTCTCTATTTTGGTTTGGTCAGGGCGTGAGTTGGGGTGGGAATTCTATGTTTTTCATTCTGTTTTGTTCTGTGTGTTGTATTTCAATGTGTTTGGCCTGGTATGGTTCCCAATCAGAGGCAGCTGTCAATCGTTGTCTCTGATTGAGAACCATACTTCGGTAGCCTGTTCCCACCTGTGTTTGTGGGTAGTTGCTTTCTGTTTTTCACCTTACAGGGCTGTTTCGTGTCGTTCACGCTGTTGTTTTTTGTCATTCAGTGTTCAGTTTATTTAATTAAATTTACTATGAACACTTACCACGCTGCGTGTTGGTCTGATGATTCCTATTCCTCATCATCAGACGAAGAGGAGAGCCGTTACAAGCACCTTTAAACGTGTCCAAAAAGGGACCTCGAGTCACACCACCAGCTACCTTGGCCACCCAATACAGAATGAAGTCATTAATTATTTATTTTTTTCGAGCTGGCAAAGTTTTTCTCTATCATTCTAGATTGCACCTCAGATGTCAGCCACACTGACAGTTGTCTGTTGTGACTAGAATTGTGTCACTGAAGGAGGAGCCCCACATAAAGGAACATTTTATGGGGGTTTTGGAGGCAGAGGAGTCCACAGACCAACATTTGGCATCTCTGATTCTCAAAAGATGAGAGGAGCTAAAAATTCCTTTTAAAGACTGCAGAGGACAGTCTTATGATAATGGGGCTAACAGGAGAGGCAAAAACAAAGGTGTCCAAGCCAGACTCCTGGAAATGAATCCAAGAACTCTATTTATGCCATGTGAGGCTCACACATTGAAACTGTTTGTGGCTGATGCTGCTAAAAGTTCTGTCGATGTCACAGGTTACTTTGGCATCTTACGCAAACTGTACACCTTGTTCTCAGCCTCCACACTGCGATGGGCCATCTTGAAAAAAACATGTGGATGTGGACTGAGACAAGGTGGGAGAGTAAAGTTAAGATCATCGAGCCATTGAGGTATCATGCCACAGTGGTGAGAGAGGCACTGATTGAGGTTAGGGATCAAACCAAAGACACTGTGATAAAGATTGAGGCCCAGTCCTTGTCAGAGGAGGTGGGATCATACCGCTTCATCATCTGTACAGTGGTGTGGTATGGCATCTTGAGCCAGATCCAACATGTGAGCAAGCTGATGCAGTCTCCAAGAATGCATCTGGATGTTGCAGTCAGTCTTCTCAGAAAGACAGAGAGAAGTCTCAGCAACTACAGGGCCAGGCTTTATGACTGCACAAACGTCAGCCAAGGATATTCGCGAGGGTATGAATGTAGAGGCCATCTACAGTACAACAACAAAAAGGCTGAGGTCTACAAAGCGGCACTTTTCATATGAATAATTTGATGAGCCTTTGAGTGATGCCCTGAAGAAGCTGGAGGTGACATTTTTCAATGTCGTTGCTGATGCTGCAACCTCAGCCCTTCAGGAAAGATTTTCCACATTGGAAAATGTGGGAGAGAAGTTTGGAGTGCTGTCAACCTTCCAAAGTCTCTCAAATGAGGAGCTGACAGAACAATGGAGGCCCTTAATATGACACTGCACTATAAAGAACACTCAGACTTGGATGGCAGAGAGCTTGCACAGGAACTGAAGAGCTTGCCAGACTTGACATCGAAGACCAGGACCCTGCTTGAGCTGCTGATATTTATACATGAAAGGGAGCGCTCAGAAATGTATCCAAATTTGTGGCCTACTCTCAGAATTTGTCTTACTCTTCCAGTGACCGTAGCTGAAGCAGAGAGGAGTTGTTTAAAGCTGAAGCTCATCAAATCCTACTTCCACCATGTCACAGGAATGCATTAGTGGCCTTGCTGGGCAGATTTCTTATGATGATGTAATTGATAACTTTGCATCAAGGAAGGCCAGAAAGGTCAGGGTTTAGATGGAAGTTGTGTAATTTAGTTTGTCTTTCTTGTTTGAAGTGCAATAGTGTAATAATCAGGTTCTCTTCTTTATAAGTGTGTTATTCTATTTGTGTATTTGTGTGATATGGGATTTGTGCAATTTAGTTTTATTTGTGTGTTTTTGTTAGCAATAGGATAACAGTGTAATAATTTGATTATTTATTTTATTTATATACTACAATTTGTTTCCCTTTGTCTTTGTGACCTCTTTTTGGGTCTTATTTTTGTACAGATTTTTACATTTACATAGTTTTTTGTTGTGATTAATTATTTGTGTTGTTCCAAATGTCTGAATAAAAATGACAGCTAGTGCAGAATGGTGCTTTTTTTCTTTGTGGGGGGGGGGGGTTCGCCCAGGGATCCATACAAGCTAGAACCGCCACTGCTAACAGAACACAGTCGGTGTTCTTTAATGGAAGCCTCTCAAACATAATCCAGGTAGAATCAGGAATTCCCCAGGGTAGCTGTTTAGGTCCCTTGCTTTTTTCAATCTTTACTAACGACATGCCATTGGCTTTGAGTAAGGAGAGTGTGTCTATGTATGCGGATGACTCAACACTATACACGTCAGCTACTACAACAAGTGAAATGACTGCAACACTTAACAAATAGCTGCAGTTGGTTTTGGAATGGATAGCAAGGAAAAAGTTGGTCCTAAATATTTCCAAAACTAAAAGCATTGTATTCGGGACAAATCATTCACTAAACCCCAAACCTCAACTACGTCTCGTAATGAATAATGTAGAAATTGAGCAAGTTGAGGTGACTACACTGCTTGGAGTAACCCTGGATTGTAAACTGTCATGGTCAAAACATTTTGATACAACAGTAACTAAGATGGGGAGAAGTCTGTCCATAATAAAGCGTTACTCTGCCTTCTTAACAACACTATCAACAAGGCAGGTCCTACAGGCCCTAGTTTTGATGCACCTAGACTACTGTTCAGTCGTGTGGTCAGGTGCCACAAAGAGAGACTTGGGAAAATTGCAGTTGGCTCAGAACAGGGAAGGACGGCTGGCCGTTTTAAAATACACGGCGAGCTAACATTAATGACATGCATGTCAATCTCTCATGGCTCAAAGTGGAAGAGAGATTGACTTCATCATTACTTGTTTTTGCAAGAGGTGTTGACAAGCTGAATGCACCGAGCTGTCGGACACCCATGCATACCCCACAAGGCATGCCACTAGAGGTCTCTTCACATGCCACCAAGTCCAGAACAGACTATGGAACAACAGGAACTGTGAAGAGACACAGACAAAGGTACTGCTATGGGATCCCCCATGGCTCCTAACTATGCTAATTTGTATGTGGGTTACATGGAGAAACAGTCTATCTCAAAAATGTTTTCTTGCCTCACATCATTATTTGGAAACGGTATATTGATGATGTTTTTGTTCTATGGAGGGGTGATGCAAAACAGCTCCAGGCATTCCATGCTTTTCTTAACTCCTGTTCTGAGCATCTGAGATTTACTATGCAATCTGATACACGTCAAATCAGTTTTCTTGATCTTCTGATCTTGTGTGAAGATAATGTTCTATACACTGATCTTTACAGGAAACCTACTGATCGTAACAGTTTGATGAGGGCTGATAGTTGTCACCCACTTCCCTTGAAAAATAGTTTGCCCTACAGCCAATTCTGTCGAATCAAAAGAATTTGCAAAAAACAATCAGATTTCGACAGAAATATGGCTGAGACGCAAAGAAAGTTCAAGGAGAGGGGCTACAAGAATGATCAGATTAATATTGCCATTGAGAAAATTAAAAACAAAACATTATCTTTTCAAGGTCAGTCTCGCAAAAATACGCATTCTTGTGTTCTAACTACCCGCTATTCAAAGTGCTCTGAACAAATTAAGGGAATTGTTCACAAACATTGGCACATCCTAAAATCCGATGATCATCTCGGTAATGTGTTTTCGGACCTTCCCTTGGTCGTATTCTCGCGAAGCTGAAATCTCAGAGACCAATTGGTACACTCTGATTTACCACCCCAAGATATTTCTGAACAACGTCTATTTGCGCCCCTACTGGATGGAAATTACAAATGTAATGGCTGTGCTCAATGCAATGGCACTTATAAATGTACATCCTTCAAACACCCACAAACAGGGAAATCAATCCCAATCAAAGGTGTTATTACGTGCTCCACTAAGGCAGTTATTTATCTTAGAATGTGTCCTTGTGGTAAAAATGATGTAGGTAAAACAAAGCGCGAATTAAAAGTACGTATCTCAGAGCATCGTAGCACCATTAGGTGTAAAAACTTTACTTATCCAGTTGCGGCCCACTTCTTGGAGGCAGGCCACTCAATTTCGTCTCTGCGTTATATTGGCATCGAACATGTCACCCTCCCTAGGAGAGGGGGTGACCTTGATAATTTATTGTTAAAACGAGAGGCTGCCTGGATCTTTAACTTAAAGACCCTTGCGCTCTTCGGTCTCAACGTAGACTTTGATCTGAAGCCATTCTTGTGATTATTGTGACTTTGCCATTGTAATTGTTTGTAAGCTTGTGTAGTCATATTTGTCTATGATCGTATGCTATCCATTTGTTGTTTGTATGCGGTTATTTGTATGACATTTTAATATTTGATAATTAACCAATGATATTAGGCCACTCTTGGCCATGATTACAGACACCTGTGTCTTTTGACACTACATAAACGAGTCATCCCGCAGTGTTGTGATTATACCCTGATGAAGACAGCTTGGCTGTCGAAACATTGGTAATTACATTTTTGCATCTGAGCTCCTAGAGTGTGCGGCTCTCTTTTATTTTCAAATGATCCCAAACACACCGCCCAGGCAACGAAGGAGTGGCTTCGTAAGAAGCATTTCAAGGTCCTTGAGTGGCCTAGCCAGTCTCCAGATCTCAACCCCATAGAAAATCTTTGGAGAGAGTTGAAAGTCCGTGTTGCCCAGCAACAGCCCCAAAACATCACTGCTCTAGAGGAGATCTGCATGGAGGAATGGGCCAAAATACCAGCAACAGTGTGTGAAAACCTTGTGAAGACTTACAGAAAATGTTTGACCTCTGTCATTGCCAACAAAGGGTATATAACAAAGTATTGAGATAAACTTTTGTTATTGAAC
Organism: Oncorhynchus clarkii lewisi; assembly: GCF_045791955.1. Lineage (NCBI taxonomy): Eukaryota > Metazoa > Chordata > Actinopteri > Salmoniformes > Salmonidae > Oncorhynchus > Oncorhynchus clarkii. The sequence continues at coordinate 13,657,210 of NC_092176.1, read as the reverse complement.
AAATACTTATTTTCCACCATAATTTGCAAATAAATTCATTAAAAATCATACAATGTGATTTTCTGGAAATTTTTTCTCATTTTGTCTGTCATAGTTGAAGTGTACCTATGATGAAAATTACAGGCCTCTCTCATCTTTTTAAGTGGGAGAACTTGCACAATTGGTGGCTGACTAAATACTTTTTTACCCCACTGTATATCCCTGGACTTTGTCACTGCTTTCCCTCCGTCTGATGGCAACACCCCAAGGATGGTGTTGGATAGGTGTTCCAAAGCCGCCCATTTCCTCCCCCTTCCCAAGTTACCCTCAGCCAAGGAGACGGCCCAACTCATGATACAGCACATCTTCCGAATCCATGGACTTCCTGTCGACATAGTTTCCGATTGTGGTCGTCAGTTCTCGTCTCGATTCTGGAAGGCGTTCTGCACCCTATTATATCGCCAGCAAGTCTGTCCTCCGGGTTTAATCCTCAATCTATAACGGCCAGTCAGAGTGTGCCAATCAGGACCTGGAGACGACTCTTCAGTGCCTTGTCTCAGTCAACCCCAGCACCTGGAGCCAGCAACTCGTGTGGGTGGAGTATGCCCAGAACATCCTTCCCTGCTCGGTCACTGGTCTCTCGCCCTTCGAGTGCTTCTTGGGTTATCAGCCCTTGCTCTTGTCTGAGCAAGAGGAAGAGGTCAACAAACCCTCTGCCCAGATGTTCATCCGCCACTGTCGGCGTACCTGGAAGAGAGCCCGGTCCAGTCTTCTTATTACCACCTCCAGGTATCGTCGACAAGTGGACCGCCACCAAACCCCGGCTCCCCGCTATCGTCTCGGGCAGAGGGTACGGCTGTCTACTCGGGATCTGCCCCTCCGGGTGGAATCCCGCAAACTTTCCCCCCATTTCATCGGCCCTTTCCCAATCTCTAAAATCCTTGGCCCCTCTGCTGTTTGTCTTCTGTTGCCCCGCACCCTCCGTATCGATCCTAGAGTACGTTTCATGTTTCCAGACATGCATAGATAAACAAAAATTTATTTGAAAAGCTGGAGTTGTGTTATCAATTATAACTTTGATAAATGCTAACTGCACATGCGCTCACAGACATCTCCGCACCGGACAGTTTATTTTCTCTGCTATTCAATGTACAGTGACATTGCCTGTATTGGAGACTTTGAGGCTTTGTCGATTTTCCATTCCTAACATTTGATTGTCTAAATTGTGCGCTCTATGTGACTGTTCCAAAATGGGCTTTTGTTTTTGGAAAACAACAAGCAGTTCATCAAAAATATATTCCTATACATATAATGCCACTTATACCACGGAAGCGAAACCGATCGTCCACCACAACGGTCTGTGGTTATGAGGCCGGTTGGACGTACTGCCAAATTCTCTAAAACAGTGGTTCCCAAACTTTTTACAGTCCCGTATCCCTTCGAGCAGTCAACCTCCAGCTGCATACCCCCTCTAGCACCAGGGTCAGTGCAATCTCAAATGTTGTTTTTTGCCATCATTGTAAGCCTGCCACACACACACTAAACAATACATTTATTAAACATAAAAATGAGCATGAGTTTGTCACAACCCGGCTCTGGGGGAAGTGACAAAGAGCTCTTATGGGACCTGGGCACAAATAATAATAATAATAATAAATCAATATAATAATAATCAATCATTTTGCTCTTTATTTAACCATCTTACATATAAAACCTTATTTGTTCATCGAAAATTGTGAATAACTCACCACAGGTTATGGAGAAGGGTGTGCTTGAAAGGATGCACGTAACTCTGCAATGTTGGATTGTATTGGAGAGAGTCTCAGTCCTAAATCATTTTCCACACACACTCTGTGCCTCTATTTATTTTTCATGCTAGTGAGGGCCAGGAATCCACTCTCACATAGGTACGTGGTTGCAAAGAATCTTAACAGCGCGATTTGCTAAGGCAGGATACTCTGAGCGCAGCCCAATCCAGAAATCTGGCAGTGGCTTCCGATTAAATTCAATTTTCACAGAACCGCTGTTGCAATTTAGATGAGATATCGGTAAGTGGACTGGAGGCAGGGCATGAAAGGGATAACGAATCCAGTTGTTTGTGTTATCCGTTTCGGGAAAGTACCTGCGGAATTGCACACCCAACTCACTCAGGTGCTTCACTATATCACATTTGACATTGTCCATAAGCTTGAGTTCATTTGCACAGAAAAAATCATTAAGTTGCGGAGAGTCCCTGTAATCAAAGATTCAGATCATTCAGGCGAGAAAAAACATCACCCTGATAGGCCAGTCATGTGAGAAATTGGTCTCAACGCAAGCAATCAGACAAGTGAAAATGATGGCCAGTAAAGAAACTTTTGTCTCTCAATTCAACAAAATGTGTCAATACTTTGCCCCTTGATAATCAGCGCACTTCTGTATGTTGTAAAAGCGTTACATGGTCGCTGCCCATATCATTGCATAGTGCAGAAAATACACAAGAGTTCAGGGGCCTTGCTTTAACAAAGTTGACCATTTTCACTGTAGTTTCCAAAACGTTTTTCAAGCTGTCAGCTATTCCCTTGACAGCAAGAGCCTCTCGGGGGATGCTGCAGTGTACCCAAGTGGCGTTGGGAGCAACTGCTTGCACGCGCGTTACCACTCCACTATGTCTCCCTGTCATGGCTTTTGTGCAACATGAGCAGCAGCTACGTTTGGCTACATACGGACCGTTAGTGGAAAATCCCGCGAGAGAGTAACAGTTAATGTGATTGGATGTTAATTATTGGGCCAGGCTACCTGTATTTGACATTGTGTTGTTATTTCGCTGACGGTTTCATTTTATTTTTGGCAGTGAAACGAGGCTACTCAGGTGAGAAAAAAAACTTGCCCAAATGTATAGCCCCGTTGGAAAATATAAATGGACTGTTTGAAAATGTGAAGAAATGTAAAAAAAGGCAAGCAGAGTTGCAATGAAAAAGCCATGTCTCAGACTGGCCAAGCAACGCAGGTGTAGAAGCACGATGGCTAGGAAAAACTCCCTAGAAAGGCCAGAACCTAGGATGAAACCTAGAGAGGAACCAGTCCTCTTCTGGCTTTGCCGGGTGGAGATTATAACAGAACATAGCCAAGATGTTCAGATGTTCAAATGTTCAGAGATGACAAGCAGGGTCAAATAATAATAATCACAGTGATTGTTAAGGGTGCAACAGGTCAGCACCTCAGGAGTAAATGTCAGTTGACTTTTCATAGCATCTCTACCGCTCCTGCTGTCTCTAGAAAGTCGAAAACAGCAGGTCTGGGACAGGTAGCACGTCCGGTGAACAGGTCAGGGTTCCATAGCCGCAGGCAGAACAGTTCAAACTGGAGCAGCAGCACGGCCAGGTGGACTGGGGACAGCAAGGAGTCATCAGGCCAGGTAGTCCTGAGGCATGGTCCTAGGGCTCAGGTCCTCTGAGAGAGAAAAAGAAAGAGAAAGAGAGAAAACGAGAGAGAGAGAATTAGAGAGAGCATACTAAAATTCACACAGGACACCAGATAAGACAGGAGAAATACTCCAGATATAACGGACTGACCCTAGCCCCCCCGACACATAAACTACTGCAGTATAAATACTGGAGGCTGAGACAGGAAGGGTCGGGAGACACAATGGTCCCGTCCGACAATACCCCCGGACAGGGCCAAACAGGCAGGATATAACCCCACCCACTTTGCCAAAGCACAGCCCCCACACCACTAGAAGGATATCTTAAACCACCAACTTACCGTCCTAAGACAAGGCGAAGTATAGCCCACAAAGATCTCCGCCACTGCACAACCCAGGGGGAGGTCTAGGAGCATGAGGATAGATGCAGAGCCTCAGTCTGACGCCATTAAAAGGCCATTTACCACCTTCACAAGTGCCGTCTCATTGCTATGATGGGTCTAAAACCAGACTGAAGCATTTTGTATATATTGTTTGTCTTCAAGAAGACAATGAGTTGCTGAGCAAAAGCGTTTTCCCAAAAAATTTAGAGGAATTGGAGATTCGATAAAGGCCGATAGTTTTTTTATATTTTCTGGGTCAAGGTTTGGCTTTTTCAAGAGAGGCTTTATTACTGCCACTTTTAGTGAGTTTGGTACACATCCGGTGGATAGAGAGACGTTTATTATGTTCAACATAGGAAAGACAAGCACAGGAAGCAGCTCTTTCAGTAGTTTACTTGGAATAGGGTCCAGTATGCAGCTTGACGATTTAGAGGCCGTTATTATTTTCATCAACGTGTCAAGATATATAGTGTTAATAAACTTTGTCTCTCCCTTGATCCTAGGTCCTAGCAGAGTTGTGCAGACTCAGGACAACTGAGCTTTGGAATACGCAGATTTAAAGAGGAGTCCGCAATTTGCTTTCTAATGATCATGATCTTTCCTCAAAGGAGTTCATGAATTTATCACTGCTTAAGTGAAAGCCATCCTCTCTTGGGGAAAGCTGCTTTTTAGTTAGCTTTGCGACAGTATCAAAAATACATTTTGGATTGTTCTTATTTTCCTCAATTAAGTTGGAAAAATAGGATTATCGAGCAGTAGTGAGGGCTCTTCGATACTGCACAGTACTGTCTTTCCAAGCTAGTCGGAAGACTTCCAGTTTGGTGTAGCGCCATTTCCGTTCCAATTTTATGAAAGCTTGCTTCAGAGCTTGAGTATTTTCTGTATACCAGGGAGCTAGTTTATTATGACAAATGTTTTTATGGGTGCGACTGCATCTAGGGTATTGCGCAAGTTTCAATTGAGTTCCTCAATTAGGTTGTTAACTGATTTTTGTACTCTGACGTCCTTGAGTAGGCAGAAGGAGTCTGGAAGGGCATCTAGGAATCTTTGCACAACTTTTGATGATCCTTGGTTGGGGTCTGAGCAGATTATTTGTTGAGATTGCAAACGTAATAAATGGTGGTCCAATAGTCCAGGATTATGAGGAAAAACATTAAGATCCACAACATTTATTCCACAGGACAAAACTAGGTCCAGAGTATGACTGTGGCAGTGAGTAGGTCTGGAGACATGTTGGACAAAACCCACTGAGTAGATGATGGCTCCGACAGCCTTTTGAGTGGGTCTGTGGACTTTTCCATGTGAATATTAAAGTCACCAAAAATGTGAATATTATCTGCCATGACTACAAGGTCCGATAGGAATTCAGTGCACTCAGTGAGGAACGCTGTATATGGCCCAGGAGGCCTGTAAACAGTAGCTATAAAAAGTGATTGAGTAGGCTGCATAGATTTCACGACTAGAAGCTCAAAAGACGAAACCGTTTTTTTTTTGTAAATTGAAATTTGCTATCATAAATGTTACCAACACCTCCGCCTTTGTGGGATGCGCAGGGGATATGGTCACTAGTGTAACCAGTAGGTGAGGCCTCATTTAACACAGTAAATTCATCAGGCTTAAGCCATGCTTCAGTCAGGCCAATCACATCAAGATTATGATCAGTGATTAGTTCATGGACTATAACTGCTTTTGAAGTGAGGGATCTAACATTCAGTAGCCCTATTTTGAGATGTGAGGTATCACAATCTCTTTCTCTCAATAATGTCAGGAATGGAGGAGGTCTTTATTCTAGTGAGATTGCTAAGGCGAACACCACCATGTTGAGTTTTGCCCAAAATAGGTCAAGGCACAGACACGGTCTCAATGGGTACAGCTGAGCTGACTACACTGACTGTGCTAGTGGCAGACTCCACTAAGCTGGCAGGCTGGCTAACAGCCTGCTGCCTGGCCTGCACCCTATCTCATTGTGGAGCTAGGGGAGTTAGAGCCCTGTCTATGTTCGTAGATAAGATGAGAGCACCCCTCCAGCTAGGATGGAGTCTGTCACTCCTCAACAGGCCAGGCTTCAAATCAAATCAAATCAAATTTTATTTGTCACATACACATGGTTAGCAGATGTTAATGCGAGTGTAGCGAAATGCTTGTGCTTCTAGTTCCGACAATGCAGTAATAACAAGTAATCTAACTAACAATTCCAAAACTACTGTCTTGTACACAGTGTAAGGGGATAAAGAATATGTACATAAGGATATATGAATGAGTGATGGTACAGAGCAGCATAGGCAAGATACAGTAGATGGTATCGAGTACAGTATGTACAAATGAGATGAGTATGTAAACAAAGTGGCATAGTTTAAAGTGGCTAGTGATACATGTATTACATAAGGATACAGTCGATGATATAGAGTACAGTATATACGTATGCATATGAGATGAATAATGTAGGGTAAGTAACATTATATAAGGTAGCATTGTTTAAAGTGGCTAGTGATATATTTACATCATTTCCATTTTCATCTGGACCAGTCCAGTGACTGCTGTGAAAGGACAGCTGACAACATAGGAAAGTCTGTGTGACAGCTTGGAGAGACAGCTGACCGGAGGGAATAGACCCCACTGGGGCTGTCATGGGCTAGCTACCCATGTTGGCAGTCTCCGACGCTGTTTCAGTATGTTGGAGACACCCGCTAAGTGCTACTGAAAGTCAACAAAGGAACATACCCCTAGAGCCTGCGAGAGCTGGGGCGCAAGATGGCTCAACGACTGATCACATGGTTACGGACCCAGGAACGGAAACGACTACGAGTAGGAACACAGCACATGAGACAACCATAACAGCAGCAGGACACACACTTCAGGCGTGCAGCTGTGGTTGGGAGAGAGTAACATCGGCAAGGGGGTTAAGGATCCATCAAGGGAGGAAAAGGTGCTTGGGAGAGCAGAGACAGGGATCTCGCATTGACCAGTACTTCTTACGAAGCAGCCAGTCAAATCAGTCGAATGAAGCACAGCGACGGGACGCAAACCAAAGTTCGCAGAGCATCAGCACCCCTGTAACCGAGGAGGATAACACAAGCACAGAAATGCCGGTGGATGAACTCACCCAACCACAGAGACCTCTAAAACAGGAAAAGATCAAAGGGCACAGACCGAGTGTGAAGTGGCCCAAAGCTGTTGAAAAGAGAGAGTGGGAAACAATCAACAACGACCTGACAAAAATCTTGGAACAACAGGTAGGAACAGCAGAGAAAAAGCTTGAAAGGATGGGAGACATTATCTACCACTACGGAGAAGAGCGCTTTGGAGTAAACGAAAGGAGAAGTGGCAAGACACCACCCGCGCCAGCCAAATCTAGGAGGCAGCAGGAGATCGAGATACTTGTCAGAGAGAGAAGGCAGCTGAGGAAGCAGTGGAAGAAGGCCTCTGATGCAGAGAGAGAAGGTCTCATGCTACTCCAAGCAGACATTAAATGTCGGCTGGCAACCTTGCGAAGAGCGGAAAACTTAAGGTAACTTCGTAGGAAGAAGGAACACTCAAGAACACAGTTCTATAAAAAACCCTTTAAGTTTGTCAAAGATCTCTTCGCAAAGGAAAAGTGCGGAATCCTAAAAACTCCAAAGCCTGAACTGGAAGAACATCTGGAAAAGGTCCACCAGGACATGAAAAGGCATGAGCAGATAATCATCCCACATGACATCCCACCTATTCAACCACCAGAATTCAATCTGGACACTGACCCTCCAAAATGGAGGGAAGTAGAGAACGTTGTCCGAAGAGCAAGAGCGGCCTCGGCTCCTGGGCCTAATGGAGTACCATACAAGCTCTACAAGAACGCCCCGGATGTTCTACGCTTTCTTTGGAGGCTCATGAGGATAGTGTGGCAGAAGGAAATAATACCAAAGGCATGGCGAAGGGCTGGTGGTGTGCTAATCCCGAAAGAGAAGGATGCGACAGACATCAGTCAATTCCGACCAATCTCCCTTCTCAACGTCGAAGGGAAGATCTTTTTCAGTATAATAGCACAGAGGCTGTCCACTTATCTGGAAAGGAACAAGTACATTGATACATCTGTACAGAAAGCAGGCATTCCTGGTTTCTCTGGTTGCCTGGAACATACTAGTATGATTTGGCACCAGATCCAAACAGCTAAGAAGGACAAGAGAGACCTCTATGTCATCTTCCTCGACCTGGCCAATGCCTTTGGCTCAGTTCCCCATGAACTCCTCTGGGAATCCTTCAACTTTTTCCACGTACCAGAACCCATCACTACACTGGTAAAGGCCTATTTCCAAGACCTGCAATTGTGTTTCACAACACCTGACTTCACAACAACATGGCAGCGCTTGGAAGTAGGCATAATGGCAGGCTGTACAATTTCTCCTCTGGCCTTCACTATGGCCATGGAAGTCATCATCAGGGCATCGAGATGGGTGGTCGGCGGTGAGAGAACTAAGGAAGGGCTCCGTCTCCCACCCATCCGAGCATACATGGATGACATGACTACACTGACCACCACTGCAGCATGCACCAGGCGGCTACTTGCAAAACTGCAGGATAACATCAAGTGGGCCCGGATGAAAATCAAGCCAAGCAAATCTCGAAGCATTTCCATAGTCAAGGGACAGCTTAAAGATGTGAGGTTCTGCATTGGAGATGACCCGATACCAACGGTGTCTGAGCAACCCATCAAGAGCCTGGGTAGATGGTACAATGAAAGCCTCCGGGATAAAGATCAAGTGCAGCAAGTAAGGCAGGACATCGCCGACGGTCTTGAGAACATCAACAAGACCCTACTGCCTGGGAGGCTCAAGCTTTGGTGCCTACAGTTTGGACTTCTCCCCCGGGTAATGTGGCCACTCACCGTCTATGAGGTCCCAATAACAACAGTGGAGAAGATGGAGCGAACCATTACCTCATACGTGAAGAAATGGCTGGGTGTCCCACGATGCTTGAGTAACATCGGCCTCTATGGCAAAGGGGTCCTTGAACTACCTCTTACAAGTCTAACGGAGGAGTACAAGTGCTCTAAAGTAAGACTTCAGATGACATTGAAGGACTCCAAAGACCAGACCATTAGCAAGGCTGCACCTCCCCTACAAACTGGACGGAAATGGACATCATCCAAGGCTGTGCAGCAAGCAACATCAGCCCTGAGACACCAAGACATTGTGGGGAATATCCAGCATGGAAGAGGAGGCTTTGGCCTGGCAGCAAGCAAACCAACGTTCCAAAAGGCAACAACATCTGAACGCAGGAAGCTGGTGGTCGAGGAGGTGCGCAGACAGGAGGAGACTGCAAGAAGTGCAAAGGCTGTCTCTCTTGCTAAACAAGGGCAATGGACGCGGTGGGAAGGCCTGGAGAGGAGAAAGATCAACTGGAGTGAGCTTTGGCAAATGGAGGCAAGCAACATCAGCTTCATCATAAGAGCTGTTTATGATGTGCTTCCATCACCAAAAAATCTACATCAATGGTATGGCGAGGACTCAACCTGCCCCCTCTGCCCAGCTCCAGCGACTCTCAGGCATATAATGACAGGTTGCAAGACCAGCCTCTCACAAGGCCGCTACACCTGGAGGCACAATCAGGTCCTCAAGAGCCTGGCTGCAGCACTTGAGACCAAGAGGAGTGCAACCAATTCATTACCTCCAAAAACAAGCAATCCCGTCAAAACAACAACATTCATCCGGGAGGGACAGAAAAGGCCCAAGTATCCTCCTACAAAGCCAGAAACTGGACACCTAGCCATGGCCCGGGACTGGAAGATGCTTGTCGATATTGGCCAGCAACTAATTTTTCCACCTGAGATTGCTTCTACCAACCTTAGGCCAGACATGGTACTCTGGTCCCCTTCACGAAAGGCTGTGTACATTATAGAGCTCACAGTCCCGTGGGAAAACTCTGTTGAAGAGGCCTACGAGCGTAAGAAACTGCGTTACACAGAGTTGGCAGCAGACGCAACTCAGCGTGGCTGGAATGCAAAAGTCTGGCCAGTTGAAGTGGGATGCAGAGGATTCGTGGCTTCTTCCACCATCAGGTTGCTGAAAGAACTTGGAATCCATGGACAGGCTCTGCGGCAGACCGTCAGAGCAGTTTCTCAAGCAGCTGAAAGAGGCAGCCAGTGGATCTGGATCAAACGGAAGGACCCTTGCTGGGCTATAACTTCATTCCCCCACCCCCACCTGAGAACCCAATTCAGATCCCTCCAACTTGAGGAGGGCATATGAGGTATGCGGTCAGCTGTAGGACTGGCTCAGGGAAGAGGACGCCCCTGCCTTGCATAGTCCCGTGGGACATCTTAATTGGGCATGGGACACAAGCTAAGGCTTGATCACCCTTTAGCTGGCCACCTTTGATGAGAGTGTTTAGTGATTAAAGGCCGAAACACCCACTGAGTCGAAGGCACACTACTGAGGATGTGTCCCAAAATTGACATCTTAACCCAGTCTAAGAAATAAACCTCCCATGCCACTCTGTCAACATCACGGCAAATCTCATGCGAGTGCATTCCATCTATTGGCACAATGGACAGTTTTTAACATCTCGTCCCGTGTTTTATGATTCCATCAATTCCCATTATTAAAGTGGCTGGAGTTGAGTCAGTGTCAGTGTGTTGGCAGCAGCCACTCAGTGTTAGTGGTGGCTGTTTAACAGTCTGATGGCCTTGAGATAGAAGCTGTTTTTCAGTCTCTCGGTCCCAGCTTTGATGCACCTGTACTGACCTCGCCTTCTGGATGATAGCAGGGTGAACAGGCAGTGGCTCGGGTGGTTGATGTCCTTGATGATCTTTATGGCCTTCCTGTGACATCGGGTGGTGTAGGTGTCCTGGAGGGCAGGTAGTTTGCCCCCGGTGATGCGTTGTGCAGACCTCACTACCCTCTGGAGAGCCTTACGGTTGAGGGCGGTGCAGTTGCCATACCAGGCGGTGATACAGCCCGCCAGGATGCTCTCGATTGTGCATCTGTAGAAGTTTGTGAGTGCTTTTGGTGACAAGCCGAATTTCTTCAGCCTCCTGAGGTTGAAGAGGCGCTGCTGCGCCTTCTTCACGATGCTGTCTGTGTGAGTGGACCAATTCAGTTTGTCTGTGATGTGTATGCCGAGGAACTTAAAACTTGCTACCCTCTCCACTACTGTTCCATCGAACAGTAGTGGCTTGGTCCTGGTTTTGCGTGATCACCATGAAAAAGGGCCAATTAACTACAAATTCTATCTTTTGGGAGGGGCAGAAAACAGTTTTCAACCAGAGATTGAGTTGTGAGCTCTGCTGTAGAGCTCATCCCTCCCCCTAACTGGGAGGGGGCCAGAGACAATTACCTACACATCTTTCTAGCTGATTTACACGCTGAAGCTATGTTGCGCTTGGTGACCTCTGACATTTTCATCCTAACATCGTTGGTGCCGACGTGGATAACAATATCCCTATACTCTCTACACTTGCCAGTTTTAGCTTTAGCCAGCACCATCTTCAGATTAGCCTTAACGTCGGTAGCCCTGCCCCCTGGTAAACATTGTATGATCTCTGGATGATTCGTTTTAAGTCTAATACTGCGGATAATGGAGTCGCCAATGACTAGGGTTTTCAATTTGTCAGAGCTAATGGTGGGAGGCTTCGGTGTCTCAGACCCCGTAACAGGAGGAGTAGAGACCAGAGAAGGCTCAGCCTGACTCCGACTCCCTGCTTAATGGGGAGAACCGGTTTAAAGTTTCTGTCTGGCTGAATAAGCGACACTGGTTGAGCATTCCTACAGCATTTCCTTCCAGAAGCTATGAGAAAGTTGTCCGGCTGCAGGGACTGTGCAAGGGGATTTATACTACTATCTGTACTGAAATTATCCTTGCCTAACGATTGCGTCTGAAGCTGGGCTTGTAGCACAGCTATCCTCGCCGTAAGGCGATAGGTCGCCTGTATATTATGAGTACAGCGACTGCAATTAGAAGGCATAATGTTAATGTTACTACTTAGTTTCTGCTGGTGGAGTTCCTGACAAACCACATCCAGATAAAGCATCCAGAGTGAAAAAGTTGAGTGAGAGAAAAACTAGAAATATAAACGGTAATTAAAAAGTAAAAACCGTGAAGTTGGCAGGTTTTATTGCCTCTTTAATCAGAACAACAGTTTCCAGCTGTGTTAACATAATTGCAAAAGGGTTTTCTAATGATCAATTAGCCTTTTAAAATTAGAAACTTGGATTAGCTAACACAACGTGCCATTGGAACACAGGAGTGATGGTTGCTGATAATGGGCCTTTGTACGCCTATGTAGATATTCCATAAAAAATCAGCCGTTTTCAGCTGCAATAGTCATTTATAACATTAACAATGTCCACACTGTATTTCTGATCAATTTTATGGTATTTTAATGAACACATTTTTTTGTTTTTCTTTCTAAAACAAGTACATTTCTAAGTGACCCCAAACTTTTGCACAGTAGTGTATATTTTTCCGTCCTTAGATAAAACCATGGCCAGAAACTTTAACAGAACACTCAAATCAATTAAATACAACCTCAGTAAATGGACTAATATCCCAGTTGCTTTAACGGGCTGAATATCTACTGTCAAAATGTATGTATTTCCACTGCTGAATATCTGTAGTTCAATGATGTCCTTATCTCCCCCTTCTGGCTATTGGGATACAATCCATGACCAGAAACTTTAACAGAACACTCAAATCAATTAAATCCAACCTCAGTAAATCCAACCTCAGTAAATGGACGAATATCCCAGTTGCTTTAACGGGCAGAATATCTACTGTCAAAATGAATGTATTTCCACTGCTGAATATCTGTAGTTCAATGATGTCCTTATCTCCCCCTTCTGGCTATTGGGATAAAATCCATGGTGCAGTTTCAAAATGGATATGGCAAGGTAAGCAAGCACGGATAAAATGAACACGTTTTCGAAGAGGGAAAGACGTAGGAGGGCTATCCGTGCCAAATTTTCAATTGTATTTTCAGGCACTAGTATTTCGTCCTGAATTAGTTTAGATATGATTCTTCCACCCCTAGCTGAGTATAGAGATAAATATGGTGTCTCCTATTACCCTTCACTGATATACCCCTTAAACAATGTAAACTACGCTTTGGTCCTATTATTGATCACACAATTTCTATTTGCCGCAAAATTAAAAAACAATGTAACTGGGAATCAAAATGGGATGCCCATATTCCAATATTTCATCATAATGCCTTACGATCTGGAGGGCAGCCTTTTGCTTCCCCCAATGGTCCAAATGAGGAATCTGTATCCTTGCTGAAATCAAGGGCAGTAATCCTTTGAGATTATTCCAAGACTTGAAAGACACATACACATTACCAGGAAAATCCTTTTTTCTATATTTACAACTTAAGTCAGCTATGCTGGCCTATGGAGTCCCTTGGGAAACCCAACTACCGAACCCTCCAAGGACTCATCTCTACAACATATGAACAGCTTTTGGAACACTCATATTCTGAGCCATTAAAAAAGTATGGTCCACAGATCTAATTGAATCTGAACAACCTTTAACTGGAAAAGAATATGGGAGAACATTACCTTGGCATCCAGTTAACCGAACAATCAATTTATACATTTTAAGTTTGTTCACAGACAAAACATCAAGGAAATGTTTTACGATGAAATTGGCCCCAACTCCCAACTGTTCACTGTTTCCCCTTTCAGAGACGATTACTGCTAGCAGGCAGCACTGCCACAAAAAAATATGTTGTCTCTTGGATGGCAATCACCTCACTCTCTCCCAATTCAACAGTGGATACAATTACTATTAAAAGTTATAACATTAGAATTATCAACAGAGAGAATTTCTGGTATCAATGAACAATTGAGGCCAGGACAAATATACTTAACTCTGTAATGAATAATCTCAACTAAAACTCAACACATACAAATAAACAATCCATAAAGTTCAACACATACAAATCAAATCAAATGTTATTAGTCACATGCGCCGAATACAACAGGTAGACCTTACAGTGAAACGCTTACTTACCAGCCCCTAACCAACAATGCAGTTAAAAAAAATGTGAGTAAGAATAAGAAATAAAAGTAACAAGTAATTAAAGGACAACAGTAAAATAACATTAGCGAGACTATACACAGGGGGGTACCGGTACAGAGTCAATGTGCGGGGGCACCGGTTAGTTGAGGTAATATGTACATATAGGTAGAGTCATTAAAGTGACTATGCATAGATGATAACAACAGAGAGTAGCAGCAGTGTAAAAGAGTGGGGGGGGGGGGGGGGGGGCAATGCGAGAGAGAGAGAGAGAGAGAGAGAGAGAGAGAGAGAGAGAGAGAGAGAGAGAGAGAGAGAGAGAGAAAGAGCAAACGACTGTAGAACTCTAAAACTATATAATGAATATATTGTTAATCTGTAGTCTGGGACCCTATAAATGTAAGGAGGGAGGGGTCTTATAACCCCCCCCCCCCTTTCTTTTAATAAAACATAAGCATAATAAATTATTCTAATACATCAAACATTTTGGTACAACCATTTTCATGACCCCTAGGTGAACCTGATAAACCGTTTGAGGATCTGAGGACCATTGCAAAATATTTTCAGTTTCCTGAGGGGGAATAGGTTTTGTCGTGCCCTCTTCACGACTGTCTTGGTGTGCTTGGACCATGTTAGTTTGTTGGTGATGTGGACACCAAGGAGCTTGAAGCTCTTAATCTGCTCCCCTACAGCCCCGTCGATGAGAATGGGGCGTGCTCGGTCCTCTTTTTCCTGTAGTCCACAATCATCTCCTTTGTCTTGATCACATTAAGGGAATTGTTGTTGTCCTAGCACCACACGGTCAGGTCTCTGACCTCCTCCCTATAGGCTGTATATATAACAATATATATACAGTGCATTCAGAAATTATTCAGACCCTTTCACTTTTTCCACATTTTGTTACATTACAGCCTTATTCTAAAATGTATTAAATTGTTTTTCCCCCCCCCTCATCAGTCTACACACAATACTCCATAATGACAAAGCAAAAACAGGTATTTTAGTACAAATTAAAACCTGAAATATCACATTTACATAAGTATTCAGACCATTTACAGATTACTTTATTGAAGCACCTTGGCCAAAATTACTGCCACAAGTTTTCTTGGGTATGACGCTACAAGCTTGGCACACCTGTATTTGGGGAGCTTTTCCAATTATTCTCTGCAGATTCTCTCAAGCTCTGTCAGGTTGGATTGGGAGTGTTGCACAGCTATTTTCAGGTCTCTCCAGAGATGTTCGATTGGGTTCAAGTGTAGACTCTGGTTGGGCCACTCAATGACACTCAAGGACATTCAGGCCACTCAAGGACATGTCCCGAAGCCACTTCTGCGTTGTCTTGGCTGTGTGCTTAGGGTTATTGTCCTGTTGGAAGGTGAACCTTCGCCCCAGTCTGAGGTCCTAAGCGCTCTGGAGCAGATTTTCATCAAGGATCTCTCTGTACTTTGCTCCGTTCCTCTTTCCATCGATCCTGACTAGTCTGCCAGTCCTGCCGCTGATGGTGCCAGGTTTCCTCCAGATGTGACGATTGGCATTCAGGCCAAAGAGTTCAATCTTGTTTCCATCAGACCAGACAATCTTGTTTCTCATGGTCTGAGAGTCCTGTAGGTGCCTTTTGCCAAACTCCAAGCAGAATGTCATGTGCCTTTTACTGAGGAGTGGCTTCCGTCTGGCCACTCTACCATAAAGGCCTGATTGGTTGAATGCTGCAGAGATGGTTTTCCTTCTGGAAGGTTCTCCCATCTCTACAGAAGAACTCTGGAGCTCTGTCAGAGTGACCATTGGGTTCTTGTTCAAGGCCCTTCTCCCCCGATTGCTCAGTTTGCTCAGTTTGGCCGGGCGGCCAGCTCTAGGAAGAGTCTTGGTCATTCCAAACTTCTTCTATTTAAGAACGATGGAGGCCACTGTGTTCTTGGGGACCTTCAATGCTGCAGAAATATTTTGGTACGATATTTTGGTTTTTGCTCTGACGTCCACGTCCACTGTCAACTGTGGGACCTTATATAGACAGGTGTGTTCCTTTACAAATTATGTCCAGTCAATTGAATTTACCACAGGTGGACTCCAAGTTGTAGAATCATCTCAAGGATGCACCTGAGCTCAATTTATAGTCTCATAGAAAAGGGTCTGAATAGTTTTGTAATAAGGAATTTATGTTTTTTTTATATATATAATTTAATCATTTTTAGAATAAAGCTGTACTGTAACAAAATGTGGAAAAAGGGAATGGGTCTGAATACTTTCCGAAAATATTCACACACCTTGGCTTTTTCCACATTCTGTTGTGTTACAGCCTGAATTTAAACAGATTAAATTGAGATTATTTTTGTCACTGGCCTACATGCAATACCTTGTAATGTCAAAGCAATTAAAAATGAAAAGCTGAAATGTCTTGATTCAATAAGTATTCAACCCCTTTGTTATGGCAAGCCTAAAAAAGTCCCAGAGTAACAATTTGCTTAACAAGTCACATAATAATTTGCATGGACTCCGTGTGCAATAATAGTGTTTCACATGATTTTTGAATGACTTCCTCATCTCTGTACCCCACACATACAATTATCTGTAAGGTCCCGCAGTTGAGCAGTGAACTTCAAACACCGATTCAACCACAAAGACCAGGGAAATGTTCATTTAATAACTCGCAAAGACGGGCCCCTATTGGAAGATGGGTAAAAAAAGACTGAATATCCCTTTGAGCATGGTGAATTTATTAATTATACTTTGGATGGTGTATCAATATACCCAGTCACTACAAACAGTTGTCGGATAGGAAGGAAACCGCTCAGGGATTTCACCATGAGGCCAATGGTGACTTTAAAACAGTTACAGAGTATAATGGCTGTGATTGGAGAAGCCTGAGGATGGATCAATTGTAGTAACATTGTAGTTACTCCACAATACTAACCTAATTGTCAGAGTGAAAGGAGAAAGCCTGTACAGAACACAAATATTCCAAAACATGCATCCTTTTTTCAACAAGGGACTAAAGTAATACTGCAAGAAAAATTGGAGACATGTTGGCTGGGTGGGTTTGGGGGAATGGGATGGGATGGGAGGTTCTGTTTTCTTTTCCTGTTTATACAGAATTTTTACAACTTAAACTTTGTATGTAGTTCTTACATTTTTTGGGGGGGCTTGGTAACCTATGGGTACATGTTTTATAAACGTATAATTTGAAATGGATAATGTACTTGTAACTCCCTGCAACAAAAAGTAACAAAATAAAATCTAGAAAAACAAGTCAAAATGCTATACGAAATTAGCCCTGGAGCATTTAATAGTGCCATTAAAAAAAACAAAAAGAGGTTGGAGATTTGCATTACATGCTTGAATAACCTAATGTTAGAATTAAACAGTTAAGGCCTTGCTCTGACCTTGTGGGGGCCCCACAAAACTGTGCTATGCCACTGATGAGAAAGTGTTGAATTACGTGAGGTATATTTAATGGAATATACGTTTTGTAATGTTTAGGCTGTTACAAATGTACTGTTATAAGTGGATACGTGTGGTATTCCGGCAACTTTGAGAAAAATTACTTGCAGTGCATTTCAACATAACACCAAAGTTGGGGAAAGCTGAACTTTATGCAAATACTCTGCGATATTGCATCGCTATTGACCAATCAAAGTTCACTATAGCTTCCAGCCCCTACTGGATTGGCTGTTGATGCCTAGCACTACCTAGCCTGTTTGCTAGCACCCACATGAGAGTGAAGAAAGAGTGACTATCCGAATTAAAGTGCATTTCCACATACACATTAGGAGAGATGAAACAATGGAGCCCTATTCATTTTCAATGGAGGGAAGTGAAGTGGGCGGGGGAACTCTGGGCGATACGAGTTTAAGATTAAGGTCATTCATAAGGTTAGCAGTGTTGTTAAGGTTAGGGTTAAAGTTAAGGTTAATTGTAGAAATAGGCGGGGTTTAGCCATAATTATGACTTTGTGGCTGTGGTAACTAATGACGACCCTCTGAGATGTGCCTGTTGTTCACACAATTATCTGCCGTCTCATTGGTTAGAAGGGTCACACCTGATCTTGCATCCTCCTGCCTGCATTCCATATTTGGGGACATGTTTTTCCATTGTTAGAGCGGTCACTTGACTATCTTGTCAATATAATAGAACATCTTTGCTGCTGTTAGTTTTTTTACATTTTTCTAAATTGATTAGGGCCTAATTATGATTGACATGTAATAATAAACTTGTAGCATACTTAGATAAAGAGTTCACTAGCTGCTTGGTGACATGGTAAACCTGTAGGCTAGTCTAGATATCTTTCAAAACCATGAAAATTGGGTGAGTTATTATTAATATTATCATCATCATCATTATTATTATTTCGAATATCATTATGTTGCATTTTTTGTTTTTATGCGCTACAAGTGTAAGTGGCACAGTGTGAATCCCTGAACATCTGTCGTGGTTTTATGCGAGTGAACCATGATACGATGGCGGACTAACTACAGCTTTATGTATGCAGGTTTATGGGCATTAGATGCAGGAATATTGGAGAAATTGAGAGTGGGAGGGCGGGAGAGAGACAGACAGACAGACGAGTGTTATGGATGGTTGCCCCCATTCAGGGTTTGTTCAGTTACGACAGTTCCTCAATTCAAGGCAGCAGACAGCGAGCGAACTGTGTATTTGTGCTAGAGAGGTTCTATGGGGGCGTGCGTCTCGGCGGACTGTCATCTGGGCTGTGTTCACGAGAGGAGATGGCTGTTCTGTCTTTCCAAGCAGGTTTGCCGGGCCATTTTTGGTGAGATGGTTGTGCAGGAGAAGCATAGGAAGGTCTGTACAGTGCGAGCTTTGCTTATGTGTGTTTATGTTTACTGCATAGTTTGCTTGTTACAGTGTATATTTTCGTCTATGTAAGTGCTTAATACTGCAGTTAGTATGTTCAATAATCTATGATGCTTATCCTTATCCTTCTTACAATACATTTAAAAAGCGCTATTCTAGAAAAGGAATTTCGTTTTGTGTACATAGCCTTAGAGCCACACTCATACATTTCACAGGAGGTTAGGGGCTGTGTGCACATAGCCTGTCTTCTCTTGAGAGCCAGGTCTGCCTACGGCGGCCTTTCTCAATAGCAGGGTAATGCTCACTGAGTCTGTACATAGTCAAAGCTTTTCTTAAGTCTGGGTCAGTCGCGGTGGTCAGGTATTCTACCACAGTGCAGTCTCTGTTTAGGGCTAAATGGCATTCTAGTTTGCTCTGTTTTTTGTTGTTGTTAATTCTTTCCAATGTGTCAAGTAATTATATTTTTGTTTTCTCATGATTTGGTTGGGTGTAATTGTGTTGCTGTCCTGGGGCTCTGGGGATCTGTTTTTGAACAGAGCCCCAGGACCAGCTTGCCTAGGGAACTCTTCTCCAGGTTAATCTCTGTATGTGATGGCTTTGTTGTGGAAGGTTTGGGAATCACTTCCTTTTCGGTGGTTGTAGAATTTTGGATAATTAGCTGGTATCGGCCTAATTCTGCTCTGCATGCATTATTTGGAGTTTTACGTTATATACTGAGGATATTGGTGTTTGTCCCATTTTGTGAATTATTGGTTGGTGAGCAGACCGCAGACCTCACAACCATAAAGGGCAATGGGTTCTATAACTGATTCAAGTATTTTTAGATCGTTCACAGCTTTGTGGAAGTTTTCCTGTGGCGCTGATGTTTAGGCCGAGGTATGTATCGTTTTTTGTGTGCTCTAGGGCAACGGTGCCTAGATGGAATTTGTATTTGTGGACCTGGCAAATTGACCTTTTTTGGAACACCATTATTTTTGTCTTACTGAGATTTTGTGTGTGTGTGTGTGTGTGTGTGTGTGTCAGTGTGTCAGAAAGACAGGTTTTGGTGTTTGAATGCAGCAATGTGACTCATGGCTTTCTACAGTGCAGTGCGGAGGTGTGTGGAGAACTGAATTTTAAATGCCATCTGTGTGTGTGTGCGCATGGTGCACTGTGTGTGTCCAGAGCTGAGTGTGGGGGTGGGAGTTTGTGTAAAGGGTGGCACAGAGGGTGGGAGTTAGTTCCGTATTAAACCAGCTAAGTGGGGGAGGTAATGTGGAAAACTGAGCTTGCAATGAGATCTGCATGTTGGTACTCTGCTTCTTTATTAGATGCTGTGTGTATCTGGTTGTGCAGTGCCTATGTCTAATGACCTTTTCCCTGTCTCCCCCCCCCCCTCTCCGATGCAGAGACCAGAGACCCTGAGGTGTGTTGTCTGTCTGCATTTGTTGAAAATGAACAAGGGAGGGAGCAGCACAAATATCAGACAGCCAGGCACCATGCAGGGGGAACCCTCCCCTCATCCCTGAGTGCTGATATTTCAGGACTGGAGCCTGAGTGTGTCATATCAGATAGTGTCAGACTGCATCCAGAAGGGGGGATGATAAGAGCTTCCTGAAAGTAGCCTTTGAGAAACCCTGTGGAACATTTTCCTCTAATAGCCATTTTCAAGCAGTGTCAGGCAGGGTTGGTTATTGACCTTCTCAACGGTAGTTTCTTTAGACCAAACTCAGTGGTTTTAGCGAATAGCCAGAATGGAGTGGTCACTAGAGAGGGTGAGGGAGATGGTGGCTGGAGGGATGCAGTCTATGAGGGACTGTGAGTCCAGTGCCTTTGGCACAGCCATGTGCCTGCTGCTGCTCTTTGTGTGGTACTGTTACAGGGTAGGTCGTGAGCACAGCTCCTCTCCCCTGCGTGGGGGGTACAGCACTGAGCCCAGTCGAGTAGGAGGGGGTGGGGGGGCCTTGATCAGCACAGATGGGGATGGTAGGGCTAAAGGCAGGCCGGTGTCAGGGGTGGAGGAGCAGAACGGCTTTGCTTACTGCCAGTCCGCTGAGTCCTTTCGCTGCACCAACACAGGGGACGGTCTCAATCAGAAGCTGTACCACAGCCTGCAAGATTACGCCAAACGCTACACCTGGTCGGGCATGGGCAGGGTACACAAAGGGGTACGAGACCAGGGTCGCTACCTTACCAGCCGGCCCACCATCCAGAGGCCAGAGGTGTTCTTCCTCCCTGACCTGCCCTCAGCACCCTTCTTCTCCCGGGACGCACAGAAG
The DNA here is from genome assembly GCF_045791955.1 of Oncorhynchus clarkii lewisi. Lineage (NCBI taxonomy): Eukaryota > Metazoa > Chordata > Actinopteri > Salmoniformes > Salmonidae > Oncorhynchus > Oncorhynchus clarkii. Next base: position 13,636,391 of record NC_092176.1, on the reverse strand, counting down.
CACGACGTGGAGCTGCTGGAGAGGAGCTTCCCTGCTCTGCTGGCTGAGTTTGAGAGCATCTACCACTCCCCCCCAGCAAGGGCTGGCTCCTCCCTTCCTTTGGGCTGGAAGTCCAACAGCACCCCCCATGGTCAGTGGTGGACCTTCTACTTGTTGAACCAGGGCACTCCGCTGGCCCTCAATGCCAGGAGGTGCCCTCGGGCCTGGAGGGTGCTGGGTCAGCTGCGCACCTTTATCGCCAACAACGTGTTTGGAAACGCCTGCTTCTCTGTGCTAACCCCGGGAGCCCTGATCACTGAGCATTATGGCCCAACCAACGTCAGGCTGCGCTGCCACCTGGGTAAGAGGGGGAGGGAGCTGCCTGGAGGGCTAGAATACTGTTAAATATAGGGATTTCAAAGATGCACCTGGCTCCCTGTGTGTGTTCACCTGTGTCTCTGAAACTATTACAATGATAATAATGATGTTTACTATTATAGGGTTGATGTAAAGCTTTCTTTGCATGACAACATATACAGTTGACATTTTAGAATATATTCATACAGTATGTGTTTGTGTCATGTAATATTTTCCCTGGTTTCCTTGGTAATTACTGTATATAGACTGACTTGCTGCCTGTCTTCCGTAGGTCTTAGAGTGCCCTCTTCCTGTGAGCTGGTGGTTGGCGGGGAGCCACAGTGCTGGTCTGAGGGGAGCTGTCTTCTGTTTGATGACTCCTTCCTCCACAGGGCCTTCCATGAGGGTGAGAGGGAGACGGCTGTGTGTGTGGAGGGGTTGAAAGGGTTCACCTTTTTCTACCCGGGTTCTGTGTGTGTGTTTGTACTGTTGTAAGAAAGTGTTATTAAGCTGTTATAAAGGGTTGATTGGAGGAAGACATGAATCTGTGTTTTTTTCTATGTTCAGGTGGCCCAGAGGATGGCCCCAGGGTGGTCTTCATGGTGGACCTCTGGCACCCTAATGTGGCAGCTGCTGAGAGACAGGCTTTGGACTACATCTTCACCCCTGGGCGCTGAGAAGACAAGGAGTTTGTCGGGGGGGGGGTGAAGAGAAACAGAGCTACAGAGAGAAAAACAGAGGTAAAGGGCAACGGAGAGAATGTCTTTCAAAATTTGGTGAAAAAAGAGAGAGTTGGTGAAAAAAGTAGAGAAGAACAGTGTGAGTGGGGCGGGAGGGAGCATTTCTCTTGTCCCGTTCCCACACTCACTGTGTACATATTCTCTGTCTTGTTCGAATCTGCTTTCTCCCTGTAACTCTTAGCACCTGCTGACTTTGACCAAACAGCCATAATGTAAAATGTTATATTTGAATGTTTACAGCCCCAATCCTTATCTCTGTGATTATCCCTGCCCATGTGTGATACTTTACTGTGCTCTCCTTTAGAAATCAATACAGCTTTCACAAAAACATGGTTGGATAAGCACATAGAAACATTTTTTTAGAGATCAAATGATTTGCTTGAAACAGTCTGTGTTGTTGCTACACAGACGAAAGGCTTGTATTTGGTAAATGATCTAATTGATTAATGGTTGTAATATGGTTGTATTTGATATCTTTGTATTTCTGTAAATAGAGTTGGAGTACAAAACATATCAGAGGTTTTGAAATATAATTGTCTTACAATCAATAGTTAAGTTATTGTGTGGTCTTAATATACTGGTACTGTAATGTCATCTTCTCTTCTGAGCATTTGTCATTTTGATACATTCAGTTTTAGATATCTGAAATGTTTGGCTATTGTTCAGTGACATTTTATATAATGCTGTGATTTTTTTCAGCTGTATATCAAATTTATGGTGATATTCTACCCCAATAGATTCATATTTGTGGCATTTGTACTCATTTTGAACAGTATTTAATAAATGGCAAATTATCTGAATCAGCCTACTTCTGTCTTGAATTCAGAATCTCATTTGTGCATGGTAACACTGTTGTAACAGCTTGTGTATTCAGTGGGTATGTATGTCAATTCCCTTGGGTATGATGTTGTTCTGCAGTTTCATATTAGTGGCACCAGGGGGCGTAGGTGTGCCATATTTCAGTATGAGCAGATGGAGAGGAGGTAAATATGGATCAGCAACCTGCTGTTAGGGCAAATGCGTTACCTCCTGTGCCACAAAGGTTAGTTGTACAGTTGTAAAACTGAATGCCATCAACTGAAAAGTGTCTTCCCATTTAACCCAACCCCTCTGAATCAGAGAGGTGCGGGCGGCTGCCTTAATTGACATCCACGTCTTCGGCGCTTGGGGAACAGTGGGTTAACTGCCTAGCTCAGGGGCAGAACGACAGATAAAAACCTTTTAGCAAGCTATTCATTCTAAATCAGTTGTCCCTGTCCCTCCCCCTGCTTGGTGCCAGGCCCAACAGATGCAGCTTCAGGCTCAGCAGCCTTGTCTCCCCAGATAAAACCTTGTCATCTCAGGGATTTGATCCAGCAACCTTTCGGTTATTAGCCTAACGCTAATAATTTGAGTACCCTTTTGGCAAGATAATCGAATCAATTTTTGCATAGCAACATCAGTATTCATGAAAGTAGACAATTATTATGTACATTCATATTGGAGTTTTGACGTCTTGTTAAATCATTAGAGATGTACAGTAGAAATATACTGTGGAATTATGACCCAATCCATTTGAAGACATCATAGCTTACCACCAGTGGTGGAAAAAGTACCCAATTGTCCTACTTGAGTAAAAGTAAAGATACCTTAATAGAAAATGACTCAAGTAAAAGTCACCCAGTAAAATCCTACTTGAGTAAAAGTCTAAAAGTATTTGGTTTTAAATATACTTAAGTATCAAAAGTAAATGTAATTGCTAAAATATACTTAAGTATCTAAAATAAAAATATATAAATCATTTCAAATTCCTTCTATTAAGCAACCCAGACGGAACCATTTTCTTATTTTCTTATTTTTTTTGACATATAGCCAGGGGCATGCTCCAACACTGAGACATCATTTACAAGCGAAGCATGTGTTGAGGAGTGCCGGTGGAGCATCATGTCTCAGCTTCCTAAAGAAAAATCTGGCTTCCAAAAACCGAAAAGAAATACAGGAGAGAGAAAAGAAAGGGCGACAGTATGTCACCCAATGTTTAACAAAGGAAGGTGGGTTTAGTCCGTGAGAGGTGGAAATGATCCTGTTAGCTTAGTCCACCATGAAATAGGCTAATTTTGCTCCCCTAACATTAGTTACTTAATATCTTAATATCTTCTCAGAGAATTCAGTGTTTACATTTCACTCCTCTTTTAGTTGACATGACATTTTAATCAATGCAGGCAAACTTTTAGCAAGCTATTCATTCTAAATCAGTTGTCCCTGTCCCTCCCCCTGCTTGGTGCCAGGCCCAACAGATGCAGCTTCAGGCTCAGCAGCCTTGTCTCCCCATCCCCACCCCCCTGAACCAGCCCTACTCCCAACTGTAGAAGGAGGTGAGCAGCATTGTGTTGAATGACATGTCAGTTGGCATAATTTCAGGTACTGCAATGCATTGAGGACAAGAATGTGATTCTCCAGTCAGGAAAAAGCTCAGTTGACACAGAGGCAGCCAATATCAGAGCCTTAAAGGAAGAGATGCCCGGCTCTTAGAGATGGATGGGAGTCTCTCCTGTCTGAGGCAACACTGACAAATGGATGTTGCAACTCAATTTAGCAAGGAACACGGCCGCCAGAGGAAAAGGAAGAGATCCCATGATGAGACCTCTCAAGAGGAGACAGCTCAGGACAGTGCAGCAACGGTGTTTCAGAACAGTGTTTTTTAATGCTTTGGACAACATAAGTGACTTGGACATTAGGTTCCAGAACACTGCAATAATTGTAGAATCATTTTCTGCTGTTCTGAAAGTTGGGCAGATTAGTGAGGGTAAAGTCCCTTCTGTGTGCCAACCACTGATCATGAAGTATTCCAGAGATCTTACACCTGAGTTTCATCATGAAGTAAGACACCTGAACGCTGTATATTCTGCCACTTTCCCCCCTAACTTGTCCCCTCTTGGTCTCCTGAATGCAATTTGTAAGATGCAGCTGCAAAGCATTTTTGGAGAAGTGTGAGTTGCTTTACATATATTTTGCACACTGCCTGTGACTGTTTATGGTGGCGAGAGCTTTCAGTAAGCTAAAACAGATTTTAAAAAACTAATTGAGCTCCACTATGTCCCAGGACAGGCTTTGCAGTCTTGCCATGCTGTTAAATGGCATGGTTATGGATATTGGATCACTACACACATGATGCCCACAGGCTGAGAACAAGACTGAGAACAAGATATATCTCAAAATAATGGCTGGATTGCCATAAAATGTCTTGTGCACAATCAAGACCCCAAGTGGGTGGTGACCTCTTGACCTTTCCTCTAGCGCCACCATCAGGCCTTTTCATTTCCACTTTTACAGCTGCTTATTTTCTAGTTGGTATGTATACTTAGTTCAAAAATCTGCTGCTGATTTTATTATTTTGTTTTATGTTAATTTATTTTAATTGAAGAGGTTAATATATATTTAGTCCCATGGGATGTTGGCTATCATCAACAAGGCAACTCCTATGACTAATTGGGAATGGGACGCAAGCGTAGGATTGATCACCCTGTCGCTGGCCGCCTTTGGGGAGGGTGTATAGTGTGAAAGGCCGAAACACCCTAGGAACCAAAGGTACACTACTGACGATGCGCTGCCCAAATTTCACCAGTATCACTGTTCATTAACTCTTGGAAGTGCTTGCACAAAGGATAGTAACATCACATCCTGTGTTCTTGGAATCTGAATATCTGGACTTGTCTAGTGACTGCTGAGAAAGATCAGCTGACAACAGGGGAAAGTCCTTGTGGCGGCACGGAGAGACGGCTGACAGGAGGGAATAGACCCCACTGGGACAGTCATGGGGTAGCTTCCCATTTCTGTAGTTTCCCATGCTTCGCAGTATGTTGGAAACACCCGCTTTAGCTACAGAAAGTCAACATACGAGAATACCCCTAGAGTCTGCGAGAGCGGGGGCGGAAGATGACTCATCGGCTGACAACATGGTAACGACTGGACCGGAAACGACTACGAGTAATGAGAGCACAGCACAAGAGAACACCACAGCAACTGTCACAAGTTCTGCTGCAACAGCGGGCCACAAACAGATGCAGGTATGTGTCTGTGGTTGGAGGAAAGTTACATCACACCATGGGTTGAGGATCCACCAGGGGAAGAAGGGGTGTTTGGGTAAAGAGAGACAGAGGCCTCGCATTGATTACTTTCTGCGAAAGCGATCAAATCAGTCAAATGAAGCACAGCAACTGGACGCAAACCATAGTTTGCAGTGCATCAGTACCACTGTCATGGAGGACGTAAACTCAAGCACCGAAGTAGCAACTGAGGTGGAACCAACAACAGGAGTGGAACTCACCCAGCCTCCCAGACCTGCAGTCGAGAGGAGACTACCAGGGCACAGGCCGTATGTGAAGTGGCCTGGCGCCAGTGACAAGAAGTTGTGGGAAACAGTGAATACTGACCTTACCTTGACCCTCGAGAAACTTCGAGGCACAGTGGAGAAGAAGTTGGAGAGGATGGGGGACATTATCTATGAGTACGGGACAGAAAGATTTGGAGTGGAAGAGGCAAAAGGCGGGAGAAAGGTTCCAACCCCACCAGTTTCCAGGAGGCAACAAGAAATCAAGCGCCTCGTTCAAGAAAGGCGACAGTTTAAGAAACAGTGGAAGAAGGCCTCGGAAGTGGAAAAGGAGGGCATAGAGGCACTTCAGGCTGATATCAAAACCCGGTTGGCATCCCTCCGCAGAGCAGAGAACCTACGGAAACGCAGAAGGAAGAAAGAACAAACTAGAACTCGATTCTATAAAGATCCCTTCAAGTTCCTTAAAAGTCTCTTCACGAGGGAAAAAAGTGGAGCTCTAAAAACAACAAATAAAGACCTAGAGGAGCACCTGAGAACAACAAACTTTGACTCAAAGCAACATGAACATCTGGCCATCCCATCAGATATCCCACCCATTGAACCCCCGGAACATCATATTGAGACCAGCCCTCCGACATGGAAAGAGGTGGAAAACACAGTTCGACGGGCAAGAACAGCATCAGCCCCGGGGCCAAATGGAGTCCCGTACAAAGTGTATAAGAACGCACCAGACGTCCTGAGGTTCCTCTGGGGGCTTATGAGAACAGCTTGGAAAAATAAGATAATACCCCAAGTGTGGCGTAGGGCAGGCGGGGTCCTGATCCCTAAGGAGAAGGATGCAGTGAACATCAGCCAATTCCGCCCAATCTCCTTACTGAATGTCGAGGGTAAAATCTTCTTTAGGGTCATTGCCCAGAGGATGGCCGAGTACCTGCAAAGGAATGCGTACGTCGATACATCTGTACAGAAGGCAGGAATATCAGGGTTCTCTGGCTGCTTGGAACATTCCAGCATGATCTGGCACCAGATCCAAATGGCCAAGGTGGAAAAAAGGGACCTCCATGTAGTCTTTCTCGACCTCGCCAATGCATTTGGCTCTGTGCCCCATGAACTCCTGTGGTCTGCCTTCAGATTTTTCCACATACCGGACACCATCACAACCCTGGTGAAGTCCTACTTCCAGGATCTGCAGTTCTGCTTCACCACCTCAGAGTTCACCACCTCATGGCAGTGCCTGAATGTAGGTATAATGGCGGGATGTACCATTTCTCCATTGGCATTCATAATGGTAGTGACAGGTGACGCGACGTGAACAGAGTGCTATGATTTTCGTTACGTGTCTGCGCGCGTCCTGCATCAGCGCCACATAGCAATCAGGTGGTAAATGCAACTTTTAAGAACAGCTTTTGAAGGCAGCTATGGTTTTGTTGTTACCGTACGAAGGCAGACAATGTGAGAAAATACACAACCAAACGGCAATGAGTAGGTCTACTGCTGAAACGAGACTGGGAGCAAGACTCAATCATGAGTTCCTCTTTTCCCAAATCTAGGACGTCCTTGCTGAAATCTTCCTCGGTAAGGGGTAGATCGACATACTTCCCTGAACGCACGACAGGAACCGACCGAAGTCATCATCATCGTCCAGCTGCAATTCAAGTGAGCAGCAAAGTCGCAGAGGAGTCATTCTTGTCCGCAGAGTGCGACGTTAGTGCGCGGAGACCCCTGTGGCATCCTTCGCTACTCCGCAACGTTACCCAGAATAGGGAAACGACCCGAGCTAGTAAGAGCCAGCCCCACGCCTCCAACGGCCAGATACCCGCTGCCAACTTCCAGGATGACCCATCTGAGCAACATGGTTTGGGCCGAGGTGTGAGAAAACATTGCAAGTCATCCAAGCATCACCGACACCACCGGAAAACGACCCGGGATGACCCACCGCCTGCAAACCACCACAGCCACACTCAACCTACCCACTTGGACCTCAGAATACAGCCCCACTCTGATTGCAGAGATGACACCGCGCTATTTTTTGAGTCGAGGGACCATACAAGGCCAAGTTCGTCCACTAGCGGGAATGCCAGCATGCCTTCCCCTGCTTTCTCATCGCCTATCCCCGTGTCCAGCCGATCCTCTCACCGCTCCGGAAGGTCCAGTGCGGCATCCTTTGAATCCGACTTCAATTTGCGCCCAATTCTCAGCTCGGTTTTTGGGCAGGTAAGGCCCAATTAAAAGTATTTCTTAATAATGAAAAATAATGATTAACAATGAATCACTGATTTATAAGGATACGCTTCTTCAAATAGTTTGGTCATTATGATTAAACATATTACATTGTGGGCCTTACCACAATGCTATATTTCATCATCAAGGCCTATCTAGACCTGTAATCTATTCCTTAAGAGGAAGTAATAGGTCTACCTTTATCAGGGTATTGATCTCAGATAGAGGTAGTAGTCTGAATGTAATTGATAGTGCATGAAAACTAATATTTGAGGGTCACAATTAACATCTTGTAGCGGAATCTTACAGCTATTTAACATGCCTCACGAGCCTAGTAAATCAATTACATTAATAATGGCTGAGCTTGTCTGTGAAAGTGCAGAGGGCTTCAGTGAGTCCTCTTATCAGAGCTCCTCTGTCAGGGAACTGTGAATAGGAAACCATATCTTCATTGTAAGTTTCACATCAAGTCATCCAGAAAAGCAATGCACACATTTGGAGGGCACACATTAGCTATACATATCAGATTTTTCTGGCATTGTAATAAATTCACAGCTACACACATTGCTGTATAAAGCCATGTCTGGATTAATGGTTTCTCAGCATGGATGTACAATACATTCTGAAAGTATTCAGAACTTTTTCCACATTTTGTTATGTTACAGCCTTATTCTAAAATTGATTAAATCATTAAAAAAATTAAATACAATTTTTAAAATCGATCTACACACAATAGCCCATAATGACAAAGTGAATACAGGTTTTCAGAAAAATTTGCAAATGTATAAAATGTTTTAAAAAACAACTCTTATTTACATAAGTATTCAGACCCTTTACTATGAGACTCGAATTGAGCGAATTGAGGTGCATCCTGTTTCCATTGATCATCATTGAGATGTTTCTACAACTTGATTAGAGTGCACCTGTGGTAAATTCAATTGATTGGACATGATTTGTAAAGGCACACACCTGTCTATATGAGGTCCCACAGTTGACAGTGCATGTCAGAGCAAAAACCAAGCCATGATGTCGAAGGAATTGTCCATAGAGCTCAGAGACAGGATTGTGTCGAGGAACACATCTGGGGAATGGTACCTGCAGAATTGAAGGTACCCAAGAACACAGTGGCTTCCATTATTCTTAAATGGAAACGATTTGGAACCACCAAGACACTTCCTAGAGCTGGCCGCCCGGCCAAACTGAGCAATCAGGGGAGAAGGGCCTTGGTCCGGAAGGTGACCAAGAACCCAATGGTCACCCTGACCGGGCTCCAGAGTTCCTCTGTGGAGATGGAAGAAACTTCCAGAAGGACAATCATCTCTGCAGCACTCCACCAATCAGGCCTTTATGGCAGAGTGTCCAGATGGAAGCCACTCCTCAGTAAAAGGCACATGACAGCCTGCTTGAAGTTTGTCAAAGGGCACTTAGAGACTCTGACTATGAGAAACAAGATTATCTGGTTTGATGAAACCAAGATGTAACTCTTTGGCCTGAATGCCAAGCTTCACATCTGGAGGAAACCTGGCACCATCCCTACGATGAAGCATAGTGGTGGCAGCATCATGCTGTGTGGATGTTTTTCAGCGGCAGGGACTGGGAGACTAGTCAGGATTGAGGGAAAGATGAACAGAGCAGAGTACAGAGAGATCCTTGATGAAAACCTGCTCCAGAGCACTCAGGACCTCAGACTGGAGGCGAAGGTTCACCTTCCAACAGGACAACGACACTAAGCACACAACCAAGACAATGCGGGAGTGGTTTTGGGACAAGTCTCTGAATGTCCTTGAGTGACCCAGCCAGAGCCCGGACCTGAACCTGATCAAACATCTCTGGAGAGACTTGAAAATAGCTATGTAGAAATGCTCCCCATCCAACCTGGCAGAGCTTGAGAGGATCTGCAGAGAAGAATGTGAGAAACTCCCCAAATACAGGTGTGCCCAGCTTGTAGCATCATACCCAAGAAGACTCGAGGCTGTAAGCTCTGCCAAAGGTGCTTCAACAAAGTACTGAGTAAAGGGTCTGAATACTTAAGTAAATGTGATAATTTTTTGCAAAACATTTTAAAAAAACGGTTTGCTTTGTCTAATGAGGGGGAAAAAACAGTTTAATCAATTTTAGAATAAGGCTGTAACGTAACAAAATGTGGAAAAATTGAAGGGGTCTGAATACTTTCAGAATGCACTGTACAGTAGTTCACATGGGAATTAGAAAGTCAGAGACAGCGGAGAGAGAGAGAGAGCAGAATGGTTCTGAAGTGTTCATTTGTATTAGACTGAAATCAATTATATTTGCATATTCATATATACATTGATCAAAAAGCTATGATGATATCTGTTTTGTATTTTACTCTTTGAAGGTAGCCTAGTCACTTTGAAGTATCTCGTCAAGATTAAAGGATCTTAGATGTTCCACACATCACTGCACCCAGAGCAGGTGTTTTCCAAACATGTGTCAGATGTGTTTTATAGATATTGTAATTATTGCCCAGAAATAAATAGCCAATTATTATTATTCATACACAGAGCTTAAACTACATAGTGACATAAGCCTTCACTTAGTCGATGTACTAATGTTTAGATATGCCTGTCTAAAGAGCTTAAGGAAATGGTTTAGCAGGGTTGTTAAAGTGTCATAATGCATCAACTAATGTTGGTATGGCACCTACATTCAGGCATGATCATTACACTTTACACTGAGGCCACTCTGATAATGTATAGTATTCCTCAAAATAGAACATGCTGAGATCAGAAAACATTCCTACAGTGGGGAATGACTTGTGTCCCTGCTCCGTAAACATAATAATGTGCTTCTGCAGACTGGGGTCTTTAGTGTTCATAAAGTGGAAGTTGGTACTGGTCTCTTAATGGGAGTGTGCCATCATGGAGTGGGCTCTTGACTTGTATAGTAATGGGGTGTTGTGATATGCTATTTCTCATACTTTGGTTATCATTTCAATAAGTATCCTGCGGAATAGGTGCACTATAGTGAATTAGTTTCCTTTTTAATGTGTTTTTGCTGAGTGTTTGCATACTGAAGCTTTGGTGCTTCTAACAAGGAAGTCAGTGAGTCGGTATGACAACCCTCAGCTCAGCAGCCAATCTATGTTCTCTGTCATCTGGACTCCGAGTCAGTCAGGAAGTGTGTGCCAGTGAAACATAAGTGGAATATGAATCAGCTCTTTATGACACAGTAATTGAGAGGTAGTGATACACAGGGAGAAGCGTAACACATGGACTATCAGATCCCCAAATAGCAGGTGTTATTTGGACACAATGTTTCTGAGACAAATAAAGCAGACATCTCCTTCTACTTATTCACTTTAAAAAAATAACAGACCATTAGAGAATGTTCTAAAATGAATGCAAAGCTACAATGCTCTCCCTGTTTCCCTCCCTCTCTCTTCTTCTCCATCCATGGTTTTGTCTCCGTCTTCTGTGATGTTCTCTGTGAAATTACCTCCGTATATCTGTTAGGTCAGTGTGACCTAGTCATAGTCTACAGAGGGGAGGTGATGGGAGAGGGGAGGACATGGGAGGGGGAGAGGGGAGGAGAATGGAGGATAGATGGGGAAAATAGAGCCAGGTGACAGTTGAGCAGAAAAATGTATTAATCTCTGACCTGTACATTTACCATGAATTTAGAACAGGGGCATCATGCACCCCAAAATTCTGGATGAGAATGAGAATATTGCAGTATTAATTTTTTCATCTCACTTTCTATCTATGAACTAAATACACTTTCCTGCAACCTGCCTCACCCAATGTGGTACGGATCTGCTATTTTTATTCCTTATATCTGGAACCTCCATCAGGAGCTAGGCAGCTAACTAGCTCCTAGTCTTTGTTAGCCACGGCTAGCGGCCTTCACCTTTAGGTCGGACACCGCCAGCTTTAGCTTGGACAATACAGGCCTGTCTTTACAGCACGATATCAACACAGAGCATATCGGACTGCTTCTCTCTACCACATCACCAGTTTCCTGCCGCTCTGGATCATTAGACCGGATCATCGCAGCTAGCTAGCTGCTACCGAGTGGCTATTGTTAGCTAACGCCTCCCAATCAACACCTGTGACTGCTTTATGCCTCTCTCTAATGTCAATATGCCTTGTCTACTGGTGTCTCGGCTAGTTCTTATTGTTTTATTTCACTGTAGAGCCCTCAGTCCCGCTGACCTTGCCTTAGATAGCTCTTTTGTCCCACCCCCCACACATGTGGAGACCTCAACTGGCTTAACTGGTGCCACCAGAGATGAAATCTCTCGCATTGTCACTCAACGCCTAGGTTTACCTCCACTGTACTCACATCCTACCATACCCTTGTCTGTACATTATGCCCTGATTCTATTCTACCACGCCCATAAATCTGCTTCTTTTATTCTCTGTCCCCAATGCACTAGGCGACCAGTTCTTGTAGCCTTTAGCCGTACCCTTATCCTACTCCTCCTCTGTTCCTCTGGTAATGTAGAGGTTAACCCAGGCCCTGCAGCCCCCAGCACCACACCTATTCTCCAGGTGCTATCATTTGTTGACTTCTGTAACGGTAAAAACCTTGGTTTCATGCATGTTAACATCAGAAGCCTCCTCCCTAAGTTTGTTTTATTCACTGCTTTAGCACACTCCGCCAACCCTGATGTCCTAGCCGTGTCTGAATCCTGGCTTGGAAGGCCACCCAAAATTTGGAAATTTCACAGCAACTTGCCCAAGCCTCCCCTGCTTCTCCTTCACCCAAATCCAGATAGCCGATGTTCTGACGGAGCTGCAAAATCTGGACCCCTACAAATCAGCCGGGCTAGACAATCTGGACCCTCTCTCTCTCTAAAATGATCTGCAGCAATTGTTGCAACCCCTATTACCAACCTCTCTTTCGTTTTGTCTGAGATGCCTAAAGATTGGAAAGCTGCCGCAGTCATCCCCCTCTTCAAAGGGGGAGACACTCTAGACCCAATCTGTTAAAGACCTATATCCATTCTGCCCTGCCTTTCTAAAGTCTTCGAAAGCCAAGTTAACAAACAGATCACTGACCATTTTGAATCCCACCATACCTTCTCCGCTGTTTTCCGAGCTGGTCATGGGTGCACCTCAGCCATGCTCAAGGTTCTAAATGATATCATAACCGCCATCGATAAAAGACAGTACTGTGCAGCCGTCTTCATCGACCTGGCCAAAGCTTTCGACTCTGTCAATCACTGCATTCTTATCGGCAGACTCAACAGCCTTGGTTTCTCAAATAACTGCCTCGCCTGGTTCACCAACTACTTCTCAGGTATAGTTCAGTGTGTCAAATCGGAGGGCCTGTTGTCCGGACCTCTGGCAGTCTCTATGGGAGTGCCACAGGGTTAAATTCTCAGGCTGACTCTTTTCTCTGTATATATCAATGATGTCGCTCTTGTTGCTGGTGATTCTCTGATCCACCTCTACACAGACGACACCATTCTGTATACTTCTGGCCCGTCTTTGGACACTGTATTAACAAACCTCCAGACAAGCTTCAATGCCATACAAACACTCCTTCCGTGGCATCCAACTGCTCTTAAATGCTAGTTAAACTAAATGCATGCTCTTCGACCGATCGCTGCCCGCCTAGCATCACTACTCTGGACGGTTCTGACTTAGGTATTTGTAGTTGTCTGCGTATTCTAGGTATCTGGTTAGACTGTAAACTCTCCTTCCAGGCTCACATTAAGCATCTCCAATCCAAAATTCAATCTAGAATCGGCTGCCTATTTCACAACAAAGCCTCCTTCACTCATGCTGCTAAACATACCTTCGTAAAACTGACTATCCTACCGATCCTAGACTTCGGCGATGTCATTTACAAAATAGCCTCCAATACTCAGCAAATTAGATGTAGTCTATCACACTGCCATCCGCTTTGTCACCAAAGCCCCATATACTACCCACCACTGCGACCTGTATGCTCTCGTTGGCTGGCCCTCACTTCATATTCGTCACCAAACCCACTGGCTCCAGGTCATCTATAAGTCTTTGCTAGGTAAAGCCCTGCCTTATCTCAGCTCACTGGTCACTATGGCAACACCCACCCGTAGCACGTGCTCCAGCAGGTGTATTTCACTGGTCATCCCCAAAGCCAACTCCTCTTTTGGCCACCTTTCCTTCCAGTTCTCTGCTGCCAATGACTGGAACGAATTGCAAAAAATCACTGAAGCTGGAGACTTAATCTCCCTCACTAACTTTAAGCATCAGCTGTCAGAGCAGCTTACCGATCACTGTACTTGTACACAGCCCATCTGTAAATAGCCCACCCAACTACCTCATCCCCATATTGTTATTTATTTTTGCTCTTTTGCACCCCAGTATCTCTACTTGCACATCTATCACTCCAGTGTTAATGCTAAATTGTAATTATTTCACCACTATGGCCTATTTACTGCTTTACCTCCCTAAGCTTACTACATTTGCACACACTGTATCTAGATTTTTCTACTGTGTTATTGACTGTATGTTTGTTTATCCCATGTGTAACTCTGTTGTTTTTGTCACACTGCTTTGATTTATCTTGCCCAGGTCACAGTTGTAAATGCGAACTTGTTCTCAACTGGCCTACCTGGTTAAATAAAGGTGAAATAAAAACATTTAAAAAATGGATAGCCTGAAATTGCATCTTGGTAGCTAGTCATGAGATTGGGAACCTATCTGGTCTAGCTAAAGCCATCGTCATAACATTCCTAGGTGGCTAGTAGTATTACAGAGAAACAACAACAAAAATATACAGTACCAGTAGAAAGTTTGGACACAGCTACTCATTCCAGGGTTTTTCTTTATTTTTACTATTTTCTACATTGTAGAAATTACATTTGATAAAAGGTAGCAGCACAAGCTAAGGACTGATAATATTACAATATGACTGAGATGCAGCATGACATAATTAACAGGTCAAAGGCAGGGCCCTAAGCACATTGAACAGGTCATTCATACAGTGGGGCAAAAAAGTATTTAGTCAGCCACCAATTGTGCAAGTTCTCCCACTTAAAAAGATGAGGCCTGTAATTTTCATCATAGGTACACTTCAACTATGACAGACAAAATGAGAGAAAAAAATTCCAGAAAATCACATTGTAGGATTTTTAATGAATTTATTTGCAAATTATGGTGGAAAATACGTATTCAAGCAGACCACCATAGTTCCTGTGCCCAAGAACACCAAGGTGACCTGCCTAATTGTCTACTGACCAATAGTACTCACGTCTGTAGTCATGAAGTGATTTGAAAGGCTGGTCATGGCTCACATCAACACTATCATCCCAGAAACCCTAGACCCAGTCCAATTCACATACCGCCCCAACAGATCCACAGATGGCGCAATCTCTATTGCACTCCACACTGCCCTTTCCCATCTGGACAAAAGGAACACCTACATGAGAATGCTGTTCATTGACTACAGCTCAACAACATATTGCCCTCAAAGGGACCCGTGGACTAAAAACCTCCCTCTGCAACTGGATCCTGGACTTCCAGACGGACCATCCCCAGTTGGTAAGGGTAAGCAACAACACATCTACCATGGGGGCCCCTCGGGTGCATGCTTAGTCCCCCCCTGTACTCCCTGTTCACCCACGACTGCGTGGCCATCATTAAGTTTGCCGACTACAAAACGGTGGTAGGCCTGATCACCGACAGCCTATAGGGAGGAGGTCAGAGACCTGGCAGTGTGGTTCCAAGACAACAACCTCTCCCTTAACGTGAGCAAGACAAAGGAGATGATTGTGGACTACAGGAAAAAGAGGGCCAAGCATGCCCCCATTTACATCGATGGAGCTATAGTGGAGCGGGTTGAGCGCTTCAAGTTCCACCAACAAACTATCATAATCCAAACACACCAAGACAGTCGTGAAGAGGGCACGACAATGCCTATAGTGCATTTGTAAAGTATTCAGACCCCTTGACTTTTTCCACATTTCCCTCATCAATCTACACACAATACCCCATAATGACAATGCAAAAACTGAAATATCACATTCACATAAGTATTCAGACTAGAGGTCGACCAATTAATCGGAATGGTCGATTTAATTAGGGCCAATTTCAGGTTTTCATAACAATCGGAAATCGGTCTTTTTGGGCGTCGATTTGACGATTTAAAAAAATAATAATAATAAAAATAAAATAAAAAGATTACACCTTTATTTAATCTTTATTTAACTAGGCAAGTCAGTTAACACATTCTTATTTTCAATGACGACCTAGGAACGGTGGGTTAACTGCCTTGTTCAGGGGCAGAAAGACAGATTTTCACCTTGTCAGCTCGTCAACCTTTTCAAAGGTTAATGAAATACAAATGGTATAGAGGGAAATAGTCCTATAATAACTACAACCTAAAACTTCTTACCTGGGAATATTGAAGACTCATGTTAAAAGGAACCACCAGCTTTCATATGTTCTCGTGTTCTGAGCAAGGAACTGAAACGTTAGCTTTCTTACATAGCACATATTGCACTTTTACGTTCTTCTCCAACACTTTGTTTTTGCATTATTTAAACCAAATTTAACGTTTCATTATCTACTTGAGGCTAAATTGATTTTATTGATGTATTAAATTAAGTTAAAATAAGTGTTAATTCAGTATTGTTGTAATTGTCATTATTACAAAAAATGTGTTTTTATTAATAATCGGTATCGGCTTTTTTGGTCCTCCAATAATCGGTATCAGCGTTGAAAAATCATAATCGGTCGACCTCTAACTCAGACCCTTTACTCAGTGCTTTGTTGAAGCACCTTTGGCAGCGATTACAGCCTCGCGTCTTCTTGGGTATGACGCTAAAAGCTTGGCACACCTGTATTTGGGAAGTTTCTCCCATTCTTCTCTGCAGATCCTCTCAAACTTTGTCAGGTTGGATGGGGAGTGTCGCTGCACAGCTATTTTCAGGTCTCCAGAGATGTTCGATCGGGTTCAGGTCCGGGCTCTGGCTGGGACACTAAAGGACATTCAGAAACACGTCCCAAAGCCACTCCTGCATTGTCTTGGCTGTGTGCTAAGGGTTGTTGTTCTGTTGGAAGGTGAACTTTCGCCACAGTCCTGCTCTCTGGAGCAGGTTTGCACCATTCATCTTTCCTTTGATCCTGACTAGTCTCCCAGTCACTGCCGCTGAAAAACATCCCTACAGCATGATGCTGCCACCACCATGCTACACTATAGGGTGATGAGCGGTGCCTGGTTTCCTCCAGACATGACGCTTGGCATTCATGCCAAAGAGTTCAATCTTGTTTTCATCAGACCAGAGAATCTTGTTTCTCATAGTCTGAGAGGCCTTTAGGTGCCTTTTGGCAGACTGTCATGTGCCTTACTGAGGAGTGGCTTCCGTTTGGCCACTCTACCATAAAGGCCTGATTGGTGGAGTGCTGCAGAGATGGTTGTCCTTCTTGAAGGTTCTCCCATGTCCACGGAGGAGCTCTGTTAGAGTGACCATTGGGTTCTTGGTCACCTCCCCTGTCTAAGGCCCTTCTCCCCCGCTTGCTCAGTTTGGCCGGGCAGCCAGCTCTAGGATGAGTCTTGGTGGTTCCAAACTTCTTCCATTTAAGAATGATGGGTGCCACTGTGTTCTTGGGGACCTCCAATGCTGCAGAAATGTTTTGGTAACCTTCCGAAACAGAAAATAATCACAACTCAAGGGTGAAAAACAGGCTGCCTAAGTATGGTTCTCAATCAGGGACAACGATTGACAGCTGCCTCTGATTGAGAACCAGACCAGGCCAAACACAGAAATACCAAATCATAGAAAAAAGAACAGACTGCCCACCCAACTGACGCCCTGACCATACTAAAACAAAGACATCACAAAGGAACTAAGGCCAGAACGTGACACACAGCTTCTACCCCCAAGCCATAAGACTGCTGAACAGTTAATCAAATGGCTACGCAGGCTATTTGCATTGCCCCCCCCCCCCCGTTTTACGCTGCTGCTACTCGCTGTTTATTACCTATGCGTAGTCACTTTACCCCTACCAGTACCCCCTGTATATAGCCTCGTGATTATTTAAATGTGCTACTTTTTTTACTTTAATATTTTGCATTTTCTTCTTTTCTTTGCATTGTTTGTTAAGGGCTTGTAAGTAAGCATTTCATGGTAAGGTTGTATTTGGTGCATATGACAAATCAAATTTAATTTGATGTGTGGCATGTGTGGGTACGAATATGCTGGTGAGACAATAAACATGGCCTTACCTGAGGCTACATACGCCATGTTCAACACACTTTGTTTTACATTTTATGTTTGTTGTGAATGATGTCAAAGGAAACACCTGCGGTCTGTGTGATTTAGGTTATTGGCGAAGACTTAGTTGTGGCTCCTGATGGCTGCTTGATGTTTAGCCAACAGTATCTCTTCGGGCCTCTCTGTTTTCTGTGTGAGTGGTTCCGGTCAGACAGTTCTTTGGGCCTGACGTCAGAGTTGATGCTGTGTTTACACTTCTCTCTGCTTCTGCAGGTTAGCCCTTAAGGGTTCTGGGATATGTCTCTCTCCCTCTCTGTCCTCTGTATCCTTTAAAGGTTGCTTTCAT
This sequence comes from Oncorhynchus clarkii lewisi, assembly GCF_045791955.1. NCBI lineage: Eukaryota > Metazoa > Chordata > Actinopteri > Salmoniformes > Salmonidae > Oncorhynchus > Oncorhynchus clarkii. The sequence continues at coordinate 13,618,269 of NC_092176.1, read as the reverse complement.
TGCAAGCCAGACCTGACAAAAGAACACAGCTACATTCTTTTGCAGAATGAAAGACAGGCGTTTCCCGGCTGTGCTGTGTGTCTGATGACGCAGGGAGCAGTCTGAATGGGTGTCATTAGATGTTTGAAAACATTCCAGTGACTTCATTCTTTACTATATTGCTATTGACTTGAGTTGCACCAGAATAAATTATCATGGAGCAGACCGCTGATTTACCTTTCAAAGTCACTTTGTTCCTGGCATAATAGTGTAAGAATATAATAGGAACAACTTTTGTTATTATCACTAAATGACTTATTCATGATGTTGATTTTTATTAATGTTTTATTTTATTTCCAATTCTGATTACACTGAGACTGTCTTCTTTGCCTTAATAGGACAGAAAGTTGAGGCCAGAGGAGATTGATGGTAAGTGTTTTTTCATGTACATTCCTGTGCTTGTCTCTCTGTAGTTGTCGCTGGTAGTGGCAGTAGTACAGTCGTGTTCAGATCACTCCAGAGTAATCTTCCTCTGTATTCTCTCTGCAGAGTTGCGGGATGCTTTTAAGGAGTTTGATAAGAACAAAGACGGTTTCATCAGCTGTAAAGACCTGGGAAACTGTATGAGATCCATAGGATACATGCCTACTGAAATGGAATTGATAGAACTGAGCCAACAGATCAACATGAATTGTAAGAGTGTGAAAGTATGTGGACACTTGCTCGTCGAACATCTCATTCCAACATCATTGGCATTAATATGGAGTTGGTACCCCCTTTGCTGCGATAACAGCTTCTGGGAAGGCTTTCCACTAGATGTTGAAACATTGCTGCAGGGACTTGCTTCCATTCAGCCACGAGCATTAGTGGGGACGGGCCTTCCAATTCATCCCAAAGGTGTTTGATGGTGTTGAGGTCAGGGCTCTGTGCAGGCCAGTCAAGTTCTTCCACACCGATCTTGACAAACCACTTATGTATGGACCTCGCTTTGCTGAATGCTGAAACAGGAAAGGGCCTTCCCCAAACTGTTGCCACAAAGTTGGAAGCACAGAATCATCTAAAATGTCATTGTATGCTGTAGTGTTAAGATTTCCCTTCACTGGAACTAAGGGGCCAAGCTCGAACAATGAAAAACAGACCGAGACCCTTATTCCTTCTCCACCAAACTTTACAGTTGGCACTATGCATTGGGGCATGTAGCGTTCTCCTGGCGTCCGCCAAACACAGATTCATCCGTACTGCCAGATGGTGAAGCGGGATTCATCACTCCAGAGAACGCATTTCCACTGCTCAAGTGTCCAATGGCGACAAACTTTACACCACTCCAACCGACGCTTGGTGATCTTAGGCTTGTGTGTGGCTGCTCGGCCATGGAAACCCATTTCATGAAGCTCCAGATGAACAGTTCTTGTGCTGACGTTGCTTCCAGAGGCAGTTTGGAACATGGTAGTGAGTGTTGCAACCGAGGACAGGCGATTTCTACGTGCTTCAGCACTCAGCGGCTGAGCCGTTGTTGCTCCTAGACGTTTTCACTTCATAATAACAGCACTTACAGTTGACCGGGGCAGCTCTAGCAGGATAGAAATTTGACAAACTGACTTAATGGAAAGGTGGCATCCTATGACGGTGCCACTTTGAAAGTCACTGAGCTCTTCAGTAAGGCCATTCTACTGCCAATGTTTATCTATGGAGATTGCATGGCTGTGTGCTTGATTTTATACACCTGTCAGCAACCGGTGTGGCTGAAATAGCCAAATCCACTCATTTGAAGGGGTGTCCACATACTCTTGTATATACAGTGCCTTGCGAAAGTATTCGGCCCGCTTGAACTTTGCGACCTTTTGCCACATTTCAGGCTTCAAACATAAAGATATAAAACTGTATTTTTTTGATGAGCTGAAAGTTTAGAGGGACGTCCAGGTCTTGGTAGATTTGCAGTGGTCTGATACTCCTTCCATTTCAATATTATCGCTTGAACAGTGCTCCTTGGGATGTTTAAAGCTTGGGAAATATGTTTGTATCCAAATCCGTCTTTAAACTTCTTCGGACCTGCCTGGTGTGTTTCTTGTTCTTCATGATGCTCTCTGCGCTTTTAACGGACCTCTGAGACTATCACAGTGCAGGTGCATTTATACGGAGACTTGATTACACACAGGTGGATTGTATTTATCATCATTAGTCATTTAGGTCAACATTGGATCATTCAGAGATCCTCACTGAACTTCTGGAGAGAGTTTGCTGCACTGAAAGTAAAGGGGCTGAATAATTTTGCACGCCCAATTTTTCAGTTTTTGATTTGTTAAAAAAGTTTGAAATATCCAATAAATGTCGTTCCACTTTTGTTGATTCTTCACAAAAAAATACAGTTTTATATCTTTATGTTTGAAGCCTGAAATGTGGCAAAAGGTCGCAAAGTTCAAGGGGGCCGAATACTTTCGCAAGGCACTGTAAGAGATGCCTTCAAAGAGGTGAGAAACCGGATTGGCAGAGAGAGAGAGGGAGGAGAGGATGATACGGAGAAAAGTAGTTATGTTGTGTCTCTCTCTAATATTTCAGGCTTTGGATTATGAATGTGATCGTTTGTTTTTCCTCTTGAAGTTTGACACCAACGGTGATGGAGCGATAAGCACATCTGAGCTGAGAGAAGCCATGAGGACGTTGCTGGGACAACAGGTGAGGTTACAGAATCAAGTCTGTCAGAGTAGCTTAATCAATGTATGCATCACTACTAAAAACGGTTTGTTTTTGCACAGACTTGTTCCTCCTATGTTACTGGACTGTAGGTTGGCCACAGGGACATAGAGGATATCCTGAGGGACATTGACTTGAATGGTGATGGGCATGTTGACTTTGAAGGTAAGCTGATGCAGATCTTGTTTATCTATACCAGCATAATAATACAATCACAGATAATATTGTAATAGCTAGAGACTTTGCTACTTATGCTGTATGCAAGGTAGTCTCTATCTGCTGGGACAGGAGTGCTTCATGAATGCTTGATGTCGACTGGTCTTCCTTACTCTTCGCTCTCATTGTATTTCCTTCCTTTTATCCACTTTCTGGCAAAGCTTCAAATAGCTTTGATATTTGCAAACTGTGTTTCAACCATGTAAGGAAAGTGTGGTCTCCTCCATCATAAACAACTATGGGTCAAATCACTGTAAGTCAAATATAGACATATGATACTGTCAACTCCCACACAGAGCAAAAATATGCATATTTTACCACACACACACTGTCTGAACTTCTAATCTTTGACAGATCTTATCCTCTCTTTTCACAGAGTTTGTACGAATGATGTTCCGCTGAGAGGAGGAGTGGACAACATGGCTTCAAGTTATTTATGCTGATAGTGAACCTCTGCTTTTCTCATTCGATGATGAAAAAGTGGCAGAGGAAATATTAGGACCTCTGAGAAATGTTTTCCTGAGGGAAACTGGAATTAAAGCCCTTTACATCTAAGGGGAAACGGATGAACACTGTTCTCCCCAAAATAGTGTTCTTCTCTAAAAGCCCCACAGTCCAACAGAGGCAAATTCTACTGTAGTTTACAGACTGACTTGCTTATGGTTTCCTGCACTTTTAACCCTCCACAAACTGTATACACTTGTGTGTAGCCTGCTATTTAGGCAAGTTTTGTTTCTCGACCGTTAAAGGGCAATCCGCCATTGAAACAATAACGCTTGTGTTTTGGTAAAAGGCTAAGGAATAAGCCTGGAGAAATGGAACCACTTTGAAACTCATGAACAGCTCAAGGACTGACCATCCATGATATTATATAACAACATTCTAGTTTTAACCATGTCTGAGGCAATACCGTGTTTGTTTACGTTGAACTTGTTTATAAACATTTGCGTAAAACATGCTGATATTTTGGGTTCTGAGGAGGTACGACAGTTGAACCATCCATGCTCATGAGGCGTCTGTTATATTCTTCAAGAATCAATGGGTATACAGTATATCATTAATTAATTATGAGTCCAAAAACTGATGTAGCAACTGTAGATTTCCCCTTTAAATGTCAATATTACTTCTGACTACTGGTAAATTCTTCAAGTTTGGGTAATAAATCAAATCAAATCAAATCAAATCAAATTTTTTATTTGTCACATACACATGGTTAGCAGATGTTAATGCGAGTGTAGCGAAATGCTTGTGCTTCTAGTTCCGACAATGCAGTAATAACGAGTAATCTAACTAACAATTCCAAAACTACTGTCTTGTACACAGTGTAAGGGGATAAAGAATATGTACATAAGGATATATGAATGAGTGATGGTACAGAGCAGCATAGGCAAGATACAGTAGATGGTATCGGGTACAGTATGTACAAATGAGATGAGTATGTAAACAAAGTGGCATAGTATAGTATAAAGTGGCTAGTGATACATGTATTACATAAGGATACCGTCGATGATATAGAGTACAGTATATACGTATGCGTATGAGATGAATAATGTAGGGTAAGTAACATTTATATAAGGTAGCATTGTTTAAAGTGGCTAGTGATATATTTACATCATTTCCCATCAATTCCCATTATTAAAGTGGCTGGAGTTGAGTCAGTGTCAGTGTGTTGGCAGCAGCCACTCAGTGTTAGTGGTGGCTGTTTAACAGTCTGATGGCCTTGAGATAGAAGCTGTTTTTCAGTCTCTCGGTCCCAGCTTTGATGCACCTGTACTGACCTCGCCTTCTGGATGATAGCGGGGTGAACAGGCAGTGGCTCGGGTGGTTGATGTCCTTGATGATCTTTATGGCCTTCCTGTGACATCGGGTGGTGTAGGTGTCCTGGAGGGCAGGTAGTTTGCCCCCGGTGATGCGTTGTGCAGACCTCACAATAGAGTGAGAAAAGCAGAGAGTGTCATTTGTGTGACTGATCACAAATGGGTTTGTATGTATGTATGTGTTATATCTAATGACCAAGAACTCCAGCACGTTACCTGTGAGAACAGAATAATGCATCGTTTTGAGTGTTTATGTCCCACAGATGTGTGTGTTTGTGCACCTATTTTTACTGTCCTTGTACCCACCATCTCGAGGCTTATAAATGATTTGTTTTATACTGCTTAGTTTGGATATCCTATCTGTGTGACCCTGGGTCTGAACGAAAGAGCTCAGAAAGCAGCAGCAATTTTACACTTTCATTCATTTAATTAACTGGTCCCTGATACTGTATGATCTTTTAAGTTGTGATCACTGTGTTTACCCAGTACCATAAAAGCACCGGATCCTGTCTGTAATGTGATGGGACGGACAAGCAAGTGCTAAGAGGACCTCCGTGAACAAGCCAACCCCAGATCTGGAAAATAGTAGCTTTTCTTCACATTTATGGGCAGTGCACTCAAAACATGATGGTTTTGTGTACAGTAGCTTGTCTGTCTGTCTGTTTGTTTCCTGTATGTTAGTCATAGTTTGTCCTTTTGCTGTTGTTATGCATGCCAAAAAGACAAACATACTTGTAATTACAGTATATTGAATACATTATCTAATGTATATAGTAGGCTACAGAGTACTAAATATACATGTATTTTTTTCAGTTATACAATATGTCCCAGGACTATGTTGTAAACCCAGGAAATAAAAGATATTACAAGACGAACGTAATAAGCCTAGCCTATACTAGGAAACTGTGAAGGAAAGAAGTGTCTCACAAGGACATTTGGACTGACACATCAAACCTTCTTTTTTAAATTGCATAATGTACAAACTATACAGAGCAATAAACCTAAGTCTAGGCACAATAAATATACACTGAACAAAATATAAATGCACCATGTAAAGTGTTGGTCCAATGTTTCATGAGCTGAAATAAAAGATCACAGAAATGTTACAGAAGCACAAAAAGCTTATTTCTCGCAAACGTTGTGCACAAATTTGTTTACATCCATGTTAGTTGATCATTTCACCTTTGTCAAGATAATCCATCCATATGACAAGTGTGGCATATCAAGAAGCTGATTAAACAGCATTACACAGGTCCACCTTGTGCTGGGGACAATAAAAGGACACTCTAAAATGTGTGGTTTTGTCACAACACAATGCCACAGATGTTTTGAGGGAGTGTGCAATTGGCATGCTGACTGAAAGAATGTCTACCAGAGCTGTTGCCAGAGAATTTAATGTTAATTTCTCTACCATAAGCAACGTTGTTTTAAAGAATTTGGCAGTACATCCAACTGGCCTCCCAACCGCAGACCACATGTAACTACGCCAGCCCAGGACCACCACATCTGGCTTCTTCATCTGTGGGATCGTCTGAGACCAGCCACCCAGACAGCTGAGGAAACTGTGGGCTTTCACAATCAAATAATTTCTGCACAAACCTTCGATGTCCACTGGCACACTGGAAAGGTGTGCTCTTCACGGCTTAATCCCAGTTTCAACTGTACTGGGCAGATGTCAACGCTGTGTCATGCCATTCATCCGCCGTCATCACCTCATGTTTCAGGATGATAATACACTCCTCCCGAGTGGCACAGTGGTCTAAAGCACTGCATCGCAGTGCTATCTGTGCCACCAGAGATTCTGGGTTTGAGCCCAGGCTCTGTCGCAGCAGGCCACGACTGGGAGGCCCATGGGGCGCACAATTGGCTCAGCGTCGTCCGGGTTGGGGAAGATTCCTGACGGTTTGGCCGGCAGGGATATCCTTGTCTCATCGCGCACTAGCGACTCCTGTGGCGGGCCGGGTGCAGTGCACGCTGACCAGGTCGCCAGGTGTACAGTGTTTCCTCCGACACATTGGTGCGGCTGGCTTCCGGGTAGGATGTGCATTGTGTCAAGAAGCAGTGCGGCTTGGTTGGATTGTGTTTCGGAGGACGCATGGCTCTCAACCTTCGCCTCTCCTGAGTCCGTACAGGAGTTGCAGCAATGAGACAAGACTGTAACTACTACCAATTGGATGCCACGAAATTGGGGAGGAAAAAAAGGGGTAAAATATTTTTTTTAATAAAAAAAAGATAGTACACTGCTCCATGTTGCAAAGATCAGTAAACAAGTCGTCCCTGGAAGCTGAAAATGTCCCTGTTCTTCCATGGCCTGCATAATCACCAGACATGTAACACATTGAGCATGTTTGGGATGCTCTGGATCAAAGTGTACGGCAGCATGTTCCAGTTCGCGCCAATATCCAGCAACTTTGCACAGCCATAGATGATTGGGACAACATTCCCACAAGCCACAATCAACATCCTGATCAACTCTCTGCGAAGGACATGTCACTCTGCATGAAGCAAATGGTGGTCACACTAGATACAAACTGGTTTCCTGATCCACGCCCCAACCTTTTTTTAAAGGTATCTGTGACCAACAGATGCATATCTGTATTCCCAGTCATGTGAAATCCAAAGATTAGGGCCTAATGAATTTATTTAAATTGACTTGAAAGAGAGCAACCCAGCTCTACGAATTTTACTGGATTGTGACACCGCCCCTGGTTAGAGGGGAATAAAGCAGCCCAAAGACAGGAACCCACACAGGAACTTTATTCATACACAGGAGAAGATGAACATAAAGATGCACATGGAGATGAAAGGTGGGAGAGGGAGTGGAATGGTAGTGTTTTTTGGGTATGACGCTACAAGCTTGGCACACCTGTATTTGGGGCATTTCTCTTATTCGTCTCTGCAGATCCTCTCAAGCTCTGTCAGGTTTGATGGGGAGCGTTTCTGAACAGCTTTTTTCAGGTCTCTTCAGAAATGTTCGATCAGGTTCAGGTCCGAGCTCTGGCTGGGCCACTCAAAGACATTCAAACACTTGTCCCGAAGCCACTCCTGCATTGTCTTGGCTGTGTGCTTAGGGTCGTTGTCCTGTTGGAAGGTGAACCTTCACCACAGTCTGAGGTACTGAACGTCCTGGAACAGGTTTTCATCAAGGATCTCTCAGTACTTTGCCTCGATCCTGACTAGTCTCCCAGTCCCTTCTGCTGAAAAATATCTCCACAGCATGATGATGACACCATGCTTCACAGTAGGGATAGTGCCAGGTTTCCTCCAGATGTGACACTTGGCATTGAGGCCAAAGAGTTCAATCTTGGTTTCATCAGACCAGAGAATCTTGTTTCTCATGGTCTGAGAGTCTTTAGATGCCTTTTGGCAAACTCCAAGCGGGCTGTCATGTGTCTTTTACTGAGGAGTGGCCACTCTACCATAAAGGCCTGATTGGCAGAGTGCTGCAGAGATGGTTGTCCTTCTGGAAGGTTCTCCCATCTCCATAGATCCATAGAGGAACTCTAGAGCTCTATCAGAGTGACCATCGGGTTCTTGGTCACCTCCCTGACCAAGGCCCTTCTCCCCCAATTGCTCAGTTTGGCCGGGCGGCCAGCTCTAGGAAGAATCTTGGTGGTTCCAAACTTCTTCAATTTAAGAATGATGGAGATCACTGTGTTCTTGGGGACCTTCAATGCTGCAGAAATGTTTTGGTATCCTTCCTCAGATATGTGCCTCGACACAATCCTGTCTCTGAGCTCTACGGACAAATCCTTCAACCTCATGGCTTGGTTTTTGCTCTGACTTGCACTGTCTACTTATATAGACAGATGTGTGCCTTTCCAAATCATTTCTAATGTGGACTCCAATTAAGTTCTAGAAATATCTCAAGGATGTACTGTACTCGATACCATCTACTGCATCTTGCCTATGCCGCTCTGTACCATCACTCATTCATATATCTTTATGTACATATTCTTTATCCCTTTACACTTGTGTGTATAAAGTAGTAGTTTTGGAATTGTTAGGTTAGATTACTCGTTGGTTACTACTGCATTGTCAGAACTAGAAGCACAAGCATTTCGCTACACTCGCATTAACATCTGCTAACCATGTGTATGTGACAAATACATTTGATTTGATTTGGTAACAGGGTGCACCTGAGCTCATTTTCGAATCTCATAGCTTATGTAAATAACATATTTCTGTTGGTGGTATTTACACATTTGCTACATTTTCTAAAAACCTGTTTTGCTTTGTCATTATGAGATATTGTGTGTAGATTAATGAGAATTTTTATGTATTTAATCAATTTTAGAATAAGGCTGTAACGTAACAAAATGGGTCTGAATACTTTCCAAAGGCACTGTAGCAGTAAAGACTGTATATATTGCATATGCCACCTCCAGAGTTTTACACAGCACGGTAAACTCAAGACGGGCAACATACAATAGGCAATAGTAGTAACAAACTATGAAGAACAATATATAAATGTCACACAACTCATAGACTCTCAGGCTCCGGTCATTGGGGATGGGGAGTTTGCAGCTCAGGGTTGAGAGATGCTGATAACAGTCAACAACAATTTGTAACGTGACTGATTTCCTTATATGAGCTGTAACTCAGTAAAATCTTTGAAATTGTTGCATGTTGCGTTTATATTTTTGTTCAGTGCATATAATTACTCCTGTCTTTACAGAAATGAATGAAATAATTGTAAATTTGTTTTATTGATCTCAGTATGTCAATGTCAGAGTAGCTTGTCATTTTGGTCATTTGTGTGATATAAAAAAATATTATTCTTGTAATGTCTCCAGTCATGTAAAATGATGTAGAATTGCAGGAAATTATTTTAGAAAATGAATTTATTATGACGGACTGGCAAACCCCTCAGCCACTGGTCTTCAGGACTGGTGAGCGTTATGAAACTCTGGTGAGTGCCCTGCTGCTAGACGAGTGCCAGTTTCTGCAGCTCTTCACCAACTTCATCTTACAGCTACCCCCTGCATTGTGGGATCAATCATTAGGGTGTTTTTGTTTGACCCACGCAAATGGGACCAAAGACATGACTGAAACAGGAAAGAACTTCGCAGCGATTCAAACAGTGGATATATACAGTGGGGCAAAAAAGTATTTAGTCAGCCACCAATTGTGCAAGTTCTCCCACTTAAAAAGATGAGAGAGGCCTGTAATTTTCATCATAGGTACACTTCAACTATGACAGACAAAATGAGAAAAAAATGTCCAGAAAATCACATTGTGGGATTTTTAATGAATTTATTTGCAAATTATGGTGGAAAATAAGTATTTGGTCACCTACAAACAAGCAAGATTTCTGGCTCTCACAGACCTGTAACTTCTTTAAGAGGCTCCTCTGTCCTCCACTCGTTACCTGTATTAATGGCACCTGTTTGAACTTGTTATCAGTATAAAAGACACTTGTCCACAACCTCAAAGTCACACTCCAAACTCCACTATGGCCAAGACCAAAGAGCTGTCAAAGGACACCAGAAACAAAATTGTAGACCTGCACCAGGCTGGGAAGACTGAATCTGCAATAGGTAAGCAGCTTGGTTTGAAGAAATCAACTGTGGGAGCAATTATTAGGAAATGGAAGACATACAAGACCACTAATAATCTCCCTCGATCTGGGGCTCCACGCAAGAGCTCACCCCGTGGGGTCAAAATGATCACAAGAATGGTGAGCAAAAATCCCAGAACCACACGGGGGGACCTAGTGAATGATCTGCAGAGAGCTGGGACCAAAGTAACAAAGCCTACCATCAGTAACACACTACGCCGCCAGGGACTCAAATCCTGCAGTGCCAGACGTGTCCCCTGCTTAAGCCAGTACATGTCCAGGCCCGTCTGAAGTTTGCTAGAGAACATTTGGATGATCCAGAAGAAGATTGGGAGAATGTCATATGGTCAGATGAAACCAAAATATAACTTTTTGGTAAAAACTCAACTCGCTGTGTTTGGAGGACAAAGAATGCTGAGTTGCATCCAAAGAACACTCATCTTTTTAAGTGGGAGGACTTGCACAATTGTTGGCTGACTAAATACTTTTTTGCCCCATTGTATGTTATGTTTGGTATGGCAAAAGGTAAGACAGGTGGTAACTTAAAGTGGAACTGATTGCATTTTAACTACTTTGCAGAAATGAAACAAACAGACAATCATAATATAAAAAGGTATATACAATTCCCAGTTTATGTTACAAAAGCAACTTTATAAGAGTTATTTAAAAAAAAACTTTTACCCCTTTTTCTCCCCAATATCCAACTGGTAGTCAATTCTCGCCTAAAATGACATACCAAATCTAACTGCCTGTAGCTCAGGCCCTGAAGCAAGGATATGCATGTTCTTGATACCATTTGAAAAGAAACACTTTGAAGTTTGTGGAAATGTGAATTGAATGTAGGAGAATATAAAACAAAATATCTGGTAGAAGAGGGGCCTTCCGGGTGGTGCAGTGGTTAAGGGCGTTGTACTGCAGAGCCAGCTGTGCCACCAGAGACTCTGGCCGCGACCGGGAGGTCCGTGGGGCGACGCACAATTGGCCTAGCGTCGTCCGGGTTAGAGAGGGTTTGGCCGGTAGGGATATCCTTGTCTCATCGCGCACCAGCGACTCCTGTGGCGGGCCGGGCGCAGTGCGCACTAACCAAGGCGCTGTGTTAAGAAGCAGTGCGGCTTGGTTGGGTTGTGTATCGGAGGACGCATGACTTTCAACCTTTGTCTCTCCCGAGCCCGTACGGGAGTTGTAGCGATGAGACAAGATAGTAGCAATTGGATACCACAAAATTGGGGAGAAAAAGGGGTAAATAAAAAATATATATTAAAAAAAGATCTGGTAGAAGAAAATACTAAGAAAAACAACCGTTTTTTCAACAACTATCTTGTCCACAAGATGGCAGCAGTGTATGTGCAAAGTTTCCGACGGATAACTTGAAGTATGAGCGTTCTCTATGACATTTAGTGTGAAGTCACCCAGGTGACTGGGTAAATCGTGAATGAGGCAGTTGCATTCCTATTACATTTCTCTTCAAGAATATCATCAAATCTTTATACTTGGACTTTGATTTAGCTTTTCCAGTATTAGTAGCCATATTATAAGTTCAACATTTGCAAAACAACCAGTTTTCATACCTCTGAATATTCTTATAATTTTTGTCCAAAAGGAAAAGGCATGAGATCGCAAAAGGTTAGCACCTACATTTTGCAACAGACCCAGGGTTTCCGGATACTCTCGTAAAGCCCAGCTCATTGGCTATCTAGCTAGCTTTGTTTGACCCCGATTGGTGCTTATCTGACAAAGTTAGAGTCGTTCCAGTAAAGACCGCCCGCGTCATCGGTGTGCCATGAAGGTGTCGCTCTATACTACACCCCCAATGATATAGTAAAGTATTGTTATGTTCTATAATCTCTGAGGAATACATATGAACGTGATTTGACTCGTTGAAACAACATTTAGGGTGAGATTTTCACAGATTCCTTTCTTTGCAAATTGAACGAGTGGAAATACAAAATCGATCATGTATGCTATATGGACCTTTTAGGGATATGAAAAAGGATTTTATGTTATTAAACAACACTTAATGTTATCGGTGGGACCCTTTGGATGATAAATCAGAGCAAGATTTCAGAATGTAAGTACACATTTCACCTTCGGAGATGAATTTATCAAACCTATCGCGGTAAAAAAAAGTATTTTGTTGTTAGGAGCTCTCCTCAAACAATAGAATGCCATTTTTTCGCAATAATAGCTACTGTAAATTGGACAGTGCAGTTATATTAAGAATTTAAGCTTTCAGCCGAAATAAGACACTTATATGTACCAATATTTGTTGTTTCTCTAAAATCTGCAATCTTGACACAAGGCAGTGCATGATTTACAACTGTCCCGTTGGCGGGACGCCGATCCCTAACTTAGTTTACTTACTGACTTTATTGTCCTCATGGGGAAATTTTGTTGCAGTGTCATGTACACGTTTAAAGTGGCTTTTAAATACAAAACAAAATTGACAATACAACTTTCATAACAGTTACATACCAATAAATAAAATAAAAAAAATATAAAGACAAGCTTGCTGGCCTTACTGAGTCGATAGGAACATTAGCCCGAGTTATTTAGGAGGGATATCACACCTGGCACAAATGATTGTCTAGTTCAAAGTCTGAGTACAGGGGGTGGCTTGGGTCTAAAATCATATAGTGAGCTTTGGGGAGGGCCCTGACCTTAAAGATCTCATTCAGGCCCGTGTTTGACTCCAAGTACCTTGCTTGCTGTGGTGATAATCCTTCTCAGCATATTTCTCTGGCTGACAGTGGCATTGCCAAACCACCAAACAATACAAAAAGTTAAAATACTCTCAATAAAAGATATGTAAAACAGAGTCAGTATAGTACAGTCTACATTAAAAGATTCCAGCTTTTTAAGAAAGTACAGTCTCTGTTGGCTCTTTTTGTAGATCAGGTCTGTACATTTACTCCACTGAAGCTTATTGTCCCAAGAGCATACCCAGGTATTTGTATTCCTCTACAATCTCTATGTTCTGACCTCTGATAGATGTTGCAGACGTAGGTGTTGTACGCTTCCTGAAGTCTATGCACATCTCTTTGGTCTTGTTGGTATTGAGGACCAAGTGTGATTCCTCACACCACTCTACAAAGTCATCTAGGACCGGGCCAGGATGTTCCTCGTCATCATGCAACAGGCTGATCAAGGCAGTGTTATCAGCGAACTTAACAAGGTGTCTGTCAGTATGGGAACTAGTACAACTATTAGTGTATAAGATGTACAGGAGTGGGGACAAAACACATCCTTGAGGAGCGCCTGTGTTGGTATTGCGTATATCCGACATGTGGGGACCTATATTGACTCGCTGTGAGCGTTGGTTCAGGAAGTCCAACAGCAACAAAACCAGCCCATCATCTAAGGAGAAGTCCCGAATGAGTCTCTGTGCCAGAATATAAGGCTGGATTATGTTGAAGGCAGAAGAAAAGTCAACAAACAGAACCCTAACATGGGATTTGGCACCCTATTAGATGTCTATAGTCCATGTTAAGGAGGGTCAGAATGGCATCATCAACTCCTCTGCTAGGCTGATAGGCAAACTGAAATGGCTCGAGAAGCTTCTGAGTGACGCTGAGAATATGACTTTCCACAAGTTTCTCAAGGCATTACTCAGGATGTCAAGGCGACAGGTAGACATTCAGCACAGAGTGGAATAGATGCTTTAGGAATTGGTATAATTATTGAGTTTTTCCACAATACTGACATGTGTTGCTGGTCGAGTGAGGATTGGAAAATGTCTGTAAAAACACCAGCTAATTGTTCAGCACAGTGCTGTAACACATGTCCACTTATTTTGTCTGGGCCTGGGCTTTTGTATACATCCCCTGAACAACTTTAAAACATCAGACTGTTGGACAACAACCCTCTTAAACATTTGTAATGATGCTTCCATTTGTGTTACCTCCGACACAAAGTTGTCTGATTCAAATCTAATTACAGTCTTGTCTCATCGCTGCAACTCCCATATGGACTTGGGAGAGGTGAAGGTCGAGAGCCGTGCGTCCTCCGAAACACAAGCCGCACTGCTTCTTGACACAATGCCTGCTTAACCCAAGAAGCCAGCCACACCAATGTGTGGAGGAAACACTGTAAACCTGTGCCCGGCCCACCACAGGAGTCGCAAGATGGGACAAGAACATCCCTGCTGGCCAAACCCTCCCCGAACGATGCTGGGACAATTGTGCGCAGCCCCATGGGTCTCCCGGTCGTGGCCGACTGCGACAGAGCCTGGACTCGAACCCAGAATCTCTAGTGGCACAGCTAGGACTGTGATGCAGTGCCTTAGACCAATGCTCCACTCAGGCTTTATAAGAAGTTTAAAAAATATATGTTGTATTTGACTCAAAATTCCATGACGCAGAGTTAGCAGAATAGATGGGTGCAGTTCAATGCATGACTAATATAGCTAATTCACCAATACTTTTCTTGGTAGTCCAACAAACATTGCCATCAGGTTGTAAAACACAGCTGGCCTGGGCCCAGTTTCCTGATAGTGATGGAATTTAGGCTTATGAGTGTTAAAACTATGCATCTTTCCTACAACGGCCATAGATGTAACATGCGTTTCCCAAAACACCACTCAGAGAGAATGTTCGCTAAGTGCGTTGTTGAGGCATGTGTCAATACTGATTGGATCAAAAGAAAGGAAGCACTGCTCTCGGATCAGCATTCTCCCTTTCCAATCTTACCTTAACATTAGAATTATTCCACAATACTGTCAACGGATCAGCTCCTAGAGAGATATTATCACCTATGGCTACAAATATTGAGGCGACTTATTCTAATGCTCACCCTATAACAATGCACTAAATCAAGATTTGGCACATCATTGCGCACATCTTACACATCATGAAATAAATTGAAGCAAAAATGACAGACAGGAGCGTACAAGTAGCTAAATAAAACTCAATTGAATTAACATTAAATAGATTTCAATATCATTCAAATATATAGGTCTATGTAGCTTACACTGTATTTATCTGTTAATACAGTCATTTCGGTTTTCATTTGAAGTGTCTTTATATCCTTCTCATAACGTGGCTAATAGGCTAGCTTATCTATTTATGTTGCTATTTATTTAGCAAGCTAAAACATGGAGCATAACATAACGTTAGCTAGTGACCTGCTGGGAGGATATCATTGGACAAGTGGGTGAGTGCCCAACTTTTTCCCCCAATATTGTTTTTCGATGGCTACAGCTAGAGATGCAGGTATCATTTGGTTAGCTAGCAAGAAATGCTAATCACTTTCCTAGCTAGCTATGCTGAACTTGAACGACTGTTATTCACAGTTAGCCTATCTCTAAGTTGTCAATTAATTGTAGTTGTCAAAATGTGGGCAGAATGGGTTCACAGGCTACTATTCCTCATCATTTATCAGTGCAATTTTGACTGCACTGATAAACGATTTGAGAGGGTTTATCTACTGTTCCCTCGTTAGCTCATCTTGCTCTGGCTATCATTTGTTGTGGATCTTGTTATTGTTGATGTGCACAGGCAACTAAGGGAGAGAGCCTACCTGTCCATGGTTCTTTGATCAATAAAGTTCCCAAATGTAAGATGACGACTGTGGTATTTACATATTTTCAGAAATCCATTCAGCTGGATTTTGTGGATTTTGGCAACTGCATTCTAATGTTATAAAGTCATGCTTTAGCTACTGTCTGTCAACACAAAGTCCAGTTCAAAGTGAATGATGGCAGGTCCGTGTGGCAAATGGCTTATTTATATATAGGCCTACTGTAGTTCTGATTGGCTATGGCGCACCAGTCTGTGTAGAGTCCAGTTCTGGACAAGACTGACACATTTTTATTACGTTTTATTTACTGCATTGTATATCAATTGTCCAAACGCATGGCCGCTTTCAAACACTATATTGCTATAGAATTTTCACAAATGCATTACTCTACGTAATCCCCATACATTCTATGAAAGTATGCAAATGTAAAAATGACCATATCTAAGTGCTCGCTTTTTAAAAAAAGCAGTCATATACTTCCTGTGGGTGTATACATTTCATGTTGCTAAAATGCCGTCAGTTCCACTTTAAGGCAAAAACTCAAAGGTTGCGTGTTCGAATCTAATCAAGGACAACTTTAGCATTTTAGGTCAGTAACAACTGTGTAACTACTTACAACTTTTGAACTACTTTGCATGTTACCTAACCCTAAACTTAACACTTTAACATAACTCCTAACTCAGCTAATGTTAGCCACCTAGCTAACATTAGCCACAACAAATTGCAATTAAAACATACCATACGAAACGTAACATATCATACTAATTGGAGTGTCTCGGATTTATATTTACTATGTTACGTCTACCCCTGAGTCCAGGTTGCATCACTGGAATTATAAAATGGCAAGAGTCAGACAAACGTCAACTCTCAACAGCTCGTATAGGCACGGTTTACCTGAGACTCATCTCTTGACAGGTAGTCTTTTTCTGAAATAATTATTTTCACCTGACTTAACTGAAATGTTGCTCACATACTGAACTTTCATTAGCTGGCTAAGGTTAGCATTCTACCTAGTTGCACTGACAGCTGTCAGTCAGTCAGTGCCCTATTTGTTGTCATTTAGCTGCTACCCGTGGAAATCACCACAACGATCCCACCCCCAATTCCTGAATATGTATTAGAAGCCTTCCTCAGTCTTAGAGGGGAAATTCTCGTTTAGGTTACACCTCGAAGACAGGAATTACTCGAAATACAGTATGTTTGGCAACTTCCTCGGGGGTGGGCCTTTAAATAACACCATTTTCCCCTTTCATCTGTGCCAGACCGTTCTTATCGCAACACAATCAGAACGATTGGGAACTATTTCACTCTGGGAAGATTTTTACATGACACCAGAGCCCTCCATGAAATATAAGCGTCAAGTGTTTCTATGGCAACGTTATTTGTTCGTCATCTTTTTATTTGTATTTTATTTCACTAGGCAAGTCAGTTAAGAACACATTCTTATTTACAATGAAGGCCAAACCTGGACGACCCTGGGCCAATTGTGGGACTCCCAATCACAGCCGGTTGTGATACAGCCTGGAATTGAGCCAGTGACGCCTCTAGCACTTAGACTGCTGCGCCACTCAGGAGCCCAACTTTTTGACAAGGTCCGTGCTATCCGAATCTTTGGAACGTCCTTACCCTAAACCCTAACTGGTGGTGACCCTTCATTCAGGGCAGAGCCCCACCTGTTTTGAGCCCCACATTTTTAGTTTTGCATGTTATTTTGGCATTAATACGTGTCATGTCAGTTTGCAAACAACTAAAAAAATGTTTATCTCATTGAGTTAATAAAGCTGCATACAAACATGGTCACTTTTGTTTTCTTGAGTAAGGCACCTCAAATGCAGGTGTTTCAGCCTAGCTCAATGCTTTCCGTGCTGGTGGGGCAAGCCAGCAGGAAACACGGAGCATTGGGTCATGATTGTCACTCATGGGAACACTACGTCACCACCAAGTCTAAGGGTACAGTTGTGGCCAAAAGTTTTGAGAATGACACAAATATTAATTTCCACAAAGTTTGCTGCTTCAGTGTCTTTAGATATTTTTGTCAGATGTTACTATGGAAAACTGAAGTATAATTAAAAGCATTTCATAAGTGCCAAAGGCTTTTATTGACAATTACATGAAGTTGATGCAAAGAGTCAATATTTGCAGTGTTGACCCTTCTTTTTCAAGACCTCTGCAATCCGCCCTGGCATGCTGTCAATTAACTTCTGGGCCTCATCCTGACTGATGGCAGGTCTTGCATAATCAATGCATGGAGTTTGTCAGAATTTGTAGGGTTTTGTTTGTCCACCTGCCTCTTGAGGATTGACCACAAGTTCTCAATGGGATTAAGGTCTGGGGAGTTTCCTGGCCATGGACCCAAAATATTGATGTTTTGTTCCCCGAGCCACTTAGTTATCACTTTTGCCTTATGGCAAAAGGCATTATGCTGGAAAATTATGCTGGAAAAGGCATTGTTTGTCACCAAACTGTTCCTGGATGGTTGGGAGAAGTTGCTCTCGGAGGATGTGTTGGTACCATTCTTTATTCATGGCTGTGTTCTTAGGCAAACTTGTGAGTGAGCCCACTCCCTTGGCTGAGAAGCAACCCCACACATGAATGGTCTCAGGATGCTTTACTGTTGGCATGACACAGGTCTGATGGTAGCGCTCACCTTGTCTTCTCCGGACAAGCTTTTTTCCGGATGCCCCAAACAATCAGAAAGGGGATTCATCAGAGAAAATGACTTTACCCCAGTCCTCAGCAGTCCAATCCCTGTACCTTTTGCAGAATATCAGTCTGTCCCTGATGTTTTTCCTGGAGAGAAGTGGCTTCTTTGCTGCCCGTCTTGACACCAGGCCATCCTCCAAAAGTCTTTGCCTCACTGTGCGTGCAGGTGCACCCACACCTGCCTGCTGCCATTCCTGAGCAAGCTCTGTACTGATGTTGCCCCGATCCCGCAGCTGAATCAACTTTAGGAGACGGTCCTGGCGCTTGCTGGACTTTCTTGGGCACCCTGAAGCCTTCTTCAGAACAATTGAACCGCTCTCCTTGAAGTTCTTGATGATCCGATAAATTGTTTATTTAGGTGCAATCTTACTGGCAGCAATATCCTTGCCTGTGAAACCCTTTTTGTGCAAAGTGCTTCCTTGCACGTGTTTCCTTGCAGGTAACCATTATTGACAGAGGAAGAACAATGATTCCAAGCACCTACCCTCCTTTTGAAGCTTCCAGTCTGTTTTTCGAACTCAATCAGCATGACAAAGTATTCTCCAGCCTTGTCCTCGTCAACACTCACACCTGTTAACGAGAGAATCACTGACATGTCAGCTGGTCCTTTTGTGGCAGGGCTGAAATGCAGTGGAAATGTTTTTTGGGGATTCAGTTCATTTGCATGGCAAAGAGGGACTTTGCAATTAATTGCAATTCATCTGATCACTCTTCATAACATTCTGGAGTATATGCAAATTGCCATCATACAAACTGAGGCAGCAGACTTTGTGAAAATTAATATTTGTGTCATTCTCAAAAGTTTTGGCAACGACTGTAGAGCTTAAATTCAAGCCCCTTGGGTGCTGCCATAGAGTTACATTAGAAGTGCCTATCCATGAAGGCTCAAGGTCATTGGCCACAGATAAATTTACATCAAATCACATTATATCTACAGTAGCTTTGATTGGACTGATCATGTCAACATCATACTTTCAAAATCGTGCAGTCATCCTCATGAATCAAGTCAACAATCTAGTGGCAAATCCTTTTTAATCCTTGTCATATGAAGAGAAATTATAGATCAAACGTATTGGTGCTCAACGGCTATTGTAAATAAACATTACACAAGAAGTTGGAAATCGCAAATTCAACAATGAGTGGTTTGTAAGGAATCAGTGGTTAACTGCAAGCATTGCAAAGCTATCATTAACCTGCTATTCAGTTGAGTGACTGTGTGGTCCCAAGTCTAAGATTAATGGTCTCTTTTCCTAGTTTAAAATTATAAACATTCAACATTGGCCATGCTGTCAATGAAGCATGATTTGTGCCACGCCCAAAACAACTGTTAACCCGGAAAGGCAAAATCTGACTTTAGTGAGTTCAAGACAACTGGGAACTCGGTGAAAAACAAGCTACGACTGGGAAAATACATTTTGAACTTTCATTGAACTCTGAATTGTAAATCGGGACCTCGGGCTTCTTTCTAGAGCTACGACCTGAAGATCACTGACGTCATCATGATTCAACCCCCCCAGAGTTCCAAGTTGTCTTAAAAGCACCATAAATCCAGAGAATACCAGACTTTGATGACAAAATTTGCCCACCAAGACCCGCCGCATCACCTTCCTGTTCAAGTGAGCACAGCACAACAAGGGGAGTCCAAACTTGTCTTGTATGCTGCTGCATAAATGGTGTAATATGCCAGGGAGATATGTATACTGTAGCTAAGTAATGCTAAGTGTATGTTGTGTAGTAAGCTGTTAGTAGCCCATGTGCCGCACCCTAATAATTTGGTCTATTTTCACCTCTTAATTTCACCTACTGTTCTTACTTGGTGGTGCACATGTAGCCTATAACCTGTTATTGAGAAATGTAATCATCTGATAGCCAGGTGTCTCAGTGGTATAGTGCAATTAATGTGTTGTGTAGTGGCTTTGCTAGCATGCATCCCACTTGTATTTATTTTTTGCCCCACCAAGATTAACATGCTAAAAATCACCACTGACCATAACCCAGGGCTCTCCAACCCTGCTCCTGGAGAACTATTCTGTAGAACAATGCTGTAGATGTAAGTAACCTGATTGTTTATCAACCAGTTAATTATTAGAATCAGGTGTGCTAGATTAGGGTTGGAGTGAAAACCTACAGGACGGTAGCTCTATAGGACCAGGATTGGAGGGCCCTGCCTAAATCCCTTTCCTACCTACCAATTGAAATGTAAACTTCAATGGTGGGTAGGCACGTCCCAAGGATCCCGGATAGCAAGGGCCTTTTTTTGACAAACCCATAGTGCAGTGCAAGCATGCTGCGTTGGACTCTTCTGATTGGACAATATTTCAAACATCGGTTGCGTTCCAGGCTATTTTTCATTGTAGTAGCGCTGCGCCGACAATCAGATCCCAAAATGCCTGAGAAAGTGTTTTACATTTATCGGGAGCCACATTGCTTTATACAGCAACCTTCTTGTCTTGTTAATGGGTTTCTCGAGAAGTTAAACACTTCGCATAGCAATGTGAAATCTGATCATTTACGCAGCACACCTACAATAAATACGACATGAAACACGGCCATTTCCTTCTACCGATTTTGTGATTAGGGAAATCTGGGGAAATTAATATCACTTTAATTTATTTTTTTGCCATGTAGCAGACGCTCTTGTCCATGGCGATTTACAGGAGCACTTTCGTCATTCAAATTTGCACAAAATACATATGCAGATTTGAACTGCAAACGTTTTTTTTAAATTTAAATTCTTATCTATATATTATATCTATGTATTCTAAATGTTATTTTCGAACACACAATGAATAAAATCACGAATAACTCCCATTAGATGTAATTGTGTACCTTCCGCATTTTGCCAACTAAACAACGTTGCACTTCAAGCAAACCTCAGCTCGGTCTCTTTTGCATCAACTTTGACCCTCTCATTGGTAAATAAAGTGAAAGTTAATATACAGCGGTTGTATGGAACTGTATGTGATTCGTGAATCCAAAGCATTTTCTATGAATATGCTAAACTTTTAATACATATGTAGAAATACTTCAATAATGCCATGTGATTGGGTGTCTCTTCAGTCATCCACTTCCTGTACAGTGAACCAGCAGTTCGTTCACACCCTCATGCAATGTGTGTGCCTCTATGGAAATCAACGTCAGTCATACCAATTTGGCAAAGAAGACCAAACGGCCATTACTGTCAATGAGAGCCGCAGTGTAGATTGTGGACTATTCGGTTTTATATTTAGCAGGAAACAGGCATAGAAGCAAGTTCCACCAAGGATTTTTCAACGTAAGAACTTCGTATTCAGCTAGCCACAGCTGCTGAGAGCTAGAGGAGGTCAGCTATCAAGCTGAGATAGCTAACAAGCTAGACAGGTACTGTAGCTAGCTAAATGTAGTAAAGCCCAACGAGGCAATTCGATCTACGAGTATTTTACATTTTATATAGAGTAAACTGTGTACATTCTAGTTCGCGAACGTTTGCCAGCGACAACATATTCACAATCCAATGATAATCTTAGCCAGAGAGCGAACATGCTAGCTAGCTGAATATATTTGACTATCTGGGGAGGGTTTTGTGCTGTCAATTATGCTAGCTAACTACCTACTATTGATGCATTCTCTCACACAGCTTCCTTGGGCCAACTGGTGTGTGTCTGCTTGTACCAAGCTGTGTATGGCAATGCGGTGGGTAAAAGTCCCATTGGTCCCCGGGCTGGTCATGGCGGTGTTGTCGTTGCTGGCTGAACACTGTTGGGCGGATGGTGGGGGCCCAAACCTTGCTGAACGAGTTATTTGGGCAGTGAACGCTGGCGGGGAAGCTCACACAGACATGCATGGCATTCATTTTAAGAAGGATCCTTTGGAAGGAAAGCTTGGGAAAGGTGAGTGTCTAAGCATGGCTGAATCGCCATTTCCTTATTAGCTTCCTAGTTAACCTCTAACTTTGTATGATACTGATAGAGTTCCCTATTGCAAATGTGACTGCTAAATTTCAATTAAAAGCTAACTAGCCAGCTACACGTTAAATCTGTGTGAAATTAGCCACACGTTTAACTATTTGGCTAAAACCAAGTTAAATATTTACATCTGGCAGAGGGTAATCGTCTGATTGCAGATGTGTATTTTTCATAAATATGATATTTCAAGCTAATCGACTCATGCATGGTTTTGACTTCCGCAATTTAACCAGGTTAACCCAATGAAGAGTCAGCATTACTTTCTAGTGCCTCGCTCGAAAATGAAGCACCTCATGGAATAATAATTCATCCAACTGTGATGATAACTAATGATATTCAGAAATGTATTTCATCAAAATCAATCATTGGAAACTAATAACATGAGTAATTAATTAAAAGTAAAGTATGAGGTAAAGGATACAGTGATAACGTCCTATTTGATGTTGTATGATAGCCACTTTGCTTAGTTTTCATTTGATGAAAAACACTTCACTCAGAAGCGACATTTCAGATTGTTTCTTACATCCACTCTACTAAAACTAAAGACCAAATGGGTCTGTCAGGAAATATACTGAACAAAAATATAAATGCAACATGTAAAGTGTGTCTCATGTTTCTAAAATCGCTAGGCTACTCTTAACCGCTAGGCTATCTGCCGCTAACTTGCCAGAACAGATAAGTCATTCATATTTGAACATGCCAAACCATGGTTAGGCAGAAAGTTTGCATCTCACATTTTTTACATTACTTTATCAGTCATAAAAATGCATGCACTATTTGCCTTGTTTGCAGCATTTGTGTGCAAATACAGTACAATAAAGTAAATGTATGCAGGCATCACTGTTCCAGTAGATGGGTAAGCAAATGGGTTTGTATTGTGTAAGCTTATGTGAGTAGTGTTGGGTGCAAATGCGACTCAATTGCTTATAAATCGACAACGTAGTAAACAATCTACTCTTTGTATTTCCCTCTAGCATCAGATTATGGAGTCCGTCTGCCCATATTGCGTTCTAGTCCTGAAGACCAGGTTCTCTACCAGACAGAACGCTACAATGAGGATACTTTTGGCTATGAAGTGCCAATTCGTGAGGAAGGAGACTATATACTAGTCATGAAGTATGCAGAAGTCTACTTTGCACAGTCTCAGCAGAAGGTATGACAGCCATCCAATCAAATCATCATAATATGTTTTCTGTTTAGATCTCAAAGTTCTGTCCAGTAAACTGTTATTCCAGTAAAATGTTATTCTAATTTGGCAGCAAAGATTGTTGTTCAACTTAGATGATGATGTTGATAGTCTCAACATTAACAAATAATTCCAACAGATGTTTTATTGCAAGGTAATGATTATAGTAATCTAAATACTTCTTACAGTACACTTAGGACTGAGGATTTCCCATGCTATTTTCTTTCTTTATTTGGTATTTTCACCCCCTTTTTTTCCTCCCCAATTTCGTGGTATCCAATTGGTAGTAGTTAGTCTTGTCTCATCACTGCAACTCCCGTACGGACTCGGGAGAGGTGAAGGTCGAGAGCCATGTGTCCTCTGAAGCCCATCCAACCCGGAAACCAGCCGCATCAATGTGTCAGAGGAAACACCGTACACCTGGCAGCCTTGTCAGCGTGCACTGCGCCCGGCCCGCCACAGGAGTCGCTAGTGCGCAATGAGACAAGGATATCCCTGCTGGCCAAACCCTCCCCTAACCCGGACGACGCTGGGCCAATTGTGCGCCGCCCCATGGGTCTCCCGGTTGCGGCCGGCTGCGGCAGAGCCTGGACTCGAACCCAGAATCTCTAGTGGCACAGCAGCCTTAGACCACTGCGCCACACGGGAGGCCTCCCATGCTATTTTCATGTTGTGAATCTGGCTGACTGAAATTATCCTTTCTACAGGTATTTGATGTGCGTCTTAATGACCATGTGGTGGTGAAAGACCTGGATATCTTTGAGCGGGTCGGTCACAGTACAGCTCATGACGAAATAGTGCCCTTCTCCATACGCCGCGGTAAGCTGAGTGTCCAGGGAGAGGTGTCCACCTTCAATGGCAAGCTCACTGTGGAGTTTGTCAAGGTGAGTTGAAGTGTGTCAGTGAATATTGTTTTTTCCTCTCCTCCTGACTCATTAAAAAAATCAGAAGTGTCCTCAAGTTAAACGATCAAGCACAAAATGTACTATTACCTACATTCAACTCTAAATGTGTGTTTGTTTAGGCTTTTTCTATGCCATTAATATTTTTTACAAATAATGGTAGGATAGTGTTTTTCAAAATGTTCATTTGACACGTGGCTTTATCTGCTGGGAACTGATAACCTGCCCTGTGTTTTCTCAGGGTTATTATGACAACCCCAAGGTCTGTGCTCTGTATGTGATGAAAGGGACATTAGATGGTGAGCCTCATCAGTCTTAACAGGAGAATATTCAACAGTGCCAGTAAAAAATTGCATTCTCTAAGATGTTGTCTTTATAATTCTGAAATTCTTTAATGAATTGTAATGGCATGTTGTATTATTATGGAATATTTGCTTTTTTTTTTTTGTTGTCCCATTCATTTTCAATAACATTTTTAATTTGCTCCTGGATCAATTAATTGTATGCACAATCCAGTCTAAAGTTATCACAATCTCTCATTGTCCTCAAGTTCTGTATGACAAAATGTTATTACCTTTCTATTTTCACTTACACTATCTTTAAACCCATAATCTCAGCCCCCTCTATATTTTCTGCATCTCAGATGTACCAAAACTCCAGCCTCACCCTGGACTGGAGAAACGTGAAGAACTTGAGGAGGAGGAGGAAGAGGAGACTGAGGTAGGCGAGGAGGGTGGGAAGAAGAGTACCTCGACAGCTCCCAAGTACAAGGTCCAGTCAGGCCCCAGAACGCCAAACCCGTATGCGGCCGACAATAGCAGCCTCATGTTCCCTATCCTGGTGGCGTTCGGTGTGTTCATCCCTACACTCTTCTGCCTCTGTCGGCTGTGAGAACATAAGTTCGAGGGGGAAACGGGGACATGAAGGACAAGAGACTGTGAAGAAAGGGGGGGTCAAAGTGACATCAAAGACACAAGGCAAGCATACAGATGGGAGAGAGCACAAGATCCAAGGGGAGAATGTTGATAAGAGGACAAAAAAGAGACCACAAATTTGGAATGCTGGGCAGGAGGCAGAATAAAATGCCTTCCTCACTGACTAAGGTCACACAGAGTAAAGGGAATGGAGAGAGTTTGTGTGTGTGTTGTACATCTGATACCTTTTCACCACGTGGCACATTACCACATCGCAAAGAAATAAGACAGGATTTCCCACTTTCAAACAAGGTTTCTCTTGTCTGGCAGGACGTGCCTGGGATTATACTGAGGGGTTCTGAAGTGTTAGTGGCTGTCCCTCTTTATATATACACTTATTGTTATTGCTTTGGATGAGGTGTGGCTTGGAGTGAAGGGAATGCAGATAGGCTGCTATGCTGATCAACAAAAAATCAGGCCCAGTATTTAGTCAGATGGAACAGGAGGTGAAATCATGAAAATTGACAGATTCTTACTAAATAAAAAATGAAAGATATTTTGTTTTAGAGATTGCGTTGTTGGTGGAGGTTAGGAGGAGATGGTTACCAATTTGATCAGTTAGGCTTTAGAATGTTGTTTTTGCTTGCTCTTTTTGACTTTTATTTCTGTGTTTGATTATCTCCCAACGTGCTGGTGTTTTAGAGCAAAAAATGTACTTTAGCTTTTGATATAAGATGTGCCATAGTCTGATGAAGACAACATGCCAGTAATTTCAACAAGTTCATACTGTTACAGCCTGTTCTTTGCAGCACATTGACATTTCATGTGCTGTTTTATAAGACTGCTGATGAAGTGTTATCACATTCAAGGTTGGTTTCACAATTCTGTTGCATAATATGTTTAAAAAATGCATGTGTACCTCAATGGGACTATCCCATGCTGTGCTGTTTCATATAGCTGATGCAAGTTTCCTCAAATGTGATCACAAGTAAGAAGTCCACTTGTTATGCTGGCACGCATAAATATCTGTCCTAGCAGGTAACTTTTGAGGCAACTAGACTATAACGTTATCAGAAATTGAATCCTTTGAGGGTTTACCTGGTTTTTAATCACATTGATAAAACCCTCTAACTTCTGTGTTTTCCACTTAACGGTACATGGCTTGGTTTGCAGCTGATGAAAGGCCACCTTTGAAAGGTTATGTGAAATAGTTCTGAGCGATTTGAGTTACATTGCCAACAGTGAGGGACCTGATAATTTAACAAATACTCTAGTGGGACAGGTCCTGAATCAGGAACATGTCTAAATTGACTCAAAGATGCATGTCCTTTGTCATGGTCACTGCCTTTTCTGCTCATTTTATGATTGTGCATGCCTTTTTGTTTCACCAAAGAGTGTTTTGTGTTGTAAAATTTTGTTTTATAAAACTCTTAGTAATCCTGCATTCATAACACTCTGTGATTAATATGATTTAGTTTTTTTACTCACATTGTGGGTGCTGTAGTGATGATTAAGTACTAGGTCAAGATAGAACGTAAACATAAGTTATCCAGATACAATTTTGTGTCATTAGGAGTTAATAACTGGAAGAGCCTAAGCGTTTTATTTTATTTAGTATTTATGTAATGTACTCCTTCGAGACACTGCTGGATTCTTTAAAATTATTGGAACATGAATGTAGGACTTACAATGTGAAGAACAATTGTGTGTATGCATAAATATTTAGTTATCCATGGCTACCTAGAGGGTTAGAAAGTGAAATGAGTTAGAAAGAACTAGTTATGTTGAACATTTGTTTCTAAGCAAGATTTTCAGTGGTATGCTAAATTGAAACTGGCTGTGACCAGAAAGCTTGAGAGTGGCCTTAAGAATTATTTTATTGCAATTTTGAAATTATGATCCCAGGGAAAAGTGTTTTATTTTTATTTTTTTTAAGCCTGCACACTTTTTAGAACTAATTTGAGTCGCTATTAGTCAAATCAACATGATGTAAAAACAGTGTGCTTGCACCAGTCTTAATCATGATCTATAGCCTATTCACTATGCACCTGTGCTTAGATATGGGTGTGTGCATGTTTCACTGTTGAATATTTCTCCTCTTCCCCGTCTCTCCATTAAATAGTTCAGTTTAGGCCAGTATTTTTGTCTCATCAATCCCTAGCATACCTTGTCTTAAAGTAGACCGCAGCATTTTGTTATTAGTCTCTAAGGTGTCCCAGTGACATCCTATATTCTTCCATACAGTTAGCCTGGAAGTCAGTAGCTGCATGTTTGCATTGTTTTTGTGTGTCCAATTGCCTCTGTATCAAGAACGTAGCTCTTTCCAAGAATGACACGTCTTTTACCAAGCCTTGTCTTATGTTCCCTCAAGCCTCTCCACACTTGTCGTTGATTTCACACTTGCTGAATACTTGACAAATAGTTGATCCAGGTGTTGTAAATCCCCTCACTCCTGAGGTTTCCCTCCATGTCCCATGCTGCTGGAAAATCAGCCAGGGGAGGTTACAATACTTGATAGTCAGCTGATAGTAGATAGTAGTTTGGTTTATTTGTTTGTTTTTTTATATAAAAATGAAACAATCCATAAATAATCAGAAGCACCTTTTGTTCCTTAGTTGAAAAACTGCAAAAAAAAAATAATTTTTTTGTTTGTTGGCTAATCGAAATCTACACAGTTGCGTGTGTATATACTGTATGGTACAATATCACACTTATTGTAGTGTGACAGCGGTTGGTTTTTTTTCATCAAAATATTGTTATTATTGAGGTGTTAGGTATTTTTATTAATGGTTAATTGTAAAGAAGACTGTGGCCTTTCTGCTGAGGATGACAGCCAGGCAAACACTGACTGTCAGGAAGAGAAATGTGATTAGCATAGTATGGAATTCTTTACATTTTATATTGTATAATTTAAGTAAGAAAGTGGGGTTTAATCTTGAGATATTTGCTAAATGATTAATAAAGATTTGTAGCTTTAACATTTCTCAGGATTGGTTTTATTTTTTGTATTTTTTTAAATTACCATGATTTAGCTAGTTTATTGTCAAAGCATTTGTCTGTTATTTGTGTGTAATTTTGTTTTGATTGAGTCATTGTTGCCTTGGTTTGAATACATTTGTTTTACCATTATCTGCTTTGAGGTTCCTTTTTTTGGTGTGCTTTTCATTACTTAATTGCATGGTTATTATTTATTTATTTTTGCCCACGAAAGTCCTAGTGTGCAAAAATCCTAACCCTACATAAGCTCACCTTGGATAAGAACCAAAGGCTTGCCGTCATATAGATATGTAGGCCTAAGTCTTCAATAATTACATTTAGCTGCATCACTCTCCCATTATCCCCACTGAGGTACAGACAGACAACAATCATACACTCTTGCGCTCCACACACAGTCACAATCACAGAGTATGTATGAATTCCTGTGAGAGTGATCAATGCCAATAAGGAATCCTATTCGCCTTATTGATTTCTCCCAACCCTGAGAGCTTCAGGTGGACTGATGGAGTAACTTGAGATGCCCCCCACCTTCCTCAGTTTTAGCTCTGCAAATAACATCTACAAAGTAGGAACTGCTGATAAATGCTGTCTCTTCTTAATAAATGTGCTATTTTATGTAACTGGTGTTTTAGCAAATAGTTTCTTTATAATTTATCCCATGTTCTACTATCCTTAGGGTTATTGCAGTACCCCGCCCTCAACTGAATAGTTCAACATGCTGTATCACTGAGATACTGCAGTCGTCACAAATAATGAGAACTACAATTATATTATATTTCTCTGGGGGGGGAATTGGGAAATGTATGGTCGGTAAGGATGAAATGGCAGTGATGCGTTTGAGAGATGATGAATAAAAAGCATGGGCAAACTTAACTACATTGGTATAGTGAAATCATTTTCATTAAGTTGTACCATACTTAGGTGTTCCCTGGTTGGAATTCCATTTGCCTGCAACCTAGGTTAAAGATGTTTTTTTTTTTTTTTTTTTACCTTGTAACGTTTTGGAACATCCCGCCCTACTGGTAACTATGGTAACCACCTACCGTTTTCAGCCAATTACAATCGACTGTTCTCAGCTTAGGTTCTCCATAGAGACGCTTCGCCATCTTGAATTTAGGGAAAGTTGCAGTTGACTAAACAAACACAGAACAACCAAGACATGAGCGACTCAAATTCTCGGAACGAGACGGCAGTCACAGTTAAAGGACCGGACACCGATATGGGGCTGGCGGCAAATTCCAGGGAGCGAAAGTCCGGTGGAGATGTGATGAAGAGACTCGAGTCGCAACGAAATCAAACGGATAAACAGCGGCCTGTTGTTACAGAGGATGAGCTCAGGGCGCTAGGAAGAGACATCACACCAGATGCAGATCCAGACACTGCAGTTTGGTGTCGTAAACAACTTCAGTGGGCATATGCTGACCTTTGATGGCCACTGGCATGCTGGAGATGTGTGCTTTTCACGACTGAATCCCGGTTTCAACTGTATCGGGCAGATGGCAGAGTGGGGTTATGGTATGGGCAGGCATAAGCTACGTACAATTAACACAATTGCATTTTATTGATGGCAATTTGAATGCACAGAGATACCGTGCCATTCATCCGCCTCATCACCTCATGTTTCAGCATGATAATACACGGCCCCATGTTACAAGGATCTGTACACAATTCCTGGAAGCTGAAAATGTCCCAGTTCTTACATTGCCTGCATACTCACCAGACATGTCGCCCATTGAGCATGTTTGGCATGCGCTGGATCGACGTGTACGACAGCGTGTTCCAGTTCCCGCCAATATCCTGTGGTCCTGTGTGGCTCATTTGGTAGAGTATGGCACTTGCAACTCCAGGGTTGTGAGTTCGACTCCCACGGGGAACCAGTACCAATGAAAATGTATGCATTCACTACTGTAAGTCACTCTGGATAAGAGCGTCTGATAAATTACTAAAATGTAAATATCCAGCAACTTCGCACAGGCCACAATCAACAGCCTGATCAACTCTATGCAAAGGAAATATGTCGTGCTACATGAGGCAAATGGTGGTCACTCCAGATACAAACTGGTTTTCTGATCCATGCCCCTGTCTTTATTTTTAAGGTATCTGTGACCAACAGATGCATATCTGTATTCTCAGTCATATGAAATCCATAGATTAGGGCCTAATTTATTTTAATTGACTGATTCCCTTATACTGATACCCAAGCTTTGAAGTTGTTGCATTTTATTTTTTGTTCAGTGTACATGTTTGGCCGAATCGAGAACGAAGATAGTATCGCCAAGTTAAGGTTGGTCGAAAATTCTGTGTACTACACAGTACTTAACCTGTAACTCCCGGTAATGGATACCAAAAATCTTTGTGTAAATCTGGTGTAACAATCTGTTGCTAGTATGGAGTGGATTGACTGGAGATGATGATAGATGTGATTTGGATAAGATTCAAGTTAATCAATGTAGCTATCTATTATTTTTCTAGCTCATCTAGCTAGTTAATGTGTTAACTAGTTGGCTAACTTGATGTGGCTGCAAACACTGCATACCTCGCTTTGTAGTGAGTCAGTTGACTTTAACTAGCTAGCTAAGTTTGCACCATTGTTTTGAGGAAGCCAAACAAAGAATCTGTGGGCATACCAGATTCCCTGTCTGTATGTGCTGCTTACTATGAATTTCCTTCCAGATTATCTATGTAAACCTGAGGACAATGTCTACAATATTGACTTCACACGTTTCAAGATCAGAGATCTGGAGACTGGGTCAGTGCTCTTCGAGATTGCTAAACCTCACAGCTGTGGTAAGTTTAAACTTTTCCACAACACTTTGCCACAACATAAGTGACAGATCTTGGATAGGCCACAGCTTAAAGGTATACTCAGCAATATGCCATCATAATACACACTGGGGTGACTTTCTGCTTATAGAAATCAAGCTGGGGTTGCTGTCAGCTTGAACAGGGCACCAGGCTCAATCTGTGAGACACCCCAGTTGCTGAAACCATTGCCATCACTGCTAACTGGTGGTGTTAGGTTGGGACACAAAACAACTGCTGAAATCTGCCACACATGACACTTGGCTCTTTACAATGTGGACTTGCCTCATTGGAAGGTATATATTGGGACAGCCCATAGTTTTGGGAGATTTGAGCATTAGTTTAGTAAGCAGGAAGTTGCCCTGCTGTGTATGTCATATTACTGAGTCTACTCCGAAGGGCCCCAGACTAAATTAATCTGTATTATTTCAAGTAAAACATAACAAGCCAAGTTATTCCTTCAATGATAATGAATGTAGTCCTTATGCAAATGTTGTAGCTGTAATTTTAGGTTTAAATCCGAGATGACCTTTGTCACTTATTTGGATGCCAATTACATTTGAATCCATGTTGTCTTTATCAGACCCTGAAGATGAGGAGAATGGAGATGGAGACGCCAGTGCTGGGCGCTTTGTGCGCTATCAGTTCACGCCAGCCTTCCTCAGACTGAGGAATGTTGGTGCAACGTAAGGCAGTGGATTAAACAGGAAACATCACATGCATTATCATTGTTAGAAGTCACATGACTCATCATTGAAAAACCACATACTTTGGTAAGGCCTAAATGTTCCATAGTATGTGCTTTCCCTTATGCTGACAAATTCTGAACTGTTTCGTTTGCTGGTGTGGCTTACCAGCACAAGAAACTAAGTCCTGCAGCTCCGGCAACCACCTAAACTACAACGAGAGAATTTGGCAGAGCACACAGTTGGGAACAACTATTGAAAGAATCATCCTACTTTTGGACTATAAAAAGGAATATAGATGGTCAATGAATAAATCTACCATTCAAGTAGTTGACGCAAATGAATGCAGATACCACCCACAGTTATGTTCAGCATGTCCCTGCTAGTATCTCAAGTGCCTCTTTCTACTCTGCTTTCAGTGTGGAGTTCACTGTGGGGGACCGGCCTGTTAACAGCTTTCGCATGATAGAGAGGCATTATTTCCAGAATAAAGTTCTCAAGAACTTTGACTTTGACTTCGGATTCTGCATCCCAAACAGCCGGAACACTTGCGAACACATCTATGAGTTTCCCCAGCTCCATGAGGACCTCAGTAAGTCTAATAGTAGTAGTGCATCTTTCTCACTTCGTCTATCAACTTTGTTGTAGCCTGTGTGTGTCCCTACAAGCTAAGGTTCAGACTGGCCAGAACATAGCTGGCCAAGTCTGTAAGTCTATACTATCCACATTCATACAGAGCCAGTCGGACAACTCTCGTTGTAAGGGGAGGAATGTGGATACTAGACAGTCAAATGGTTCCTCTACAGGTTGTTTGTTTTGGTGCGCTGAACAGCAGTAATTAACTTTTTTAGTCTGTGATATGTGTGTTCTGCTGTTCCTTATGAAGTCATTTGCAAACTGAATTTCCCTTATTTTTTGTCTCTTAAGTTGGCCTAATGGTGGAGCACCCGTATGAGACCAGGTCCGACAGCTTCTACTTTGTGGACAACAAACTGATCATGCACAATAAGGCAGACTACGCCTACGATGGGGGCCAGTAGTGTCTGAAGATTAGCTTCTTGTGTGCAATGCAACGCAGGGGTCACATTGCCCCTGAATACAACCATCATGTAGCTCTTTTGGGAACAGGAGTGTACTTTCTCCACTTCAGACATTCCAACAAACTTTACCAGCCCCAGGTTTGGGGAAAAGGACCATATCTACCTTCCAAACAGGTTGCTTCATTTATTTGATACCTCGTACGCATCTATTGCTTGGACTCATAGGAATCTCTTGTTCAACATTACAAAAGAGTGATTGACATGTTTTCCTTTGGCTTTTCTAATGTTTCCACATTTAAATGGTTACTGCTTATTTCAATCTGCTTTGAGTTCAGTATTTGTTGTAATATCCTTGTTTTTGAGTTGTATTATGTTTAGTCAACTGTTACCAGACAGCTCTACAGAGGGATAAGGGAACATTACATGATCCCAATCTGAATGTTAAATACCGGTCAATTGTAGCCCGTAAGATGAACAATGATTGAAGTTGACCAGGACTTGTTCTTTTGTACACACAAGGGTTGACAGATGGCACAATTGGATTGCAAGCAAATTACAACTGTGATACTACCTAATTTCATTGAACAATAGTTTGGTTCTGGTCATCAATTTTTAACTACTCATTCTGCTCAAGTAGCAATCGTGATCCTTTGCTATGTCTTTGTTCCTCAGATAGTGGGCTAAACTGTATATTCAGCTTTGAGACTAACAGATGCTCTGTTAATTTGACATCTTGCCTTGGTGTAGAAGCTGTATTATTCGTTTGGGTGTCCCATGTCACCCCTCTAGCTATATACACAGAGCACAAAACATTATGAACAACTGCTCTTTCCATGACTGACTAACCAGGTAAAAGCTATGATCCCTTATTGATATCACTTAAATCCATTTCAATCAGTGTAGATGATGGTTAAAGAAGGACTTTTAAGCTGAGACATGGATTGTGTATATGTGCCATTCAGAGGGTGAATGGACACGACAAAATATTTAAGTGCCTTTGAACAGGGTATGGTAGTAGACGTCAGGTTTGTGTCACGAACACTGCTGGGTTTTTCACGCTCAACATTTTCCTGTGTGTATCAAGAATGGTCCACCACCTAAAGGACATCCAGCCAAATTGACACAAATGTGGGAAGCATTGGAGTCAACATGGGCCAGGATTCCTGCGGAATGCTTTTGACACCTTGTAGAGTTCATGCCCTGACAAATTGAGGCTGTTCTGAGGGCAATGGTGGGCAGGGGGGTAGTAAGTGACGGACAACACCCCTGGTCTGTTACGTGTTTAGCATTTGTAAATGTGCTTGTAGTATGTTCGTGCCTGCTGGAGTTACACTGAGTTTTCCAAAACTAAATAAAACCTCCCACATGCGCCTTGTATTCAGACTTCTCAGCTCAATAGGCTTTGTTGTGTATGAGAGAAATCCATGTGAAGTCCAGCTCTGCTCCGCTACACATCTGTCCAACAACATGTCGAAAACTGGCTGGAAGAGATTTTTGTGAATTCATTCTAAGCAATCCCAGTCAGCTATAAAATAATATTGGTTACCCAGAAGTAAAATTAGCGCGAAATGTATTGTTTTACTTCTGGGGGAATGCCGTTAACAATTGATTACCTTGGTGCGAAGTCTCCTCCCTTGTAAACGGAAATGGCCAAATCTTCTTCCTTCCTTCTGCTAATTTCACCCGTGTTTATGGTCACAAAGCACATTTTTTGTTTTCATGAATATTTATGATAGACAATTTTGAGTTTGTATTTGTGGAATTTAGTGGAAACCGCTTATCATCCACACACAGGCTTTAAAAATCACAGCACCAATTTAAGAACCGCCTAAACCCAATCCTGCTGCTCGTAATCACATAATTGTACGTGAGTTTCGACATATTCTCGCCGTTTCCTTTGTCCACGAGAGGTTAGTTATGAAATTATAACTATACAGTTCATAATGACAAGTGGAAGGTATGTATCAGTGGAGGCTGCTGAGGGGAGGACGGTTCAAAATAATGGCTGGAACAGCACGAATGGAAACCATGTGTTTGATACTGTTCCACTCATTCTGCTCCATTCTGCTCCAGCCTATCATGAGCCCGTCCTCCCCCAATTAAGGTATCACCAAACTCCTGTGGTATGATGATGTGGCTGTTATGTTAACCACTTTAGAGACTTGTGATGTCTGTTCTTTACCTTTACTGATGGAAGGTCTGTGATAGCAGCCACCATTTTTTTTCTAATAGCACCACCAAATTAACACCAATTATGGCTTTTACAACACGGTTGCTACTGATATCATTTTTTCACTCTTGAAGTTGGACCCGCATACTGTGTAAACTGGAACCCCTTTGAATTTATTGAGCATATTGTACTTTTATTTATTGATGAATGTGTTTTAGGACAGACAAATTTCACAGTGATATTTTTATTCAACATTACTACAAAGATTACTGTCTTTTGAATGAAACATTTCAGGGACCATAGACTCAGGGACCATAGACTTGGTGAAGTAGAACTAGAAGCCCTCCTAACATTGCCTTTTATGTTTCGTTAAATGTTTCTGTTTCTGCAAGATGATATACTGCCAGGAGAGGGGGGAATAAAAAATTTAACAGATGTTCTGTATACATTTTGGCTTAAGTTCACTCAAACTCCCACTACACTAACTGTGGCGTACATTTATCCCCCGAAAGACTTCATTACCCATATTGCATTGCTATGTAGCCGCAAATGTACTTGATCCAACATGTCAGCCCCCGTTGGAACGATGGTTGAAGACTCAAGCAGTGAAGATGAAGATCTGGAAAAGTTTAAGGAAGCAGCTTGGAGTTTTGGCACATATGGAATCAATGGTACACACAATACCAACACGGCAGGTAAATTCAGCCTAAATAACATGTTGCTTTAGCTACAGGATGTAACTTAGCTAGCTAATGCTAGTCAACAACAAATGTGGGGT
This sequence comes from Oncorhynchus clarkii lewisi, assembly GCF_045791955.1. Classification (NCBI taxonomy): domain Eukaryota; kingdom Metazoa; phylum Chordata; class Actinopteri; order Salmoniformes; family Salmonidae; genus Oncorhynchus; species Oncorhynchus clarkii. Next base: position 13,582,370 of record NC_092176.1, on the reverse strand, counting down.
GGGAGATAGATTTGCTCGATGGCTAAAGATTTCACGCACTAAAACTCTTACCCCAAAACAGCAGCAAAGTCTTAACAGTAATGTAACGACTGTTGTTTTAGATGGGGAAAGCAATGGGAAGTTATCCCGTCGGTAAGTTGTTATTTTTCTCTGAATGGCACGCTATCCCCTCTGTATTATGATTCACCATCATGCATAGTGTTCTGGCGAAGCCAAACCTATCGTGTTTTATGTAATGCTATGGTCAACAGTGTGGCTGTATCTAAACATGAACATGATGGGAACGAGCTTCAGACGACTCCGGAGTTCCGTGCGCACGTTGCAAAGAAATTAGGTGCTATACTTGACAGGTACAGTATTTCTTCTTTGTCATGGGAAAATGTTAATGAAACATCAGTTTTACTATTATAGCTACCTTTAACCTTTGCCTCGTGTTACCTCCACCTATCAACTTTTCAGTCGCCAACTTTAATCTAACTATGCAATTTGATATTCAGTTGCATTTCAGTGACATCTGCAGAAACAACAAAACCCTGCACACAGTCAACCAAATATGAAGATGAAGGTGAGGGTTTATCCAGAAATGGTTTTACATTGAAACTAATGCAGTAGTTAAGAACTGTGTGATGTCAAATATGATGCGATATAAATGCTGTGTGTGGTCTTGATCTTTTTTCTTGAATTTTTTTAAGGTTTCCGGCTGTTCACCACATCTGTCCCAGGAGAGTTTACCATTGATCCCCCTCCTCCTCCTGTAAGGCGTCGGCCCGTCCCCAGCTCAAGGTGATGCTTGTTCTATGTAGGCCTGACCTTTTAACCTTGGGGATGTGTGAGGTGGTTTGATGTCACCTTCATGACTACTTTGGGAAGGAATCCTTACAGTAGCATTGCATGATTGAAGTATTCCTGTATCTCATATTGTAATACTACTGTAATAAACCGTAAGTTTGTTTCTGCAATTTTCTCCTAGTGACAGTGACAGTGAGCTGGAGATGAGACTGAGAGAGGCGGCCGTGTCAGTTACAGACCTCCTATCATCTGCTCTCCCCAGCGCAGTTACACCTTCCCTGCCAGAGTCCCTCAGCTCAGATAAATTGAAGAAGAAGAAGAAGAAGAAGAAGAAATACAAGGTTCAGGAAGGAGAGGACAGTAATAACAGCCCTGTCCCAGAGAAAAATAAGAAAATGACAGCTCCTCGCGAGGTTGAGAACTGTGGAGAAGCCTCATCTTATGCTAAAATGGAGGAGGGCCAAAAGAGCCCCACGGAGGATAGTCTACCGCTGAAGGTCAAGAAGAAGAAAAAGAAACAAAAAGGCACAGATGAAAGGGTGGAAGAGGAAGTAGAAAAGCACTGAGAGACTTCTGGACTCACTTGTTGTGATTTGAGATATTGGCAGTTCCATGCTTGTAAGAACTGTTAACCTGTTGTAGCTTGGGGTTCTTAGCATTCATTATAACATGGTCAGGTCATACACTGTTATTTTCTTTAAATAATCACTGCAATGTTGTACTACTTTGTAGTTTGTTATTTTCTGGAATGGAATATGTTCTTTCAGAAATGTGGAATACTGTAAGTCTCACCAGATATTTTATGACATTTTTTCTCTGCCCAAAACACAATCAGTGTTGCCTTGTTTTGTAAAGAAAGCAGTTTACACTGATGTCAAGAATTCTGAGAGCATTTTTATTAAAACACTTTTCTATTGATAATATACATGTTTATTGTAAAACGGGGATCAATCGCTCAGCGTTCTCTGTCTGCATGGATTTAGATGTGGTTGTTTTCTAATGGTTTATCTCTGACCTCAGATCAGTAGACTGACACTGAGTACAATGTTCTTTGTAATAGTAAGGCTGCTAATTCAAGTGACGAGACTGATAACTGGCAGTGAGTCTGTCCTGGATTTATGTATCTAGCAGAATGTTTCTAGTTTCTAGTTTCTCTGGAAAATTTTACTGCAGAAGTAGCTTTGGAGAATTTGCATTACATCTCTATTACAGTTCTCTACTTACTGTAAAAACTATTTTGTTTCACCCACCCTCTACTCCCACCCCTTCACATTACACCGTGGTTATATTCTGTTGCTACTGTGCGGTAGAGACCATCTGTGCAGGAATGTAGGAGTTGATGTCTGCTGGCGGAGAGGAGAGGCGGTGAGGTGGATGAGTTTCACTAGACTGAGATGGAGGATACAGCTGTAAATTCCCAGAGGAAACTAAGAAAGACAGACAATAAGTTATTAATTTACAGTTTCTCTACTGTCATTCCAATTACAACCCTGCATTTAAAGTGCCCTATTTTGACTGGCAACTAGAGAATACCATGGGTTATATTTACTACTATCTAGCTGTATTAAGATTACTTTGAAGTACAGTACCAGTTATAAGGTTAGACACACCTACTCATTGAAGATGTTTTCTTTATTTGTATTATTTTCTACATTATAGAATAATATTGAAGACATCAAAACTATGAAATAACACATGGAATCATGTAGTAACCAAGAAGTGTTAAACAAATCAAAATAGATTTTAGATTCTTCAAAGTATCCACCCTTTGCCTTGACAGCTTTGCATTCTCTCAACCAGCTTCACGAGGTAGTCACCTGGAATGCTTTTCCAAAAGTCTTGAAGGAGTTCCCACATATGCTGATCACTTGTTGGCTGCTTTTCCTTCACTCTGCCGTTCAAATCATCTCAATGGCGTTGAGGTCGGGTGATTGTGGAGGCCAGGTCATCTGATGCAGCACTCCTCCTTCTTGGTAAAATAGCCCTTACACAGCCTGGAGGTGTGTTTTGGGTCATTGTCCTGTTGAAAAACAAATGATAGTCCCACTAAGCGCAAACCAGATGGGATGGCGTATCACTGCAGAATGCTGTGTTAGCCATGCTGGTTAAGTGTGCTTTGAATTCTAAATACTAAATCACTGACATTGTCACCAGAAAAGCAACCCCACGCCATCACACCACCACCTCCATGCTTCACGGTGGGAACCACACATGCGGAGATCGTCCGTTAACCTACTCTGCGTCTCACAAAGACGGCGGTTAGAACCAATAAGTCTCAAATTTGTCCTCATCAGACCAACAGACAGATTTCCACTGGTCTAATGGCCCAAGCAAGTCTCTTCTTATTATTGGTGTCCTTTAGTAGTGGTTTCTTTGCAGGAATTCGACCAAGAAGGCCTGCTTCACAGAGTCAACTCTGAACAGTTGATGTTGAGATGTGTCTGTTACTTGAACTCTGAAGAATTTATTTGGGCTGCAATTTCTGAGGCTGGTAACTTTTTAATGAACTTATCCTCTGCAGCAGAGGTAACTCTGGGTCTTCCTTTCCAGTGGTGGTCCTCATGAGAGCCAGTTTCATCATAGTGTTTGATGGTTTTTGCGACTGCACTTGAAGAAACTTGACATTTTCTGGGTTGACTGACCTTCATGTCTTAAAATAATGATGGTCTGTTGTTTCTCTTTGCTTATTTGAGCTGTTCTTGCCATAATATGGACTTGGTATTTTACTAAATAGGGCTTTCTTATATATACCACCCCTACCTTGTCACAACACAACTGATTGACTCAAACGCATTGAGGAGGTAAGAAATTCCACAAATTAACTTTTAACAAGGCACACCTGTTTAATTGAAATGCATTCCTGGTGACTACCTCATGAAGCTGGTTGAGAGAATGCCAAGCGTGTGCAAAGCTGTCATCAAGGCAAAGGGTGGCTACTTTGAAGAATCTCAAATAGAAAATAAATGTTTTGTTTAACACTTTTTTTGGTTACTACATGATTGCATATATACTATTTAACGTTTTGAGGACTTCACTATTATTCTACAATGTAGAAAATAGTAAAAAAAAATAAAGAAAAACCCTGGAATGAGTAGGTGTGTCAACTTTTGACTGGTACTGTATGTGTTACACACTTAGTAGCTTTTTTAGATGTCTTCAGTCTCCCCTTTAGTGTAGTGTAAGAAACTGCATCTTTTGGGAAATAGTCTACACTTGGAGTAACATGATTTATCTTACCTGGCACAGGTGAAGGGGACTGCAGGTGTAGGGAGTCCTGGATGGGTTGGTCTGTCTGCTCCTCAGGGTCTGTGGTCAGAATCTAACCAATGCAAAAGTCATTAGCAGATTCAACCCACATTAATACTACTACTGATCATTAGCTAGTGAGTCTAGACTTTTCTGTACCTGTATACTCAGACTTATGCAACTGATTATTAATGGCATCACTTTCATTTTAGGTGAATGTTTGGAATCACAGTACCTGTCTGACTGTGGTTAGACTGGTCAGTGTTCCAAGGCTGCTGCTGTCAGTGATGACCATTGCTTGGGACAGTAGGCTGGACGGAGGGTAGTGGGACATATCAGACTTGCTGTACACTGCAATGGAGAAATTGAGAGCAGGTGCATGGGTACTTTATGAAACCCTCCTTAGTTCTAGCAGTTCTAGTTCTATTAGGTTGCTCTCATTCATTCCTTGTTTCACATATTATATTTCTGTCAAAGGGCAAATGAAGGAGTAACATGCTGCCACTGTGGCCTTACTGTGACATGGAAGCTGTGTCATGGTTGCCATGAAAGGACTGTGGTGGCCCATGTGACTCTGGAACTGCTGTGTGAGTTGCTGCTGGGAAGTGGAATGAAGCTGCTGCTGGAAAGAGATTGGCTGAAGGGTGGTGAACCCGCCTCCCACGTTGTTGATGACAGGTACGGTTTGACCTGTTGAGCAACAGGCCAGGAAAACGGATTAAGCTAGGCTACTTTGTTAATGTCAGTTGGTTTTTATATCTGACAACTTTCTGATCATCACTGGAAAAGGATAAGATACAATACAGTGGATATGTTTTGAAATGACCGTTTTAAAAATAACTATGCTCTGACTTAGAGTTGTTTGAGTGAAGGTGACTGTGTGTAGAATCGGTTACCTATGAGGAGAGAAGACTCTCCCAGACTCATGACGCTGGGCAGGGAGGTCATGATGAGTCCATGGTGGGGAGCAGGCGAGGCAGACAGACTGTGCAGTGATGTCAGGGTGCTGACTGGGGGCAAGGGGCCACCACCTGATACCTGAGATGGGGAAAGTTGGTGGCAGAACCACAGCCATGGATTCTTGTGAGGATTGAGATGCTTTGTATACCCAAAGGTTTATGATGACGTGAAGTAATCTATGATCTCACTAGTTTAATGTGATATGGCTTGGGATTTCACTGCATTACATGATGATATATGGTTAGCGACCTCATGGTCTTATATAACGATGTAATATGGTTTGTGATGTAATTTGCTTATTATGATGTAATATGGTTTGTGAAATAATTAGCTTATTATGGTTTGTGATCACACTGATGTGTTTTGCAGTTACTAATCAATGTAATGTGATGATTGGGATTATGTGATCATAGTTGCTGATCTCTGGTTGACAATGAGTGACAATGAGAGGTTGTTTGCTCCTATCTCACTGGTTTGTGATGGTGTAATGGGGATTATAACAATGTGTGTCGAGGTGAGATATGGTGAATGATAATATGGTAGGTGATCTCACTGGTTTGTGATGGTGTGTTTCCAGGAGTGTGTGGCTGGGCTCCAGTTGAATGGGGCTGGCCAGGCGGCCCCCCAAGCCTCTGTCTCCATTGTGACCCCTCGATGACCCCAGATTGTCACATGTGATTTGCTGGCTATACTTCATGCCTGGAAGAGAGGAAGCCTGTTAGGTTGAGTTAGGATCAGGTGTTTCCTGGGAGGAGGGAATGCTGCACCCTGTCAGTCTTGGATCTGTTCCTCTGTATAAGGGCACTGAAAATAGTACATAAGCAACATCTGATGACAACACTAATGATGAATTATGCTCTTTGTGGATTAAATTAAATTATATTTTGATTCACTTTGGTGAGGGTGAGTGTTACCTTGCTCAGGGCTGTGTGAGAGTGTGTGGTTGGTGGAGCTTGCTGATTGGCTGTTGTAAGGCATATCAAGAGCCAGTTTATGGCGGAAGGCCTCCTCCTTGCGGCGGTTAGCGAACCAGTTGTACACTCGTACCTCTGTCACCAGGTTAGAGCCCAGGCCAGCCAGCTGGGACGGAGACACACCCCTCTGAAGACACTCAGCCCTGAGGGAGAGCCAGAGAGGGCCCAGAGCAAGAGAAACATCTTTAAAGGGGGACACTCTAAAATGACAGGGGAAGTTCCTCCATTGCACTGGAACTGGGAACATTTCCTGTTTTAGCTGACCTCTCTCCTCTCTCTCACCTGTTACACTCCTCCACTAATCCCTCTCTCTCCTCTTTGCTTGGGTTCCTCTGTCGTTCATAGGCGTGGAAGAGGATTTGCTGGGAGGCGGGTCCCCATTTGAACCTGTTCCTACGTCCCTTCCTCACATCCTCTCCCTGCTCCTCTCCAGACCCAAGGGCATGCCTGGCATTAGTAAACTCTGCATGGGGTGGTCAGTGAAAGCATATTTGTAGACTTTTGTGATAAATGTCAATTGTATTGATATAGTATCCATATTGTTATATCAGTATTGTTAATTATTCAGACAGTATTGTTTTATCTTTAAAACAATAGGGCTAATTCACAGGAATCTGTTTTTATATTAGCGTTTGAGATCATTTGCAATGCAACGTGTGCGTGTGAGTATAGGACATGCAGATTGTGTGTCTCTCTACACATGGAATGTGAAAGTGGACAGTATCATGTTACCTTACATGTCTATATTTGACTCACAGTGACCAGTGGGCCTCCATAGTTGTTTACAGTTGATAGACATATTGAATACTGTATCATGATGGATTTACCAGTCTAAGGATTGGGGTACAGGGGATTGTGATTTCGCTATCATTGGGAAAACACTGCAGGAGACCAAACTTTCCTTACATGATTGAAATGGAAAGTTTGCAAATGTCAAAGCTATTTGAAACTTTTCCAGGAAGTGGATATAAGGAAGGACATAGAATGAGAAAGAAGAGTAAGAAAGATCCGTTGACATAATTGTTCTTCGCATCCTGAGATTCAGTCTTGTGTAAGAGCTCCCAATCCCCAAAACCGTATAGATTTATGGCAATGTATTGTGAATATTAATGAATGAGGTAGTCATGATTTGACCTATTATAAATGTTACACTTCAGAGTCCAGACTGTAATGTCATACTGTAGTGCAGTAAAGGCAGGGTCAGCTCATCAGCTAGTCAAATACTCACGCTGGCTAATCTCGCCCTGCTTCCTGACGTACCAGCTGTACAAAGCAGCCCGTTTCTGGTTCTTCATGGGCGTGCCTTTGTTGAGGTGCTGGGAGAGATGGGACTGGTTGAGGCCTGTGGACTCGACCACCTCTCTCTGGGGGAGGTTATGCTGCTGCATGTAGCTCTTCACTAGTTTTGCCACGCGCCATGGATCCTCCCTATCACACACAGACACACACACACAGACAAAACACATATGCATAAAGAGGGGGAGGGAGAGAGGGATGTTGACAATAAGAGATAAGGGGAAGCACAGCAGGGCAAAGTCCAGCTCTCTCTGGCCACTGGAATTAAAACCCATAAAGATATGGATAGCCTACTTGCTGCAACACAAACCTTGACGGCTAGCAATAGTACATAACATTTGTATTATGTATATTAACATACAAAAGCTTTATCTATGTTCGATGCATTTTATACTAAGGCATGGTTGGTCAAGTTGTGTTTTCATTGCTAGGTGTTGTAAAATGGCCCACTTTTAGCTAAATACAATGACCAATTAAACCATAATCTTGAGATATATGTTGTAGTTTGAAATGTGGTGAAATGAAATGGGCTTTTCCAAATAGTAGTAAATATTGACTCAAGCTGTTCTAACACACAGACAAACATAGCACATTTCTGTTCATCTTAACCATTGCATGTAGTTCATTCATTAAATGGACAGAGAAACCTGATGGGGTGGGTAATTAGTAACCAGGAAAGGAGGAACCCTCCTTTAAATTCACCTCAGAGGCCAAGAGAGATCTCAGAGGGAGCAGGAGAACGAGGGAGGAAGGGGGAGAGGGGGACTAAATTTGAGAAAGACGAAGAAAGGGAGTAGAAAGGATGCTGCCAGGTAAAACCGTCAATTGTTTGTCCTCTCTGGAACCTTTACTTGGTCAGAAAACGACAGGAAAAGAAAGCAGAGAAGAAAAAGAATGGAGAACAGAATCAAGTAACCACCCTAACACGTATTTGTTTTAAAGATGATTTTTTTTGCAAATGAGTTGGACATTATTTTTTTAAAGTGAGAGAATAATAGCACAGCAAAGGGGTATGGCTATGTTGTTGTTGTATGGGTTTGTGTATTCATATTTGAGGTTTTATAAAAGGAAGAGATTGATGTACTGTATATGTTGTTAAGGGGAGGATAGGGTGGATGGCAGACATTTGGGAGCTACTTACTGAAGCAGTTGGTCGACCAGAGCCCTCTGCCTGGCTGCCTCCTCTGGGGCTAGGGCCTCCAGCTCCTGGAATATGGGGGGTGGAAAATCCATTTCTCCCTCCTCCGAACTCTCGCCATCCCCCCTGTCCCCCTTCTCTGCTCCAGGGGTGACCCTCTCTCGCTCCAGTTCTCCCAGGGCATGGACCAGGACCTCCCGGGACAGTCCAGAGCCCAGCAGAGCCCAGATCAGCTGCTCCTGGAGAGCAGACAGACGCCCAGGGCCGGGCCCTGCTTCTCCTTTCCTCTCCTCTCCCTCCATTACGCTGTTGCCTAATCTTTACCTCACTAACACAGCACACAGACTACGCAGGCCACAGGTCACAAACACACACTCACACAGACACACTGCAGTCATGCGCTTACACAAAAACAGAGCAATTGGCTTCTGGAATCATTGCATTTCTGTCCTTCAGTTTAGGAATAGAGAAAGTTTGCTTTCATTTTCCCCCGTTTGATTTTTCTCCTGGTCTCGTTCCGTTCTGAGCTGAGCTGTCTCGTTTTAGCCCTCCACCTGCTGTTATGCTTTAAAAGGTCTTTTTTTCCCTCCCCCTCCTCCCCATGCGCTTTCTGTGAACTTTGTCCTCATCTCCGTCCATCCCTAACAGTGAGCAAAGTGCAGTCAAACTATTAATGAAAATAAACTGCACATTCATACAGCCTCCTGTATAACACACAAATGCAATACATATGTGAGAGGTTACAAAAATAAGCAAACTGCATCTTAATACGCACATTAAAACCTAGCATATTTATTTTCCAATATATTCTAAACCGACAATTCTCCATGACACTTATAGGCATTCATTTTAGGATCCAAAAAGGATAACAGCAAAATGCATATTTTAGACTGCCTTGGTGTAATTTATGGCTAGTATAACTATACTACTCTATTTCAAATCAATTGTAATGTAAAGGCCAAATGGAATGGATGTTGTGGTTTAACATTTATCATGAAAACCTGATAGGTGTGTTTTTGAGGGGTTTGGAATGCATTGGACAGAGAAATTAAAAGTAACTGTTGTCCTGCACAGCACTAGAGGGCACTACTGCATCATTCTAGAAAGACGAGGTATGATAGAGGTAGCTTTTAGATTCCTGAGAACACCTGCTAGTGTTCACAGACTTTGGGTTCTGTTTCTCTCTGCTCGCTTGAATATGTCTGCTGTCCCTTGACAGTCACCTAACCTTTCCTCTGACCCTCTTCCTGGGTCTTTTTCTCCCCCAGGTAACTTAAACTAAGGTTGGGTTTTCACTTTCCCAGAGCAGGAGACAATCTGGCCATAAAACCCAAACAAAAGCATCCTCCCCCCCCTTTGTCCAACCCTTTTCTCATTCATTCCTTCCTCTGTCTCATTGAAAGTGCTTTACCTCCTGTGATTACATCAGACCTAGATGTCACATCAAAGCTTTCGCTAAAGATTTCATATATTTCAGACTCACAGGTCGTTACTATCACACGTCTGTTCTGCATTATCCTCGATGACTTTGTCTAACTTCAAGCGTACATCTGAATCAGTAATACTTAAGAACCCCTACAGGTGGCATTGTAGCTATGCTGTATAGGTATTGCTTTCGCAGTGTGGATTCATCTCCAATAACGCTCTCTCTCTCTTTACCTGTGCTTCCTCCTGTTCAGCCTCTTTCCTCACCCCACCCTACACTAGGGAAGATGGCATTGTGCAGTATATGAAAGGGGGGAACAGGGCTCCCTCTATCTCTCTGAAACACTACTGCCCTGTAATTAAGTCCAATTGTGCCTGAATTTGCACTGTTCAGAGGACAGCCCAGTGAGGGAGGCAGGGTAGTGTGGCCTGTACTGCATTTAAATCCCATACAGTTCATTATATCACACATTCTAGCAGGCATTTGGTGTGAGAAAGTAAATATAAAGTTGTAATTTTATTATCAAAGGAAAAAGTGTGTTTGCATGTGTTAGTAAGTAGCCTACAGTATCTTCTGATCTAGAAATAAAGAACCACACTTTGTTTACTGGAAAAGTAGCTCACTAACAGAACTGCTATTTTCCCTGCTGTCCTCAGTCTCATTATTCAGCAAACCTCCCTGTTTCTGCCCCCTCCTCTTTCAGCCTTGTGTCCATGCCACCCAAGACCCCCCCCATACTATTCAACCCCATTGATCATGCATGCAGAAATTTAACACACCCCTTAGTTCCTGCCCGAATAAGCACTGTCCACATTTGTGTAGTTTCCTCTGCAGGGAGGAGAGACTGTGTGCCTCCAACAATGTCCAACAGCTCACCCAGTATAAACTTAATGGACACTTCACACACAAACGGAGCTTACCATAAACAGAACAAAAATAAGTAGTCAATAGACATAGCTTTCACATATTCTTGAGTAGGCAGTGCGAATGCGTGTTTGTTCAGTCTCTCATTCTTATTGTCATCTGGTGTTAGTTTAGCGGCTTACTTTGAGAGTGCACCCCTTAATGGAATGAGCTGAGTGTGTAAAGGGGAGTCGGAAGAACCAGAGGCTTCTAGGACAAAACAGTAGTTACGGTTAGTCTATTTGAAGTGTTAATACAGATTTGAAAGACTTTCCAAAGTTCCATCTCAGGCATTCGGAGGCATGTGAATCAACAACATTGTTTACCTTTATCACCCTAGGCATTGGTGCTAATGCATTACCATTGCTTGAATTATTTGAGTGGCTGTTTCTTTGAGGTAACATTGTGATCGGCCTCCAATCGGTTAACAAGTCACATGATGTGTTGGAGAGGAGATTAACTGGGGCTGGTTTTGGCAATAATGAAATACTGAAGACCCAGTAGTGAATGAGCAAGTGCACTACCCAAAATCACCTCATTGTCAGCGGGTTAGAGTATGGGGGTGGATTGTGCTAGAGTGAGCGACTGGATTACTGATGCTAGTGTCAGGACTGTTCAGGTGTAGGCGAACCAATGCCTGGAGACTAGCTAGGTTTCCATCCAATTAGTAACACATTTACATGCGACTATTCTAAACTCTGCATAAAGAAAATCTCCACATTTACCCAGCAGTGGTGTATTTCCATTAAACAGACTTGTTGCAGATAAAGGAAATCACAACGTGATGACAGTGCAGACACAATGTAATTTTTTGCTTAAGTTTTCATGTACCCAATAAAAATCTAAAGTTCAATGTGTTTCCATTGCATTTTCAACTCTACAGATATAAATAAAAAAATATCACAAACTGTTGTGTTAAATAGCAAATGTGTCTGCTCTGGTCTTGACAAATGTGCTCTAGCCAACAGCTAACAGATATAGTGCGGGTAGACTAGTCTTCCTGATGAGATTATTATGGAGAATATTTTCTTTTTCTTGAACGGCAGTCATATTACCCTCAATATTTATTGGAAAGCAGCATCAAGCTCATCACCGTGCACTTGCATCACTCTGTGGAGTTCATCATAACTTATTTCATCTGTAGCCTAATAAACTGCATGGTTTCCCAAGTCTGAGTAAGAGGACCACACGCCATATCATCGTAAATGTACTTCGATTAGATGGTTATTATATTAATATTTGCGCATAAAGGCGTTTCCACCGCCGTTTCTCGTATAGCGTAATTCATTTTAGACACAAAAAGATCCCACTATGTCGAGCAAAGAATTATCTGTCATAATTGATACAATTGTACCGAAACTTCCTGTTTCCATCACAGCTGTCGTGATTTTTCTTTATACAGATACTGTTTTTCCTTCACTCTAATAACTGTGGGTGGAATGTGGCTAATGACACACAGTTTAAGACAATGTGGACACTGATATGACATCTGTCCTTCAAAGAACATCAACTAGCCCAAAAGTTGTATTTTCTCAATCCATTTTATTTGTAGACCAAAAACTGCACATTTTCATGAAGGCCTATACTGTAGCTGTACAATGGCATGTTTTGTGAGATTGATTGAAAGTGGAGAGCAGATTTTTCAAGGCTAGCTTCATTGTTCAATATTTAGTAATGCAGTTGTCAATAAGATAACAAGTAACTAAATGCTATACAGTGGGGCAAAAAAAGTATTTAGTCAGCCACCAATTGTGCAAGTTCTCCCACTTAAAAAGATGATAGAGGCCTGTATAACTTTCATCATAGGTACACTTCAACTATGACAGACAAAATGAGAAAAAAAAATCCAGAAAATCACATTGTAGGATTTTTAATGAATGTATTTGCAAATTATGGTGGAAAACAAGTATTTGGTCACCTACAAACTAGCAAGATTTCTGGCTCTCACAGACCTGTAACTTCTTCTTTAAGAGGCTCCTCTGTCCTCCTCTCGTTACCTGTATTAATGGCACCTGTTTGAACTTGTTATCAGTCTAAAATACACCTGTCCACAACCTCAAACAGTCACACTCCAAACTCCACTCTGGCCAAGACCAAAGAGCTGTCAAAGGACACCAGAAACAAAATTGTGGACCTGCACCAGGCTGGGAAGACTGAATCTGCAATAGGTAAGCAGCTTGGTTTGAAGAAATCAACTGTGGAAGCAATTATTAGGAAATGGAAGACATACAAGACCACTAATAATCTCCCTCGATCTTGGGCTCCACGCAAGATCTCACCCCGTGGGGTCAAAATGACCACAAGAACGGTGAGCAAAAATCCCAGAACCACACGGGGGGACCTAGTGAATGACCTGCAGAGAGCTGGGACAAAAGTAACAAAGCCTACCATCAGTAACACACTACGCCGGCAGGGACTCAAATCCTGCAGTGCCAGACGTGTCCCCCTGCTTAAGCCAGTATATGTCCAGGCCCGTCTGAAGTTTGCTAGAGAGCATTTGGATGATCCAGAAGAAGATTGGGAGAATGTCATATGGTCAGATGAAACCAAAATATAACTTTTTGGTAAAAATGCAACTTGTCGTGTTTGGAGGACAAAGAATGCTGAGTTGATTCCAACGAGAACCATACCTACTGTGAAGCATGGGGGTGGAAACATCATGCTTTGGGGCTGTTTTTCTGCAAAGGGACCAGGACGACTGATCCATGTAAAGGAAAGAATGAATGGGGCCATGTATCTTGAGATTTTGAGTGAAAACCTCCTTCCATCAGCAAGGGCATTGAAGATGAAACATGGCTGGGCCTTTCAGCATGACAATGATCCCAAACACACCGCCCGGGCAACGAAGGACTGGCTTCTTAAGAAGCATTTCAAGGTCCTGGAGTGGCCTAGCCAGTCTCCAGATCTCAACCCCATAGAAAATCGTTGGAGGGAGTTGAAAGTCCGTGTTGCCCAGCAACAGCCACAAAACATCACTGCTCTAGAGGAGATCTGCATGGAGGAATGGTCCAAAATACCAGCAACAGTGTGTGAAAACCTTGTGAAGACTTACAGATAACGTTTGACCTCTGTCATTGCCAACAAAGGGTATATAACAAAGTATTGAGATAAACTTTTGTTATTAACCAAATACTTATTTTCCACCATAATTTGCAAATAAATTCATTAAAAATCATACAATGTGATTTTCTGGATTTTCCTTTCTAATTTTGTCTGTCATAGTTGAAGTGTGCCTATGATGAAAATTACAGGCCTCTCTCATCTTTTTAAGTGGGAGAACTTGCACAATTGGTGGCTGACTAAATACTTTTTTGCCCCACTGTACCTGTAGAATCTCAATTAAACCTATTGAAGGGTAGCACCCGCATTGGGGTTTGAACCAGCAACCCCAAAGGTTATAGGGAAAGTGCACTACCTCCTGTGCACTAGACAATTCTCTTGGAAGAGGCCAGTAAATTTTCATACATTGAGGACTGGGCACACAAGTTATACCCAATGCTTACAGATTGAATCCCACTTACAAAAAGACAAGGAACTCTTTAAATATCCCATCACTGCCACCATTGTTGCGATTGACTGGCAACAACCACCACAGTCCAGTGGTTATGCAGTAACTGGGAAAGCTCTATTCCTCTTGTGCCAGAAAGGTCCAGGCTTCTTGGCAGCAGGCATAGTAGCACACGTTACATGTCTACTTCTATTTCACTACATGACCAAAGGTATGTGGACACCTACTCGTCGAACATCATCCCAAAATCATGGGCATTAATATAGAGTTGGTCCTCCCCTTTGCTGCTATAGCCTCCACTCTTCTGGGAAGGCTTTCCACTAGATGTTGGAACATTGCTGTGGGGACTTGATTCCATTCAGCCACAAGAGCATTAGTGAGGTCGGTCACTGATGTTCGATGGGGTTGAGGTCAGGGTTCTGTGCAGGCCAGTCAAGTTCTTCCACGCTGATCTCGACAAACCATTTCTGTATGGACCTCGCTTTGTGCATGGGGGCATTGTCATGCTGAAACAGGAAAGGGCCTTCCCCAAACTGTTGCCACAAAGTTGGAGGCACTTAATCATCTAGAATGTCATTGTATGTTGTAGCATTAAGATTTCCCTTCATTGGAACTAAGGGGCATAGCCCACACAATGAAAAACAGACCCAGACTATTATTCCTCCTCCACCAAACTTTACAGTTGGCACTATGCATTTGGGCATGTAGTGTTCTCCTGGGATCTGCCAAACCCAGAGTCGTCCTGTCGGACTGCCAGATGGTGAAGCGTGATTCATCACTCCAGAGAACACTTTTCCACTGCTCAAGTGTCCAATGGTGATGAGCTTTACACCACTCCAGCCGACGCTAGGCATTGCGTATGGGGATCTTAAGCTTGTGTGCGGCTTCTCAGCTATGGAAACCCATTTCATGAAGCTCCCGATGAACAGTTATTGTGCTGAAGTTGCTTCCAGAGGCAGTTTGCAACTCGGTAGCGAGTGTTGCCACCGAGGACAGGCCATTTTAATAATGTTTTACTCGCTGCGCACTTCAGCACTCAGTGGCTGAGCCTTTGTTGCTCCTAGACGTTTCCACTTCATAATAACAGCACTTACAGTTGACCGGGGCAGCGCTAGCAGGGCAGAAATCTTACAAACTGACTTGTTGGAAAGGTGGCATCCTATGATGGTGTCATGTTGAAAGTCACTATTGCCAATGTTTATCTATCGAGATTGCATGGTTGTATGCTCGATGTTATACACCAGCCAGCAACGGGTGTAGTTGAAATAGCCGAATCCACTCATTTGAAGGGGTGTCCACATACTTTTGAATATATAAGTGTATGTATGTGCCTCGTTTAAAACCTTGAACCGGTACGAAATATCTTTAGCTCACACCAACAAAAATGATCATTCTAATGATTTCATACAGTATTATCATTTACCCAAACTAAAATACATATTGATATCTCTATTTGTTTATTTTACAAATTGTAACTCATTTTTGTATTTATAAGCATGCGTAAAATGTGCGTACCGCTAGGATGAGAGGAACACGCGGGCACAGCACAAGGAGGAGGAGTCGACCACCTCCTTGAGCCAAATGCACTCGTCCCTCCTCTCTGCAACAGCCCGTTCCTCTCTTAAACCTTGGCCAAACCCCCGCACCATCTCTCCACTCGGTCGGTTTTTCCATAGCGTACAGTCTGAACACACCGGCACGAAATGGATACGGAAGGGAGCCAGAGCAGCCTGTCCTCCACGGACTCCCCTCACGACCCCTGGTAAACCTACCTTCCTCATTCGGCTATACCTAGTCTTGAGTTTGATACACCTCAGAGACAAACCCTGGAGTTGAGAGAAACTACCTATTTTACTGAGACGGAGAGCGTACTCGCACTTTTTGTGTTGTTGGTCCATGGGGCTTCTCATCTTCAAAGAGAGACCGCCCATTCATAGTATTTTTGTGAACAACTAAGTTATTCTTAGGCTTCAATAACGGTGTTATAATTTATATTAAGCGAGTTAAATATTGCTGTAACGGGTCGACATTTCTAAATGATTGAACTGCCCTTGTTTACCAAACATCAAAGCTTACATATTACGTAGCCCTATTTAATGTGCATTTTCACTTACGTGTTATTTCTTGTAGCAAAATGTTCATAGGCGGTCTCAGCTGGCAGACGACACAAGGTGAGCTTTTTCTCCAAACTTTCTCAAACTTTAATCAGCCGTTTATTCTCGTATGTGATTCTCAGTCATGTGTTTTTAAAGTCACCGTGAGAGTAGGAAATAATCATCTGAAGCTATTAGCCTAAATTCTTGTTTTGATTAAAGATTTCTAAAAGTGATGAATGAGTTGTGCTACACTCGCTTGGCATCTAGATAAATTAAATCAGAGGTCCTTTCCTAAAATCAAAGTCCCTCATTCAACACAGATCAGTAGCCTAGCATACAGGGGGATATAATACAGAATGCCAAGATGAAAGTAAATCAATGCTAAAGTAATGAGACAAAACTACAACTGTCCCTAAATCTTTGGCAATAGGCTATTGTTCAAGACAATAATTGAGCACATCGCAGGAAGAAAGATCGTTGCATTCCTTGAGGGATGAGTTTTGTCTTGATTCTGTCATTGGATATTGTATCATCATTTCTTTTATGCGGTATGCATGTTGATATAACCGAAATATATCCGATTCTGTATAGGCTGTCATGGTCAAATTTAAATATTCCTTATTTTATGTTCTCAATACTGGACATTAACATTGTTGACGTTTGAACCGAATCGCAGACTGTGACCATCAGAAAGTTGAACACTGCTGGCTGCAATTCTACCGTAGTAGGCTGTAGCGTCACACACCACCTGCTTTATGCAACCGACATACAAAAAAATAGTTTCTCAGTTTGTTGATCTTCTTTCTTTCAGAGGGATTGAAAGACTACTTTTGCAAGTATGGCGAGGTGAAGGAGTGCATGGTGATGCGGGATCCAGTTACCAAGCGCTCTAGGTGAGGGGGGTGTGCGCGGTGCAGCGCCCTATCAGAAAAGCCCAAGCCCGCTCAAGACACATCACACCAGTTACAACTGCTCGTGATTACACAGGCCTAATTAATTCACATGATTATTATGTGTCCATACTTTCTTTGTGTTTGAATTATTTTACAGTGCCTTCAGAAAGTATTCATACCGCTTGACTTATTCCACGTTTTGTGTTACAGGCTGAGTTCAAAATGGAATACATAGATTTGTCTCACCCATCTACGCAATATCACATAATGACAAAGTGAAAATTGTAAAATAAAATAATTTAAAAAAAAGCACATTTATTGAAAATAAAATACAGATATCTCATTTGGTATTCATACCCCAAATGTTAGACTCACCTTTGTCAGTGATTACAGCGGTGAGTGTCTAAGAGCTTTCCACACCTGGATTGTATAATATTTGCCCATTATTCTTTTTCAAAATTATTTCAGCTCTGTCAAAATGGTTGTTGACCATTGCTAGACAACCATTTTCAGGTCATGCCATAGATTTTCAAGCATATGTAAGTCAAAACTGTAACTCGGCCACTCAGGAACATTCACTGTCTTCTTGGTAAGCAACTCCAGTCTAGATTTGGCCTTGTGTTTCAGGTTATTGTCTTGCTGAAAGGTGAATTCATCTTCCAGTGTCTGGGGGGGAAAGCAGACTGAACCAGGTTTGATCCCAGGCTTTATCTCAACCGGCTGTGATTGGGAGTCCCATAGGGCAGCGCACAATTGACTCAGCGTCATCCTGGTTAGGGGAGGGTTTGGCCAGAGTAGGCTGTCATTGTAAATAAGAATTTGTTCTTAACTGACTTGCCTAGTTAAATAAAAAATAAAAAACGGTTTTCCTCTAGGATTTTGCCTGTGCTAAGTTCCATTGCGTTTCTTTTTTATCCTAAAAACTTCCCAGTCCTTAACGATTACAAGTATACCCATAACATGATGCAGCCACCACTATACTTGAAAATATGAAGAGTGGTTCTCAGTAATGTGTTGTATTGCCATAAAAAGGGGTTGAATACTTATTAATCAAGACATTTCAGTGTTTCATGTTTAATTATTTCTAAAAACATAACTGCACTTTGACATTATGGGGTATTAGGCCAGTGACAATCTCAATTTACTCCATTTTAAATTCAGGCTGTAACACAACAAAATGTGTAAAAAGTCAAGGGGTGTGAATACTTTCTGAAAGCACTGTATATGCTGATATTTATTTGCAGAGGTTTTGGATTTGTCACGTTTGTTGACCAGGCCGGTGTGGATTCAGTTTTGGCAGTAACCAGGCATGAGTTGGATTCAAAAACAGTGAGTTATTAATCCACTTCAAGTATTTCTGTAGACTAGAATACTTTTCTAATATTATCACTTCTATTTTTTTTACCCAAAAGCCTACTCCAAAACATGTTTTTTGTTCTCAAGAACTAACTAAAACCATATTTCATATGGCTGTAGTAGTTTTATCAATTTTTAAGTCTTTTAGACATTTTCTACAATTTTTATCTCTGGGAAATAAGTCAAATGTAAATACAAAATTAAGTAAATGTAGATATATTATTGCCTTTATATGGCACTATTAAAGAGTTGCCATAGCTGCCTTTTAATTTAATCTAGACTACTAAACTATGCTATTAGTAAAATACTTTGCTCTTCCCAATATGATTTGCAAGTGTTCTTTACACATGACACTTAATGGGGTCTAAAAACTACATGTTGAGCCATGGAGTAAAGTTCAGGAATAGACTGGGCTACAGAATGTGCTCTCTCTTTCCCTTACCCCCCCCCCCCCCCCCCCACAGTGAAACGGTCAAGAAAGTGTTACACAGTGTCAATTGCCATGGAAACTGGGGGACCCAGACAGGGTTGTGCTCAATTGCACCGTTTCTGCTTCATAGCAAGTGTAAACTCATCGTCAGACGTTCTGCATGCTGTTTTATACTTCAGTTCGCAAGTCATTTGTTCCTAGGGTGAAAATTACCTCCATAACTGTCTTCTTTAAACACATCCATTCATTAACTTGTGCCTCTGCACCCTGAAATTAGTAAGCTACAGGTGTTTATGTAGTTGGGACAAGATAGTGATATTCCCAACATTGTCATCTCGGTGCTATTCAATAGGAAGGGAGTGTCACAACAACCACTACCATATGGAGGGGCATTATGATCCCTTGTAGGAAAACAAAAGAAAATCTCAGAACTCCGTTAGCGAGATCAAAGACATGCACTATTGTTTCGAACAACCTGTTTCTATGTGTACATATGCATGAGGGAGTGTGTATAACTTGCGTTTTTAAAACTCTGGGGGTTGTGTGGTTTTGTTATTAATGAATGTGGGCTGGTTTGGGAACAATGCTGCCTGTTGGTCGTCATAGGGATGGCTGAGTTCCCCCTTACTGGGTGATGGTTGGGGGTAGGTCAGTGTATTGAAATGTGCTGAGGCTCCTTCTTCCCTTTTGTGTTCGGAGAGGTACACCATCTCAACATATCTACCGATATACACAAGGAAAATGAGACTAAAGAGGACACCACTCAAGGGAGGGAGGGAAGGAAGGAGAGTCATAGTTAGGATGGAGAGCTATATGGGAAAGAGAGCGCAAGTAAGACAAAAATAATGGTGCGCAAAAAAGGTCCAGTCACCAGGACCACAAATACAAATTCCATCTAGACACCGTTGCCCTAGAGCACACAAACTATACAGACCTCGGCCTAAACATCAGCGCCACAGGTAACTTCCAGAGAACTATGAACGAGCTAAGAGACAAGGCAATGAAGGCCTTTATGCAATCAAAAGGAACATAAAATTCGACATACCATTTATGATCTGGCAAAAAAAATCTTGAATCAGTTATAGAACCCATTGCCCTTTTATGGTTGTGAGGTCTGGGGTCTGCTCATCAACCAAGAATTCACAAAATGACAAACACCAAATTGAGACTGCATGCAGAGTTTTGCAAAAATATCCTCTGTGCAAAACACCAAATAATGCATGCAGAGCAGAATTGGGTGGATACCCGCTAATTATCAAAATTCAGAGAAAAAAAAACGTTAAATTCTACAACCACCTAAAAGGAAGCGATTCCCAAACCTTCCATAACAACGCCATCGCCTACAGAGGGATGAATCTGGAGAAGAGTCCCTTAAGCAAGCTGGTCCTGGGGCTTTGTTCACAAACACGCCCCAGGACAGCAACACAATTACACCCAACCAAATCATGAGAAAACAAATAGATAATTACTTGACACATTGGAAAGAATTAACAAAAAAAAAACTGCAAACTAGAATGTGATTTAGCCCTAAACAGAGAGTACACAGTGGCAGAATACCTGACCACTGTGACTGACCCAAACTTAAGGAAAGCTTTGACTATGTACAGACTCAGTGAGCATTGCTATTGAGAAAGGCCACCGTAGGCAGACGGCTATGTGCATGCTGCCCACAAAATTAGGTGGAAACTGTGCTGCACTTCCGAACCCCCTGCCAAATGTATGACCATATTAGAGACACATATTTCCCTCAGATTACACAGATCCACAAAGAATTCAAAAACAAACCTAATTTTGATAAACTCCCATATATACTGGGTGAAATACCACAGTGTGCCATAACAGCAGCCAGATGTGTGACCTGTTGCTACAAGAAAAGGTCAACCAGTGAAGAACAAACACCATTGTGAATACAACGCATATTTCTGTTTATTTATTTTTCCCTTTGTACTTTAACTATTTGCACTTCGTTACAACACTTCATATAGACATATTATGACATTTGAAATGTCTTTATTCTTTTGGAACTTCTGTGAGTGTAATGTTTACTCTTAATTTTGTTTTTCACCCTTGTTTATTATCCACTTCACTTGCTTTGGCAATGTTAACATATGTTTCCCATGCCAATAAAGCCATAAAGCAAGTCATAGGGTGGAGAGCTTTACGGGAGAGACGGAGAGAGTCATAGGGTGGAGAGCTTTACGGGAGAGACGGAGAGAGTCATAGGGTGGAGAGCTTTACGGGAGAGACGGAGAGAGTCATAGGGTGGAGAGCTTTACGGGAGAGACGGAGAGAGTCATAGGGTGGAGAGCTTTACGGGAGAGACGGAGAGAGTCATAGGGTGTAGGGCTTTACGGGAGAGACGGAGAGAGTCATAGGGTGGAGAGCTTTACGGGAGAGACGGAGAGAGTCATAGGGTGGAGGGCTTTACGGGAGAGACGGAGAGAGTCATAGGGTGGAGAGCTTTACGGGAGAGACGGAGAGAGTCATAGGGTGGAGAGCTTTACGGGAGAGACGGAGAGAGTCATAGGGTGGAGAGCTTTACGGGAGAGACGGAGAGAGTCATAGGGTGGAGAGAAAGAGAGGTTGGAGGGCTTTATGAGAGAGAGAGAGAGGTTGGAGGGGTTTATGAGAGAGAGGTTGGAGAGGTTTATGAGAGAGAGAGAGAGTCATAGGGTGGAGAGCTTTATGGGAGAGAGAGAGAGAGGGTGTAGAGCTTTATGGGAGAGAGAGAGGGAGAGAGAGAGAGAGTGTGATAGGTTGGAGAGCTTTATGAGAGAGAGAGAGAGAGAGTGTGATAGGTTGGAGAGCTTTATGGGAGAGAGAGAGAGAGGTTGGAGAGCTTTATGTGAGAGAGAGGTTGGAGAGCTTTATGGGAGAGAGAGGTTGGAGAGCTTTATGGGAGAGAGAGGTTGGAGAGCTTTATGGGAGAGAGAGGTTGGAGAGCTTTATGGGGGAGAGAGGTTGGAGAGCTTTATGGGGGAGAGAGGTTGGAGAGCTTTATGGGGGAGAGAGGTTGGAGAGCTTTATGGGGGAGAGAGGTTGGAGAGCTTTATGGGGGAGAGAGGTTGGAGAGCTTTATGGGGGAGAGAGGTTGGAGAGCTTTATGGGGGGAGAGGTTGGAGAGCTTTATGGGGGGAGAGGTTGGAGAGCTTTATGGGAGAGAGGTTGGAGAGATTTATGGGAGAGAGGTTGAAGAGCTTTATGGGAGAGAGGGTCGGAGAGCTTTATGGGAGAGAGGGTCGGAGAGCTTTATGGGAGAGAGAGTCGCAGAGCTTTATGGGAGAGAGCGAGAGTCATAGGGTGGAGAGCTTTATGGGAGAGAGCGAGAGTCATAGGGTGGAGAGCTTTATGGGAGAGAGCGAGAGTCATAGGGTGGAGAGCTTTATGGGAGAGAGCGAGAGTCATAGGGTGGAGAGCTTTATGGGAGAGAGCGAGAGTCATAGGGTGGAGAGCTTTATGGGAGAGAGCGAGAGTCATAGGGTGGAGAGCTTTATGGGAGAGAGCGAGAGTCATAGGGTGGAGAGCTTTATGGGAGAGAGCGAGAGTCATAGGGTGGAGAGCTTTATGGGAGAGAGCGAGGGTGTGTGATAGGTTGGAGAGCTTTATGGGAGGGAGCAAGAGAGAGAGGTTGGAGAGCTTTTTGGGAGAGAGAGAGAGAGAGAGGTTGGAGAGCTTTATGGGAGAGAGAGAGAGTGAGAGGTTGGAGAGCTTTATGGGAGAGAGAGAGAGAGGTTGGAGAGCTTTATGGGAGAGAGGGTCGGAGAGCTTTATGGGAGAGAGGGTCGGAGAGCTTTATGGGAGAGAGAGTCGCAGAGCTTTATGGGAGAGAGAGTCATAGGGTGGAGAGCTTTATGGGAGAGAGCGAGAGTCATAGGGTGGAGAGCTTTATGGGAGAGAGCGAGAGTCATAGGGTGGAGAGCTTTATGGGAGAGAGCGAGAGTCATAGGGTGGAGAGCTTTATGGGAGAGAGCGAGAGTCATAGGGTGGAGAGCTTTATGGGAGAGAGCGAGAGTCATAGGGTGGAGAGCTTTATGGGAGAGAGCGAGGGTGTGTGATAGGGTGGAGAGCTTTATGGGAGGGAGCAAGAGAGAGAGGTTGGAGAGCTTTTTGGGAGAGAGAGAGAGAGAGAGGTTGGAGAGCTTTATGGGAGAGAGAGAGAGAGGTTGGAGAGCTTTATGGGAGAGAGAGAGAGTGAGAGGTTGGAGAGCTTTATGGGAGAGAGAGAGAGAGGTTGGAGAGCTTTATGGGAGAGAGAGAGAGAGGTTGGAGAGCTTTATGGGAGAGAGAGAGAGAGTCATAGGTTGGAGAGCTTTATGGGAGAGAGAGAGAGAGTCATAGGGTGGAGAGCTTTATGGGAGAGAGAGAGAGTCATAGGGTGGAGAGCTTTACGGGAGAGACGGAGAGAGTCATAGGGTGGAGAGCTTTACGGGAGAGACGGAGAGAGTCATAGGGTGGAGGGCTTTACGGGAGAGACGGAGAGAGTCATAGGGTGGAGAGCTTTACGGGAGAGACGGAGAGAGTCATAGGGTGGAGAGCTTTAAGGGAGAGACGGAGAGAGTCATAGGGTGGAGAGCTTTACGGGAGAGACGGAGAGAGTCATAGGGTGGAGAGAAAGAGAGGTTGGAGGGCTTTATGAGAGAGAGAGAGAGGTTGGAGAGGTTTATGAGAGAGAGAGAGAGTCATAGGGTGGAGAGCTTTATGGGAGAGAGAGAGAAAGGGTGGAGAGCTTTATGGGAGAGAGAGAGAGAGAGAGGTTGTAGAGCTTTATGGGAGAGAGAGAGAGAGAGAGAGAGAGTGTGATAGGTTGGAGAGCTTTATGAGAGAGAGAGAGAGTGTGATAGGCTGGAGAGCTTTATGAGAGAGAGAGAGAGTGTGATAGGCTGGAGAGCTTTATGGGAGAGAGAGAGACAGAGACAGGGAGAGAGAGACGGAGAGAGAGTGAGTGAGGTTGGAGAGCTTTATGGTAGAGAGAGAGAGAGGTTGGAGAGCTTTATGGGAGAGAGAGGTTGGAGAGCTTTATGGGAGAGAGAGGTTGGAGAGCTTTATGGGAGAGAGAGGTTGGAGAGCTTTATGGGAGAGAGAGGTTGGAGAGCTTTATGGGAGAGAGAGGTTGGAGAGCTTTATGGGAGAGAGAGGTTGGAGAGCTTTATGGGAGAGAGAGGTTGGAGAGCTTTATGGGAGAGAGAGGTTGGAGAGCTTTATGGGGGAGAGAGGTTGGAGAGCTTTATGGGGGAGAGAGGTTGGAGAGCTTTATGGGGGAGAGAGGTTGGAGAGCTTTATGGGGGAGAGAGGTTGGAGAGCTTTATGGGGGAGAGAGGTTGGAGAGCTTTATGGGAGAGAGAGGTTGGAGAGCTTTATGGGGGAGAGAGGTTGGAGAGCTTTATGGGGGGAGAGGTTGGAGAGCTTTATGGGAGAGAGGTTGGAGAGATTTATGGGAGAGAGGTTGGAGAGCTTTATGGGAGAGAGGGTCGCAGAGCTTTATGGGAGAGAGAGTCATAGGGTGGAGAGCTTTATGGGAGAGAGCGAGAGTCATAGGGTGGAGAGCTTTATGGGAGAGAGCGAGAGTCATAGGGTGGAGAGCTTTATGGGAGAGAGCGAGAGTCATAGGGTGGAGAGCTTTATGGGAGAGAGCGAGAGTCATAGGGTGGAGAGCTTTATGGGAGAGAGCGAGAGTCATAGGGTGGAGAGCTTTATGGGAGAGAGCGAGAGTGTGTGATAGGTTGGAGAGCTTTATGGGAGGGAGCAAGAGAGAGAGGTTGGAGAGCTTTTTGGGAGAGAGAGAGAGAGGTTGGAGAGCTTTATGGGAGAGAGAGAGAGAGGTTGGAGAGCTTTATGGGAGAGAGAGAGAGAGAGGTTGGAGAGCTTTATGGGAGAGAGAGAGAGAGGTTGGAGAGCTTTATGGGAGAGAGAGAGAGAGGTTGGAGAGCTTTATGGGAGAGAGAGAGAGAGGTTGGAGAGCTTTATGGGAGAGAGAGAGAGTCATAGGGTGGAGAGCTTTATGGGAGAGAGAGAGAGTCATAGTGTGGAGAGCTTTATGGGAGAGAGAGAGAGTCAATAGGGTGGAGAGCTGTATGGGAGAGAGAGAGAGTCATGGGGTGGAGAGCTTTATGGGAGAGAGAGAGTCATAGGGTGGAGAGCTTTATGGGAGAGAGAGACATAGGGTGGAGAGCTTTATGGGAGAGAGCGAGAGTCATAGGGTGGAGAGCTTTATGGGAGAGAGCGAGAGTCATAGGGTGGAGAGCTTTATGGGAGAGAGCGAGGGTGTGTGATAGGGTGGAGAGCTTTATGGGAGGGAGCAAGAGAGAGAGGTTGGAGAGCTTTTTGGGAGAGAGAGAGAGAGAGAGGTTGGAGAGCTTTATGGGAGAGAGAGAGAGAGGTTGGAGAGCTTTATGGGAGAGAGAGAGAGTGAGAGGTTGGAGAGCTTTATGGGAGAGAGAGAGAGAGGTTGGAGAGCTTTATGGGAGAGAGAGAGAGAGGTTGGAGAGCTTTATGGGAGAGAGAGAGAGAGTCATAGGTTGGAGAGCTTTATGGGAGAGAGAGAGAGAGTCATAGGGTGGAGAGCTTTATGGGAGAGAGAGAGAGTCATAGGGTGGAGAGCTTTACGGGAGAGACGGAGAGAGTCATAGGGTGGAGAGCTTTACGGGAGAGACGGAGAGAGTCATAGGGTGGAGGGCTTTACGGGAGAGACGGAGAGAGTCATAGGGTGGAGAGCTTTACGGGAGAGACGGAGAGAGTCATAGGGTGGAGAGCTTTAAGGGAGAGACGGAGAGAGTCATAGGGTGGAGAGCTTTACGGGAGAGACGGAGAGAGTCA